>NC_133469.1:9665666-9968833 GCF_048565385.1 Saimiri boliviensis
CCTGGCTAATTTTTATCTTTTTAGTAGAGACAGGGTTTCACCATATTGGCCAGGCTGGTCTTGAACTACAGACCTTGTGATCTGCCTGCCTCAGCCCCACAAAGTGCTGGGATTACAGGCGTGAGCCACTGCACCCAGCCTTGGATTTCTAATTTTTTTTTTTCCCCCAGAACTTGGCACCGAGGATTTCTAATTTTTATATTAGGGATGCTCAACCTGTACTGCAACTACCTTAACACCCCTAGCTGATGTGAGGATTAAATATAATGCATGTAATATGCCTGGTCTCTGTAGGAACTTATAATATGGCATTGTTGTCAATGCTGTTAACCTCACTGAGCCCTGCTTACTTTAGAAGACAGGACTGTAGTGCACCTCTCTTTCCTGAAGCATCATGCTACAGCTTCCTATGGCCTGGGAGAGCTTGCCCAGGCTAAGGCTTCCAGATGCAAGAAAGGATACAGCATGTCCTGCAGGGGTGGCTGGCCCGAGGTGGTGCTAGGGAGAAGGCCCTCCAAGGAGGCCTGCAGGGTCTGGACCATTCTCTGGTCAGCCAGGAGGCCCATACTCTGTAGCTGCAGGGATAAGAGGGCAGGGAAGACAGGCCTCCTCAGTGCCTACTCCACACAGGCCCAAACTGCCTCCATCCTCTGTACTTCCAGTCTCCTGTTACTAGGCGTTCCTAGGCTGCTGTGGCCAGAGCTCCCATCCTCCAGGATAAGATGGTCTTGAGGGTCTAACCATACAGTGGATGCATGGCCTCCCCTTCCCACCCACCTGCTGGAAGAAGCCATGCAGGGCCTGGAGTATGGTGTTTGAGAGGGTAGACAGGTCCGCTGAAGCCACACTTTGCAGAACATCATCCACCTCTTCATGACAGAGGACACTGCCACTCTGATACCGCACAAACTGGCCCAGGAAGAGAAACCCCAAACACGTGGTGATTTGGCATCTCCATCATAAACATCTGCCGTGCCTCAACTTTAGGGGACACTCTCCTGAAGCCCACAGAACCTCCTTGCCTTCAAGGAGCTCAGAGTTAGTAGGCAGGAGTAGGGCTGTATCATGGGGAAGAGGGGTAAGTAAGGCAAACTGAGATCCTAAGAGAGCTGGCCCTTGGCTCCCTCCACCCCATCCTTGCACTGAACACTCATAGCCAAAATGAACTACATGTGGCTCCCCTGACATAGCACCATGTGTTCTTGTACCTGTTGCTCTTACTTCACTACCTGGAATACCTTTCCTCTCTGCTTATGAATCTCTCAAGCCACAGCTAAAATGTTACCTTCACTGCTAAGAAGCAATTACTCTTTCCTCTTTGTTCCTCTACCAACTACTGATGTATTTGTTGGTCCACTTTGCTGTCATTCATAGGTTCAATGCTTTGTTATTTATTCAAGGGTGGGTTACTGTGTCCCCTACAGTTAGCGTCTCCTCTACTCTACCACTTCTATTACATAGTTATATTATTAGTTTACTTGTATATCCCCTTCTTTAGACCAAGGGACCCTAAAGACAGAGCATCTGGTTCATTGACATCCTTAGTACCTAGCAGACCTGGCATGTGGTAGACAGGTCCTGGTCAACATGTCATGAGAGAAATAGGAAAAAGGGTCCCAGGGTCCCCTGGAGTGAGGAGATATGGGCATTCAGAGGAATTCTCTGAGCAGGCCTCTTGTAGGGTGAAGGCCTGCCCAGCCTCCACCTTCTTTAAGAATTAGAGTTACCTAAACTAAGGTGTCCCTGGCCTCTTCGGCACCACCCAGCTCATGATACTCCTCAGACCACAAGATATCCTTTCTGCACTTACCAGGGTCATGAGCTTCAAGATCTCAGGTCTGAGGAAGGAATTCTCTCCAGCATCCAAGAGGGTAAACAGCAAAAACCGATTCCAAGGCTGGGAGGCCACATGGAGAGCTTCAAGAAATGTGGGGTTGTTAATGCTTCCAAGGCCTTACCTTGGGACATTGACAAAGACCTTCTGTTGGCTTAAAAAGGAGCTACCCAGTTAGATGCAGGGTACCAGACAAGCTGACCCAAGGAGGGTTCTTTCTTCCCTGGGCTTCTAATCCACCTATGCTGACTGGCTCGGTGAAACTATATATGCTGCAATTGTGGAAGGCAGGCAGTAAGAAGGGCTCTGCCACTTAAGGGCATTGGGACCTTGGTTGGGCTCATCATTTGACGTTTCTTAACCTTAGTGACCTCATCTGTATAATGGGCATGACTGCCCTTGCAATGCTGCTAAAATAATTAAACAAAACAAGTATGAATCACACAATGGGATGGAAGGCTGGAGCAGGGGGGTGGAAGGGGCTGGCCCCTCCAATCTTTTTCATGGGAACATAGAATGTGGAGAGTTTCTACCGATATCTGGGCTCCGGGCATCCAGGTAGTCAAGCAAGGCCTCCAGGCAGCCAACACAGGCCTGGGACAATAGAGGGTCCTTCTGTAGGAAAAAATGAGTTCAGGTCAGGTTTTGCTACCATTCGATTTTTGTGCCAACCAAGAAAAAACATTTGGTTTTCAGAGATACTTGGATTTCAGAATTTCATATTTGGGATTATACCTCTGTAGATAATCAACAAATGCATGTGGCTTCATCTCTCACCCTCATACAGAGCACAGTGCTTATATTGCGTGATTTATCTACATTCAAGAGAGTGCTTTGGGCTGGGCATGGTGGCTCATGCCTATACTCCCAGCACTTTGGGAGGCCGAGGCAGCTGGATCAGCTGAGGTCCGGAGTTTGAGACCAACCTGCCCAGTATGGTGAAACCCCCAACTCTACTAAAAATACAAAAATTATCTGGGTATGGTGGTGCACACCTGTAGTCCTAGCTACTTGGGAGGCTGAGGCAGGAGAATTGCTTGAACCCAGGAGGCAGAAGTTGCAGTGAGCTGAGATTGCACCACTGTACACCAGCCTGGGTGACAGAGCAAAACTCTGTCTCAAAAAAACAAAAAAGAGTGTGTTGTTTCAGAAAGGAAGATGGACCCTGGGCCACACTAAAAGATTCCCAGAGCCAGGCGCGGTGGCTCAAGCCTGTAATCCCAGCACTTTGGAAGGACGAGGCGGGTGGATCACAAGGTCAAGAGATCGAGACCATCCTGGTCAACATGGTGAAACCCCGTCTCTACTAAAAATACAAAAAATCAGCTGGGCATGGTGGCACGTGCCTGTAATCCCAGCTACTCAGGAGGCTGAGGCAGGAGAATTGCCTGAACCCAGGAGGCGGAGGTTGCGGTGAGCCGAGATCGCGCCATTGCACTCCAGCCTGGGTAACAAGAGCGAAACTCCGTCTCAAAAAAAAAAAAAAAAAAAAAAAGATTCCCAGAAAACAGACCTTGGAAGAGCCTCACAGTTTATTTAAGCCAGTGGGTTTCAACCTTTTTTTTTTTTCCCCCCCAGGACAGGGTTTCACCATGTTGGTCAGGCTGGTCTTGAACTCCCGACCTCAGCCTCCAAAGTGCTTAGATTACAGGTGTGAGTCACCACACCCAGCCTAACTTTTTTTTTTTTTTTTTTTTTTAAGCAACAGGACCTTTCTTCAAAATTGTATGCTGTAATAAGCACATGAAAATATTTATCATTAGTCATTAGGGAAATGAAAATTAAAATTACTGTGAAGTACCCCTGTACATCTACCAGTAACTAAAATTAAAAAGTCTGACAATAGCAAGTGTTGAGAAGAATGTGGAACAGCTGGCACTCATACATTGCTGGTGGGAAGCTAATATGGTGCCGCCACTTTGGGAAACAATTTGATGATTTCTTACAAAGTTAAATATACACTTATCATATGTGGTAGGCAGAAATTTAAGTTGGCCCATGACTTTTGCATCCAGATGTTATTCCTATGATTATGTTAATGGAAAAAGGGAGATTGCATGAGCCCAGTCTAATCACACAGGCCCTTTAGAAGAGTAGAGTTTTCTTTTTCTGATGTCACAATAAAAAAACGAATTTGAAGTGTGAGAAGGACTTGATGTGCCATTACTCCAGAGACATTCAGAGATATATTCCAGTCCTGTGACCTCAGAACTAAGGAGATGGGAAGTTGGCCCCTGGCTCCTCCTCACCCCCATATCACCCTTATCACTCCAGTGCCCACAGTCCTTCTTCAGAGCCCTCTGCTGCCACTGACCTGCCCCTTCACCCCATGTGACCAAGCATGGTGGACCCTGGACACTCTCTAGTCTTATTTCAACTAACATTTTCCTCCACTGTGTTCCATTCCTGAGGGAATAGAGGCTGTTCTCATGGGCTCATATTGTTTAATGTCAAAACACCCCTTTTATCTTGCAGATGGAGAACATGTAGATTAGTAAGTGACTTGCTAAACATCTTCAGAGTCAGAGGCTGGGCAGGGGCTTTGACACAGATCCCCGTGACTCTAGATACTGTACCTTCAACTGCATTACACTGGGCTACCTGACTGCTGAAGAGTCTGCATAGCTGACCAGCACTGAGTTTGTAGTGCTGGTGCTGCCAGGTTGCTTTGGCCTAGAGGTATCAAGGAGGACCAGCACCCAGAGCCCTATCTTAGTCTTCATTGTCATTTTTCTCCCTGGACACCAGTTTTTTAAAGGATAGTTTTATTGAGATATAATTCAGGAACCATAATATTCATCCTTTAAAAGATATAATTCAGTAGTTTTTATTATATCCACAGAGTTGCACAGCAATATAATTCCAGAATATTTTCATCACCCCTAAAAAGAAACCTCATACTCAACAGTCACTCTTTGTTTCCCTATCCCTCTACTTAGTCCTAGGCAACCACTAATCCACTTTCTGTCTCTATACATGTGCCTTTTCCAGACATTTCTCATAAGCAGAATCATGTGCTCTTTTATGTCTGACTTTTTTTTTTTTTTTTTTTTGAGATGGAGTTTTGCTCTTGTTACCCAGGCTAGAGTGCAATGGCGCAATCTCGGCTCACTGAAACTTCTGCCTCCTGGGTTCAGGCAATTCTCCTGCCTCAGCCTCCTGAGTAGCTGGGATTACACACACACGCCACCATGCCCAGCTAATTTTTTGTATTTTTAGTAGAGACGGGGTTTCACCATGTTGACCAGGATGGTCTCGATCTCTTGACCTCATGATCCACCCACCTCGGCCTCCCCAAGTGCTGGGATTACAGGCTTGAGCCACCGCGCCCGGCCTTTATGTCTGATTTCTTTAACTTAATGTGCTCAAGGTTCATCCATGTTGTAGCATGTGTCAGTACTTCATTCCTTTATATGATCAAATAGTATTTCATTGTATGGATATACAATTTATCTGTTCATCAGTTGATTGACATTGGGCTGTTTATACTTTTTCATTATTATGAACAGTGCTGCTATGAATATTCAGATACAAGGTTTTGTGTGGACATTCTCCACCTTCCTGCCAACACTTGGTACTATCTGTATTCTTATTTTAGCCACCCTAATGGGTATGAAGGTAGCCTAGCAGTCATTTGCATGTACAGCCTCTTGTTCACCAGTTGCC
This sequence comes from Saimiri boliviensis, assembly GCF_048565385.1. Classification (NCBI taxonomy): domain Eukaryota; kingdom Metazoa; phylum Chordata; class Mammalia; order Primates; family Cebidae; genus Saimiri; species Saimiri boliviensis. The sequence goes on from NC_133469.1 coordinate 9,671,167, forward strand.
TTACCTCCAGGTGCTCTCCTTGCCCCCATCCTTCCCCACTGTGGCTCAGAGGGAACTTTTTCTTTTTTTTTTCTTTTGAGATTCAGGTCTCCCTCTGTCACCCAGGCTGGAGCTCAGTGGTGTGATAATAGCTCATGTTGACCTCAACCTCCTGGGCTCAGGTGATCCTCCCACCTCAGCCTCCTGAGTAGATGGGCCTACAGGCATGTGCCACCATACCCAACTAATTTTTTGTATTTTTTATAGAGGTGGGGTTGTGCTGTGTTGCCCAGGCTGGTCTGGAATTCCTAGACTTAAGCAATTCACCCACCTTGTCCTCCCAGAGTGCTAGGATTATAAGCATGAGCCATAGCACTCAGCCTGAGAGAGAACTTTCACACAGTCTGACAGCTGTCCTTCCACAGTTCCCACAGCAATTCTTAGCCTAGTGTATGAGGTATGGCTAAATTTGGCTCTGCCCAGCTTTTTAGTCTCGTTTTCTACCTCATTACACTCCACACCCCAGCGTGCACTTTCAGACTGTGATTTTGTACATGCTGTTGTCCTGCTGGGATGCCCTTCCCTCTATACCTCTGCTGAGACACCTTTCAAGGCTGAGTTTAAATGTCATCTTCTCTGTGAAGCCTCTCACTTCCCACACGGGGGACATTTGCCTAAAAGAAGTTTTCAGTTTTTGTGGAAGAAGACAATGTAAACCACTGATCATATAATAAAATATGATTAATATGATACTCAATACAGAACTGAATCAGCCATTCTGGGAGCTCAAGGGAGAGGGATTTCCTCTATGGATTACTGTAGAAGAAATATTTGCTGAATGTATGAATGATTGAACAAATGAATAAAAAGCTAGTTTTAAGACCAGGCACTATGGCTCAGACCTATAATCTCAGAACTTTGGGAGGCCAAGGCAGGTGAATCACTTGAGGCCAGGAGTTTGAGACCAGCCTGGCCAACATGGTAAAACCCTGTCTCTACTAAAAATACAAAAATTAGCCAGGCATGATGGCAAGTGCCTGTAATCTCAGCTACTGGAGAGGCTGAAGGACGACAATTGCTTGAAATTGGGAGCCAGAGGTTGCAGTAAGCTGCATAAGCTAAGATCATGCCACTGCAATCCAGTCTGGGCAACAGAATGAGAATCTCTCAAAAAAACAAAAACCAAACATACACACACACCCACTAGTTTTAAACAACAAACTGGTAGAAGGGAGTGAAGGAGGCTTAGCTCTAGCCATGAGGTCCTGGCCAGTGACAGAGGGGGCATTGTGGCTGAACACAGAAGGCTGGGAAGTTTCTAGGGAGTATGGCAGTGAGAGAAAAGAGGAAAAGACTACTTGGTCCTGTTCACTAGGCAATTATAGGGGCAGTGATTGTGAGGCTAAGACAGGCTCCTCAGCAATACCCTCCTATAATTAGGGTAGTCTCAGCAGCTTCTACAGGGAGTCATGAGCTGCTCAGGTTGGGTTCCCCTTCTCAGGGACTGTTGAGGACAGGCAGTCAAAAACCTTCAGAGACACAAATACATGATTCCACTTATATGAGGTCCCTAGAGTAGTCAAATCCATAGAGATAGCAAATAGAATGGTGGATGCCAGGGGGCTGGGGGAGGGGGACTTGGGAGTTGTTTAATGAGTACAGAGTTTCAGTGTGGGAAGATGAAAAAGATCCATCTAGAGATGGATGATGGTGAAGGTTGCACAACAACGTGAACATACTTAATGCTACTGACCTATATACTTAAAATGATTAAAATACTAAATTTTATGTTATATATAGTTAATTACAATTAAAACAAGGCCAGGTGCAGTGACTCACACCTATAATCCTAGCACTTTGGGAGGCCAATGCCAGAGGATTGCTTGAGCCCAGGAGGTCAAGACCAGCCTGAGCAACATAGTGAGATATCATCTCTACAAACGTATTTTATTTTGTTTTTGTTTTTGTTTTCTTTTTTGAGATGGAGTTTCGCTCTTGTTACCCAGGCTGGAGTGCAATGGCACGATCTCGGCTCACCGCAACCTCCGCCTCCTGGGTTCAGGCAATTCTCCTGCCTCAGCCTCCTGAGTAGCTGGGATTACAGGCACGAGCCACCATGCCCAGCTAATTTTTTGTATTTTTAGTAGAGATGGGGATTTCACCATGTTGACCAGGATGGTCTCGATCTCTTGACCTCGTGATCCACCCGCCTCAGCCTCCCAAAGTGCTGGGATTACAGGCTTGAGTCACCGCGCCCGGCTATTTTATGTTATTTTTAATGTATTTTTTGAGACAGAGTCTTGCTTTGTCACCCAGGCTGGAGTGTGGTGGCACGATCTTGGCTCTCTGCAACCTCCACCTCCCGGGTTCGAGTGATTCTCCTGCCTCAGCCTCCCAAGTAGCTGAGATTACAGGCACATGCCATCACACCTGGCTAATTTTTTGTTATTTTTAATAGAGACAGGGTTTCACCATATTGGCCAGGCTGGTCTCGAATTCTTGACCTCAAGTGATCCACCCACTTCGGCCTCCCAAAGTGCTGAGATTACTGGCATGAGCCACTGTACCTGGCCTCGCTACAAATACAAAAGTATTTTAAAATTAGCTGGGTATGGTGGTATATACCTGTAGTCCTGGCTATTCAGGAGGCTGAGGTGGCAGGATCACTTAAGCCTAGCGGGTTAAGGTGGCAGTGAGCCATGATCATGCCACTGCACTCTAGCTTGGGTGACAGAGCAATACCCTGTCTCAGAAACAAAAATAAACAGTTGCCAGAGGCAGAGTTGAGTATCACAGGCCAGGGAGACACCTAGGCTCTTGGGCATGAGGGGTGAATGGGGAAAGTGCTATATAATACCTCACTGGGAGCTGGGCATGGTGGTTCACACTTGTAGTCCCAGCACTTTGGGAGGCCAAGGCGGGTGGATCACCTGAGGTCAGGAGTTTGAGACCAATCTGGCCAACATGGTGAAACCCCATCTCTATTAAAAATACTAAAAAAAGTTGGGCCTGGTGGCATGCGCTTGTAATCCTAGCTAATCAGGAAGCTGAGGCAGGAGAATCACTAAAACCCAGGAGGCGGAGGTTGCAGTGAGCTGGGATCGAACCTTTGCCCTCCAGCCTGGGTGACAGAGCAAGACTCTGTCTCAAACAAACAAACAAAAACTCACTGGCACCTCCCCCTAGTGTTTAGGCTATTGGTTTGAAGAAGGCTTTTTTATCACTCAAGGTCCGGTTCAAATGCTGCCTCTCCTGTGCAGCCTTCCTTGATTCAAATACAGGTTGAGACTGAGCACTCCTGTAATCCCACCATTTTGGGAGGCCAAAGGGGTGAATCACTTGAAGTCAAATTCAAGACCAGCCTGGCCAATGTGGTAAAACCCACGTCTACTAAAAATACAAAATTAGCCAGGCATTGTGGTGCGTACCTGTAGTCCTACTTGGGAGGCTGAGGCAGGAGAATCACTTGAACTTGGGAGGTGGAGGTTGCAGTGAGTTGGGATCACACCACTGTGCTCCAGCTTGGGCAACAGAGGGAGACTCCATCTCAAAAACAAACAAACAAACAAACAAACAAATACAGGTTGACTATCTGTAATCCAAATATCCGAAATACAAAATACTCCAAAATCTAAAACTTTTGAGCACCAACATGATGCTCAAAGCAGATGCTCACTGGGCATTTTGGATTTTGGACTTTTGTGTTAAGCATGCTCAACTGCTAAAAGGTGATTTTGGCATTACATGTAATTATTTGTGTTTCCTATAATCTGCCTACATGGCTGGGATCATGTCATATTAATTTCCGTGGTTTCCATCCATTCAACAAACATTCCCAAATGCCAATTTTGTGCCAAGCTCTGTGCTAGGTACTGGGAAATCATTCCCCTTACACCTCCTGTTCTGAATGTTAAAACAGGAACATCAGCCCTTTTAGAAACATTAGGGGGAAAGCATTTCCCTAACTCACTCTTCTCACCCAAAGCAGGTTTCGTCTGACAGGCAAGACACTAACTTAAGATTTACCATGCCATCAGGGCAGGATTAAGGTATTAAAGGTTATGTTCCCATCAACTTAAATTCTTAAGATCCTGGCCAGCTGGCTCAGTGTCCATAATGCAAACACAGTTCCCACCTGTGGACCCCTGGTCTGGCAAGGAGAAAGACAGTGGTTTAGAAAGCTCATTTTAGACAGGTAGGATTAAGCAAGTATAATAAAATGTTATTCATATAATGTAGGTGGTAGGTGTATGAGTGTTCACTGTAAAATTCTCTGAGCCGGGTGCGGTGGCTCAGGCCAGGTGCGTGGCTCACACTTGTAATCCCAGCACTTTGGGAGGCCAAGGTGGGCAGATCACAAGGTTAGGAGATCGAGACCATCCTGGCCATGGTGAAACCCTATCTCTACTAAAAATACAAAAATTAGCTGGGCGTGGTGGCACGCACCTGTGGTCCCAGCTCCTTGGGAGGCTGAAGTGGAAGAATCGCTTGAACCCAGGAGGCGGAGGTTGCAGTGAGCCAAGATTGCACCATTGCACTCCAGCCTGGTGACAGAGCAAGACTCTGTCTCAAAACAAACACACAAAATTCTCTCATTGCCATATGTTTGAAAAATTGCAGAAATAAGAAAAGGCTATTCTGACCCAGAGTCCCAGCCAATATTCTAGTATGATGTTTACCAGCAATAAAGCTGATGTTTTGGTTCTCATCTGATTCCTGAATTGTGAATTAGCTCTAAACCCAGAAGGGGAAGGAGACACAAAGATTAACCAGACTCAGTCCCTGCCTTTGAGTATATCACAGCCTGGTTGAGGGAAGAATGATATGAAAATGGAAACTTGAAGTAGAAAGAGCTAAGTGCCATAATAGGATAGATGTCTGATCCTCAAGAACACAGAGCCGGCCAGGTGTGGTGGCTCATACCTGTAATCCCAGCACTTTGGGAAGCTGAGGCGAATGGATCACAAGGTCAGGAGTTTGAGACCAGCCTGGACAACGTGGTGAAACCGTCTCTACTAAAAATACAAAAATTAGCTGGGCGGGGTGGCACACGCCTGTAGTCCCAATTATTCAGGAGGCTGAGGTGGGAGAATCGCTTGAACCCGAGAGGCGGAGTTTGCAGTCAGCCGAGATTGTGCCATTGCACTCCAGCCAAAAAAAAAAAAGAGGAAGAGCCTTGTGCATGGATGTGCCACAAGACAAGACTCAGCAACCACTGACTTAGCATAGGGCCCACTCCTGGGATATTTACTTGGGACTCCCAGTACCCTTCACAGGCCATGACATTGGGTCAGGGACTCAGGATGTGATGGGTAAGGCAAACACTGATCTGCAAGTGTCCCCTAAGCCATAAAACACAACCCACTTGGAGGCGGACATGCTTTTGCTTGCCCTGGATCCCCTCCTTGTGGCAGTTTCTCGTGGGGAACCATCCCTTTCTCTAGCCCACCTGGGCTATGGAGAGCTGATCATATACCCTGGCCTCCAGGAGAGGGCACTGACCCAAACCAGGCTACTCAGGGCATCCTGTGCCCCAGCCATGAGACATTTTACCCAAGCCAGCCTAATGAGACTCAATTCTGGGAACTATAGGGAAAGAGAATCTTTTTCCCAGAGGATATAAGCTAGAAACTACTGCTGGTCATCCTACTGTCTCATAAGAATAAAGCCGACAGTGAGGAATGCAGAGCCAAGAGATGGAGTCTGATAACCTTGTCTGAGCTTCTGGGATCCTGCTGTGCCTAAAGCCAGTATTGACCCCAGGACTTCTCAGTTATAAACCAGTTTGAGTTTTGTTTCTGTCACTGTAGCTTTAAAAGTGTTACCCAGGCAGGGCATGGTGGTTTATGCCTGTAATCCTAGCACTTTTGGAGGCTGAGGTACGAGGATCACATGAGGCCAGAAGTTTGAGACCAGCCTGGCAATATAGCAAGACCCCGTCTGTATTTAAAAAATTTTTAAAATAATAATATATATTTTTAAGTCTCACTCAATCCACCCTCCAAGCCCTGGTAGGAATATCAGGCCCTTGACAGGCAGCTGCCCCTTCCTGCCATTGTCCTGGCAGAAGCAAGCCCCACTGCCTGGGTCCACTCAGCAAGGGCCTTACCTGCACCAGGAGGTTCTGCAGCCCAATGACCAATGACCGCACTTGTGATGTTCGCAGTGGAGCTAAGACAGTGTCCTCGGTGGCTGGCAGTGGCGGGGCCCCTGAGGGCACCAGGGCCACGAGGGCAGAGGAAAAGCTTTGTCGCAGGGCTGTCCGCAGGAAGCATAAGATGGCAGCTGGAAGCAGAAGACCCCTTACACTCAGTTCCTGTCTCCTTCCCACCTCCCACCCAGCTCTGTCACAGGATGGAAGACAATTAAGATGAGACAATTATGGAGTGACCACAGGCTGGTCTGTATGCTGGTCCTATCTGAAAACCTAGGCGAAAAGCTTTTCTTCTCCTACTGGAGACTTGTGGACCCATACCTGAGAGCAGTGTGGCATTTTTCTTTGGAAAGCTGAGAGCCTTCAATACTTGGTCCATTTCCACAGAGAGTGTCTGGTGAACCTGGCAGGGCAGAGGGTAAAAGTCTAACCCCAACGTTCTGGAAGATTGAACAGAAAATAACCTGCCTGAATATCTCTTCTACCACCTCCCCTGATATATCCACTGCATCAAAAGGGGACAGAGGAGGCCACAGAGTCTTCCAAGCTGCACCAGTCCTAGCTTCAGGAGCATGAAGAGGAGAATCAAGTCTGTACCTGGAGAACTGTTTTTCTCCCGAATCTCTCCCATCCTCATTGGCCTCCTCTACCAGACAGCCTTCGCTGGCCTCATCTGTGGTTCAGTCTCTGGCTCTGCCCCATATACCCCTAACTCAGAAGATCCGGAGTCAGGCAGATCAAATCAAAATCCTGGCTCTCAGGTCAGGTACAGCAGCTTACACCTGTAATCCCAGCACTTTGGGTGGCTGAGGTGGGAGGATTGCTTGAGCCCAGGAGTTCAAGACCAGGCTAGACAACATAGTGAAGCCCCATCTCTACAAGAAAATACAAGAAACATTAGCTGGGCATGGTAGTATGCACCTGTAGTCCCCGCTACTCAGGAGGCTGAGGTGAAAGAATCACTTGAGCCAGGAGGCCAAGGCTGCAGTGAGCTGGGATAGCGCCACTGCACTCCAGCCTGGGCAACAGACTCCATCTCTTTAAAAAAATGATAAAAAAATAAAAATCAGGCCGGGCGCGGTGGCTCACGCCTGTAATCCCAGCACTTTGGGAGGCGGAGGCGGGTGGATCACGAGGTCAAGAGATCGAGACCATTCTGGTCAACATGGTGAAACCCCATCTCTACTAAAAACACAAAAAGTTAGCTGGGCATGGTGGTGCGTGCCTGTAATCCCAGCTACTCAGGAGGCTGAGGCAGGAGAATTGCCTGAACCCGGGAGGCAGAGGTTGCGGTGAGCCGAGATTGCACCATTGCACTCCAGCCTGGGTAACGAGCGAAACTGTCTCAAAAAATAAAATAAAATAAAAAATAAAAAAATAAAAAAAATAAAAATCCTGGCTTTGCCACCTGTCAGCTGTATGCCCTTGGGCAAGTCACTGCACCTCTCTCAGCATGCCTTACTTTCTTCATCTATGAAATTAAGACAACACCCACCTGCTTTCACTCCCTCCAGAGCTATTGTGAGGGACAACTGAGGATCAGTTGTTTACTGAGTTTACTGAGCATCAGTAAACATGACTTTAATGTCAAGCAATGCCCAAATTGAGGGGCTAGTTGGGGTGTCAGGTTCAAAGCTATTGAACCTGCTCTCCTCAGCCAGAACATAGGCTGCCTGAGAGCAGGAACTACTATTCTGCTTGGTTCTATCAGTCTGGCACAAAGTAGTTCCTTAGAAACTCCCATTGAAAGCAGCAAGTTCTAGGCAGAAGAAACAACTTGTAAAAAAGCATGGAGATACCATACTAAGGTAAGATGTTAATAACATGAAACTGTGTGTGTGTGTCGGGAACTCTCTGTACTACCTGCACCATTTTTCCATAAAACTGTCCTAAAAGTGAAGTCTATTAATAATAAAACAGACAAAAAAAGGTATGGCGATGTGAAGGAGCACAGCTGACTGGGAGAAGTGCAAATGCCTAGCCAGAGGACAGGGAAGGTGGGTCGGAATGGCAGAAAGTAAGGCTGCAGAGGGCCAGGCCTAGAGGAGGACCAAAAGGCTGTTGAAGGAGCTTGGGCAGAAGGGATGTGAGGACAGTGTGGCTGCAATGATAGGACATGCAGAGGGAAAAGGCGGGTGGCCAGGAGATTATAACTGGGTCACATTAGTGGGGAGGACAAATGATCAGGCCTGAGTTAGGGCACTGGAGGTAGCTAGGAACAGGTAATTGCCTAGGTGTGAGCTGAGGGCCAGCCCAGAGACAAGGACAAAATGCCAGTTTTCTCCTGAGCAGGTGATGCAGAGAGCTGGATGGGCCGAGCAGCCTCACATGGAAAATTAGGAAAGGTTTCTGTCCTAAACCAACCCAACCACAGGCAATAATCTGCAGGATCTGCCAGAGCATAGATTTTCCACAGCTTGTTGCCCCTCTGGAGGTCAAAGTTTAAAACTAATGTCACTTCTCTGTGCCTATCACTAGATTGGCACAGTACTGGGCACAGTGTGAGGGTACCACAGAGGCTAGCAGATGTTTTCCATGAGAAGCAGCCCACAGAGGAGCTCACACAGGGCACTGTGATGACAAGGCCCTACAAGAGGGAGGGGCTGAGGGGAAAGGAGGTGCTCCGTGGATGTGTCCACTGCTCTTCTCTTCCCTGCATCACCTTCTGGAACAGTAATGACAGCTACCATGTGCAGCATTACAAAGCTTGCCATGCTGCACTTCAAGGTCACAGGCTGGCTTCTGCCTCCCTGTCTGGTCTGACCTGCTCCATTCATTTCCCACATTCTTGCCACGCAAAGCACCTCACCACTCCCCTAATATATAGACCATGTCCTGAATTTGTGCAGCTTCATGCCTTTGCTCATATTGTTCTCTCTACCTGGAATGCCTTTCCCCATTATCTTTGCTGAGTACAATCTTATCTTTCAAGACTACAAGTTTCCTAAGGGTAGGACACAGGCTATATTCATTTTTTATTCCTCTGTGCCAAAAATAGAGCCTGGAATGTGAGTAAACCTTGTGTGTTAAGTGGATTAATATAAACTAACCTGATAACAACCCTGGGATGTTTCCCCCATTTTGTACATAAGGAAACAGCTCAGAAAGGGTAAATACCTTGCCAAGGTCACACAGCTAATAAGTCCCAGAACTGGGACCAGAACTCAGGATCTTCAACACTCCTTTGAGTGCCACCCCATGCCTCAAAGCCACAAGACTTAGAAACTAACCTGCAAACTGTCCTTGTGCTGCTGGGCAGATAAAGAGTCGGTGAGGAGCCAGGCAGAGCAGAGGAGCGCAGTCCTGGTAGAGTCTGCTTCTGTCAAGGTGAGTGCCAGCATCTTCTCCAGAAGCTGCATCAGGCCTGTGCTGCTCAGGAGCACTGCAGCAGCTGAAGGGGGTGGGCAGGGCAGGGCCCACAGGAGTTACAGAGGAGCTCCAGCTAAGTGCCACAATGGTGCTTAGCACCTGATGGGGGCTTCACAAACAAACGATCAGCCTGAGACTCTAAGGGTCCCAGCTTCATAACAGAAGCTCAGGTTATTAGAACCAGATACATACAACCCTATTTTTTTAAGATGGAGAAGTTGTGGTAGAGAGGGTCACAGACACTGCCCAGAACTCTTCACTGTCCCAACCCGGGCCCCTGCACCTCTTTTTTGACTGCTGGGTGTGGTCTGATGAAGGCTCCAGTACAGGAAGTTGAAGGAGGGTTGCAGGATATCCACGTCAGTGGGGCTGCACTTCCCACACAGCTTGCTCACTGCAAGAGATGAGTCGCCAGGTGGCCTGTTGTACTTGTCACAGGTGGTGACCTGCAACTGGCTATTTCAGATGTCAGTCTTGGGAAGCAAGAACAAACTAAGTGTCCCTGTCATTACAACCAATGGAAAGAAACAGTGACAAACCTTAAGGCACGTTCACACCCTCCATCTAGACAAACATCAGGCAAGCAGCCTACAGCTGCACATTAGCCAGAAAGACTGTAGCAGTTGAGATGTTCAAAGGCATTCTTTGAACATCTTCACCACCTTCCCAAGGGAACTTTAACAGTCGAATGAAATGCAGTTCCCTGCACTTGCCACATCGTCTCTGCACTTGCCACATCGTCTCTCTCACATCACTTCATTTGGCTAACGCCTCTAGTCCTAGTCAGCAATCAAGATTCAGCTCAGGACTGCACAGTGGCTTATACCTGTAATCCCAACACTTTGGGAGGCTGAGGCAGGCAGATTGCTTGAGGCCAGGAGTTTGAGACCAACCTGGGCAACATGGTGAGACCCCATCTTTCCACAAAAAATACGAAAAATTAGCTGGGCATGGTGGCACACACTGGTAGTTCCAGCTACTTGGGAGGCTGAGGTGGAAGGATCATTCAAGCCCAAGGGGTTGAGGCCTCAGTGAGCAGTTATCATGCTACTACACTTCAGCCTAGGTGACAATGAACTCCTGTCTCAAAAAAAAAAAAAAAAGATTTAGTGAAAAGTTCGTCTCCCCTTTGAAGCCTTCCTTAACCTCTCAAGGCAAGATTAGATGCTACTTCTGCATTCCCCCAGGCTTCATGAGTACTACATTACACTGTAGATAGCTATAGAACATATCCCTTTACTACTGGGAACTCCCACTTCCCATCTCCCTACCCCCATCCTAATAGGAAACCTACCTACATCTCCATTCACTTTTTGGCAGCCTTATCACACTCTGACTTCTAATTGGCCTGTGGTCACCCAAACCAGCAGGTCTCTACCCCAAACCACAATCCTCTCCTCTCTGTGCTATCACATAGAAGTGCTCAAGGATTATATGTAAATGCCCTATTACATTTCATGTGTGGGTTTCAGCCTGTTACTCCCTGTCAGAGGCTCTTTTGAAGGCTGACTTTGTCACACACAGATCTCCCTCCTAGCTTAATGTCATCCTTAATCTCACAGACAGGCTGGTGATGACTGGCAGCAGGCTGAAGCCATCTGCAACCTGTCCCCAGTGGCCTTTTTTTGAATCTGACACTGATCTTTTCATGAGGACTGGGCTTCAGGCAGGGAAGGTGCCCTACTTTCACCTGTGGCTAGAGGCCCTGGGGGTCTACAGACACTGAAGACACATCATTTTTCCTATTAATTTCAACCTTCCCTCAGCAAATCTTCCTGTAGATGCTGCCTATGAAGTGATGATAGCATCATGAGTTGAGAAACCAAGGAGGTCTGAGGTGTGGTTCCGAAAGAAGCCTGGAAAACTGTGAACTGGATCACAGATATGAGTCAATTGTAGGATGAGGTGGAGAGCTGACCTTGTACCAGGAAAAAAAAAAAAAATCTGCATGGATAGCAACTGTTGAAGGCTTAATGTGTATCAAGCACTGTGTAACATTCTTTATCTAACTAGGTAAGTATTCCTTATCTCAACCTTAGGTCAGGGAAGTACTGCTACTTTACCTATGAGGAACCTAAGGCTCACAGAGACTAGATGATTGCTAGTGACTAAGCTGAGATTCAAACCCAGGACTTCCTGACTCTAGAGCTTATGCCTGTTAAACATTGATTTGTTTGTTTTAGAGATGAGGTCTCACTCCATTGCCCAGGCTAGGTGCAGTGGTGAGATCATAGCTCACTGCACCCTCAACATCTTGAGTTCAAGCAATCCTCCCACCTAGGCCCCTCCAAGTAGCTGGGACTATAGGTCTGCATCACCATACACAGCTAATGTTTTTGTATTTTTTTGTAAAGACACGGTTTCACCATGTTGCCCAGGCTGGTCTTGAATTCCTGAGCTCAAACGATGCGTTGCCTCAGCCTCCCAGAGTGCTAGGATTATATGCATGAGCCACCATGCCTGGCCATTTGTAGAGGCAGGGTCTTGCTATGTTGCTCAGGCTGGTCTTGAACTCCTGGCGTCAAACAATCCTCCTGCCTCAAACTCCGAAAGTGCAGGGATTACAGGAATGAGCCACCATTCCCGGCCTCATATGCTGATTTTTTGCAGGGGTGGGGTGTCTCCTAAACATTCCCAGAGAACAAGCAGAGAAGGTCCTGACAGGTCCTTTAGCAAGAAACCCCTAGGGACAGAATGACCTACTAGCTTTTTCCATAGGGATGAAAGGGTAGAAGAAAGAAGAACACCAGCCAACTGCGTGAGCACCCACTGCACACCCAGCCCTGGGCCCATGGGTGCTGTCTCAAGCAGGCGGGGCACCTTGGTGAAGGAGCTTCATGGCCATGCTGTCCAGTTCTTCCTCTGACACATTCCTGAGCTGCATCAAGGAGAGGAGGCTCAGCAGCAATGGTAGGTTCCCCAAGGCTGTGAAGAACAAGGAGGGGTGGGCAGGAAGTCTGATGCTCAGATCACCTAAAGGTCAGACACCCTGCCCTGCTTTAATGAAAAGAAAAGAAAAAGAAAGAAAGAAAGGAAAAATAAGACAGCCATTTATGAACCACAAAGTGGGCTTTCACCAGACACTGAATCTTCCAGCAACTTGATTTTGGATTTCCTAGGCCCAAGAACTGTGAGAAATAAATTTCTGTTGTTTATAAGTTACCCAGTCTATGGCCCAAACGCACTAAGACCCAAATCTGAATCCAATGCCCATGGACTTCCTACTTTATTTCCACTAAATCTTATGGTTCTTAATGAGTATTATCAGTTAAGAATGGCTTGTCCTTCCCTGAAAAGAAATAACTCATCTGCTCTTGACACCTACTTCCAAACCCTCAGTCCTCTGTCAGGTAGCCACAAACTGCCTCTCGCTTTGCTTAGAAATTTAATTTTAAAATTCAGCTTCTCTAAAAATAGAAAAAAACAGGCCTGGGCACAGTGGCTCACCCCTGTAATCCAAGCACTTTGGGACCCTGAAGCAGGCAGATCTCTTGAACTCAGGAGTTCGAGTCCACCCTGGGCAACATGGTAAAACCCTGTCTCTCCTGAAAATACAGAAATATTAGCCAGGTGTGGTGGCACATGCCTACAAATCCCAGCTACTCAGGAGGCTGAGGCACAAGAATTGCTTGAACCTGGGAGGCAGAGGTTGCAGTGAGCTCAGATCTTGCCACTGCACTCCAGCCTGGGTGACAGATAAAATAATAATAAAATAAAATACATAAAATATTACATAAATTAATAAATAAAATAAATCAATCCCAATTTCAGTGTCTTCTTACTGTACCAAACATCAAGCTTCCTTGACTCCAGTGAGTACCACTCCAGATTTGGAAACTATTCTCCTGGATCTCACTGGGAGCTTCCAACACATCACAGATCCACCTCCCTCCCCGGACCCTCCAGACTGCTGCTATCTCCAGCTTCCTCCAGACTTCCCACTTTCTTCTTCCCACAGCGGGGCTGCCATTCTTGTGACAAACAACTCTGAGCACATGCTGCACAGGGTGGGGACATGCACGCACACATCGAACACACCTATTCATGTTAAACATTTGCACATCAAACCAAGCTTGTGGTACACCCACTCTGCAGTGAGAAAAAGGAGGTAAGGTTTGGCTTGATGCCACAATGGCCTGACTTTTCTTTTTCAGCTAAGACCCTGGTTCTTTCTCCTGGAACAGACCTAACAAAGACAGAGATGCCCATTCTTGACTAGCTTTCAGGTCAAAGTGTGCCCACAGCACCTGCAGACTGACCTCCTGATGGGGAGGCCCCATGCTCCACTAGCAGACGCTGCAGGATCAGCAGGAAGTGGCCTCGGATAAGACCGCCCACTTGGATATCCTCATTCTTCCTCAGGAAGGTCCTCAGGCTAATCAACACCTTGCGAGCTATGTCCACTGGGCTGGAATAGATTAGGTCCTGAGCAGGAGAGAAGAAAGCCAGAGATCAGAGGGTATTACAGTTGGGGAAAGTGACAATGAGAATAGAGGAGCAGGAAAAGGGCCCAGAATGATAGTGTCACAAAAACTGGGTAATCTCTCTCTTACTAAGCACCTGTTATGTATCAAAAGCTCTCTAGGTGCACTGACACCTCACAACCACCCCTTAGAATAGATCTACCCTTATTAAATCCATCCCAAACAGGAGAAAGCAGAGGCTCAGTGAGATTACATGACTTGCTAAAGGTCATATAAGCCAGTGGCACAGACAGAATTTGAATGCAGGTCTCCCAACTCCAAGTCCAAAGCTCTATTTTCCAGGATGCCTCCCTCTTGCAAATGGAAGGATTAGAGTCAAGAGGTTGTTTTCAGGACGGGGAACCTGAGTATGCCTTAAATGAGAAGAGGAGAGAGTGATGATGTCACTGGGCAGGAAGAGTATAAATTAGGACAGATTCAGTGCACAGAAAGGGAAGTGAGGACCAGGTCAGGCCCCTCCTCTACCAAGGCATCTGGCTATCTCTGCCCCAAGCTATAAAGGCCATAGGCTCGGAGGATGTGAAAGGACATTTTTTTTTTTTTTCTTGATCTTCTTTTCAAATTTTTTTTTCTTTTTTCACACATCCCCACTGGGGAAGGACATTGCTTTTTATTTTGCTTTCAGAGTTATTTTAATGAGTATCTGTTAAAGACAAAGCCAGTCAGAAGCTGCACCAGAGGCTACCCTACTGATAGCTCCTGGCACCTACCAGCTCAAAGAAGCCAATTCCTTTGGACAGGCTAATGAGCTGGGCCAGTTTGGACTGAGGGCTATGAATCCAAGGTCACACAGACTTCCTCTCCAGGGAGGAGAGCTCCTGACAGAGAGATATGGCTAAAATGCACCTGGCCAGACAAACCCAGGTGTGCTGATCACTGGGCAGAAGGAGAGGGATGGGATCACAGGGATGTCTAAGTTTGGCTCTTAGAAACCTCCACAGTTGCTGCAAAAATGACTGTAATATCAGTAACAACTACTCAGTTAGGGCCTAATAATGTCAGGTACTATGTTGTTTATACAATAGCTGTATATTTGTTTATACATTATTTATATCTCTATAACAACTCTTCCAGGTAGGTGTCAAATGAGAAAACTGGGGCAGGTTAATCAGTTTACATATCAAGAAAGTAATAAAGTTGTAAATAATTCTATTGCACTGTGAGTTAATGAAGGGAAGGGATGAGGTCTACTTCATTGTCACCTTGTAAGGACTTAGAAAACATCTCTGGAAAGGGTTACAGAATGAGAGGGCTACAGAGAATCTAGATAATTTTTTCCAATACCTTTACAGAGTATGAGCTGAAGCCCAGTGGGAAGGGAGGGGCATGATATGCCCAAGGTCACAGAGCCCAAGCTCAAACCAGTTTCCTGGTCTTGCGCCTTCATCAACACATCACTGCCCCACTGCCACTAGTCCCTCAGAAATCTGAGTTAATGAATGTTAAGGGAATAAAAGGAAAGGGGCTACTCAGCTTTGGGGAGCTATGGTGAATGCTGGAGGAAGAGGAATGTGTGGACTCCACCATTATGGGTCAGTAGGAAGGCTCTGGGCAAAACCATGACCTAATCTGTAGTCTCTGCTCTCCAGAGCTGTCCAGAACTCTCTGGGATTAGACAGACCAGGGTGACTTGGCCAAGGAGGAAATAGAGCTTCCGTGATGTCATTGTTCCTTCACAACTAAACAACCTACATGAAAGACCACCCATTTATAAGAGTGGCAATTAATAGCTTTGTTTTCAGCCATTAATTACCCCTATCAATACCAGAAATTGGTACCAACGGCCGGGCGCGGTGGCTCAAGCCTGTAATCCCAGCACTTTGGGAGGCCGAGGCGGGTGGACCACGAGGTCAAGAGATCGAGACCATCCTGGTCAACATGGTGAAACCCCGCCTCTACTAAAAATACAAAAAATTAGCTGGGCATGGTGGCGTGTGCCTGTAATCTCAGCTACTCAGGAGGCTGAGGCAGGAGAATTGCCTGAACCCAGGAGGCGGAGGTTGCGGTGAGCCGAGATCGCGCCATTGCACTCCAGCCTGGGTAACAAGAGCGAAACTCAGTCTCAAAAAAAAAAAAAAAAAAAAAAAAAAAAAAAAAAAAGAAATTGGTACCAACACATTTAAAAAAAAATTTTTTTTTTGAGATGGAATCTTGCTCTGTTGCCAAGGCTGGAGTGCAGTGGCGCAATGTCAGCTCATTGCAACCTCTGCCTCCTGGGTTCAAGTGTCTCAATACCTCAGCCTCCCGAGTAGCTGGGACTATAGGCACTCGCCACCATGCCTGGCTAATTTTTTGTATTTTTAGTAGAGATGGGGTTTCACCATGTTATCCAGGATAGTCTAGATTTCCTGACCTCAATATCGACCTGCCTCGACCTCCCAAAGTGCTTGGATTACAGGCGTGAGCCACTGTGCCGGGCCCAACACATATTTTTAGACTCTGTTTCCCTCCTGTGGCTAGAAGCTGGGGAGAAATGGTAAGAATTACATATATCTAAACAGACAACAAAGTTGTTCCTCGCTGTTCTTTTTTACCATTGATGTCTCTAGGATCTAATTTAGTGAAAAACTTACTAATGCTGGGCTCTTAGTCCATGATCCTTATTAACTATATGACCATGGGCAATTCAACTAGTTTATCTAAGATTAACTTTTTCTGGTTCAGAGGCAGAGTTAATGATTAGTGAATGACAGCCCACTATGTGAAGAAAACCAAGAGTGTTCCTACATACTATCTCATCTACTGTCACGTTATGTCCATTTTCTGTGGGAGGAAACTGAAGTTCAGAGTAGTTTCTATCTTCCTAGTCCTCTATGCAGCAACCCATCTTGAAGGCCACTCCTTCCTATTAAGCTCTAGCACAAGACTCCTCTCTGCCCTGACTCCACCACCTCCAGAAAGGAGAAGTGATGAGAATGGTGTACCTTAAAGGACAAGGATTGAGTCACCAGGATAAAGGGTGGGACATCTACTCCAGCTTCCCTGGGACGTAGACTCTAAGGATTTGGTCTCCTGAGATTCACTTTGTTTGGTTTGCTTCTTTTAATACTTAGATTTATAGCCTAGGAGTATCAGGCTATAGCCTAGGTGTGTCGTAGGCTAGACCATCTAGATGTGTGTAAGTGTACTCCATGATGTTGACACAACCACAAAAATCAACTAACACTGTGTTTCTCAAAACATATTCCCATCATTAAGCAATGCATGACTGTTTTGTCACTACTATCCCTAAGTATATCAGAGGACCTAAATTTGTTTTTGTTTGTTTGTTTCAGATAGAGTCTCACTCTATTGCCCAGGTTGCAGTGTAGTGGCATGATCTCAGCTCACTGCAACCTCCACCTCCTAGGTTCAGGCGATTCTACTGCCCTAGCCTCCTGAGTACCTGGGATTACAGGCGTGCACCACTACGCCCAGCTAATTTTTGTATTTTGAGTAGAGACGGGGTTTCACCATGTTTGCCAGGCTGGTCTTGAGCTCCTGACCTCAGGTGATCCACTTGCCTCAGCCTCCCAAAGGGCTGGGATTACAGACATGAGCCACCACACCAGGCTGAATTCATTATTATTTATTTATTTATTTTTTAATGAAAAAGAGACTTAGATCTATCCATACCTATAATTCAACAGATCATAAATATTTGTAAGTGTTAGGGACAAGCTGCCTCAAAAAATTGTCCAAGTTGATCCCTTCCTCCTACTCTGATTGCTCTGCAGCTGCATTTCTGAACTTCTATCTAAGTGCCACATCAAGGCTGCCAGATATGCTACAATTAAGCAAAACCTGATTACAGCCATCCAGGCAGCTTGGGGGAGGACAGGGAAAACCAGTGTTTGCTATCCATACTTGTAAATTCCTGTTTGACACATACCTGTAAAATTCTGGGTTCTTTTTTTAAAACTGCTGCCACAAAAGTCACAGGATGATGTATTGTAAATCTGTCACAAGTTAACAAACTATCTGTCTGCCTGTTACAAGCTGATAGATTATCTCAGTCCTGAAATTCCCTTATGCCCCTCTCACCCCATGTAAACCCCTCATTTTGTAAGCTCAGGGCTGCCTCTCTGATTGTTATGGGGCAGCCCGGCAGGTTAATAAAACATGCTTGCCTGACTTGGGGTCTTTTCTCCTTTCTCTCAGCTAACCTTATAATAAGTACCTACTATGTGTGAGAAACTGACTCCAAATATTTCATCTGGTGAAGAAAATCTAGTATCTTAGCTCTGTCCCCTGCTACTCTAATTTGTTGTTCAATGTGCTTTGTTGAGTGGAAGGAAAAAAAGTGGAGTTAAAGCCAGTGTGTTAGAAATCGCAGACACAAGGCAGTTTACCTTATCTGATCTAATTAAGCCATTTAATTACTGATGGGAATTTCAGTAATGTCTTACTTCATTAAAAAGTATTGACAGACCGGGCGTGGTGGCTCACACCTGTAATCCAAGCACTCTGGAGGCCAAGGTGGGCGGATCACCTGAGGTCGGGAGTTCAAGACCAGCCTGACCAACAAGGTGAAACCCCCGTCTTAAAAAAAAAAAAAGTATTGACAGCCTGGGCAACAAGGTAAAACCCCATTTCTACTAAAGTACGAAAATAAAAAATAAAAAATTAGCTGGGCGTGGTGACATGCACCTGTAGTTCCAGCTACTAGGAGGCCAAGGCAGGAGAATTGCATGAAGGGGAGAGACGGAGGTTGCAGTGAGCAGAGATCACGCCACTGCACTCCAGCCTGGGTGACAGAATGAAACTCTGTCTCCAGGAAAAAAAAAAAAAAAAAGCATTAGGACATCTGACAATTCTAGGTATGCCTGAGCAAGTATGTTGCACATGTAATATTATCATGTGAGTCATGGCAAAAAAAGAGGAGGAGTCCCTCTGCCATCAGATAGTTCCATCTACATGTCCCAGGAGCTTCCTTTGACATTAAACCTGTGTTAGCAGAGTATGCTTGAGAGATGACAGGGAGGTGAGAAGGGATGGTGACTAAGATCTGCATTTTATAGTGTCATCCCCGAAGAAGAGAGGCACACATCTCTCAGTGCCATAGAATTCCATTAGACTTAGAGAAGAGTGTGGATTTAAAGAAGCCAGGCACCTGCAAGTAGAAGAGACCCCCCACTCACATGGAGACAGTAATAAATCCAGAGATGGGCTAAAGCAGCTGTGGGTGCCTTGACCTCAGTAAACTGGCACCCAGAGAGAAAAGGCCCACCATTTCTTTTCTTTTCTTTTCTTTTCTTTTTTTTTTGAGATGAGTCTCATTTGGTTACCAGGGGCAAGGCTCGAGGGCAGTGGTGCGACCTCCACTCACTGCAAACTCCGCCTCCTGAGTTCAAGCCATTCTTCTGCCTCAGCCTCCCGAGTAGCTGGGACTACAGGTGTGTGCCACCATGCCCGGCTAATTTTTGCATTTTAGTAGAGACGAGGTTTCACCATGTTGGCCAGGATGGTTTCGATCTCTTGACCTGGTCATCCGCCCACTTCAGCCTCCCAAAGTGCTGGGATCAGAGGCATGAGCCACAGTGCCTGAATATCCACCATTTCTGAATGTAGAAATGAATGAGTGGTCGCCTACCAGCAAGATGAGCAGGATGCTGGGGATGCTTCTGAGCAACTGGAACAGGACTGCTAAGCTGGTAGGAAGGGTGGGCTGCCCAGCAGAGGTGCCATCATCGAGTTCCTCATAGCTGCTCTCTTCCCAGGAGAACCAAAGTTCCAGGACACGGTGCCCAAACCTACTCATGAGCTCTGGATACAACAGAAAGAACCTGAGCAGGAGTGGATGGTGGGTATAGATTAGCTGCAGGTCTGGGATGCCCTCTAGGAATTTTCTGATTGCACTGACCACAGTCTGGAGGCAAAAGAAAGAAAGGAGTTAATGCACCTTGCAGAGGACCCAAGAGACCCCAATATGGGCAAGACATGACTAGGAAAAACGTACTGGCATCTCAGTATTCCAGGACACCAGGCTGGCTCATCCCGAGGCACTCTAGTGAGAAAATACCATTGAACTTACCTTATAATAGAAGTTCTCAACTAGGGGTGATTTTGCTCCCATGGGACATTTGATAAAGTCTAGAGTTATTTTTTACTATCTTGATTGGGGGGAATGCTACTGGCATCTAGTGGGGAGAGAGCAGGGATGCTGCTAAATATCCTACAATGCCAGGAAAGCCTATCACACACACAAAAATAATCTGGTGCAAAATGTTAATAGTGCCAAGGTCAAGAAACCCGGCTTTATGATGGTACCACAGTGGGTTGTAATTGTCAGTGTGCATGTCTACCTCCCACCTAGACTGAAAGCTGCTTGAGGGTAAGGACGGTGGCAGATTAATCTGTGCAATTACCATAGAGCCTGACACAGAAAAGGTGAAGGAGAGAGATGCTGAATAATTTCTTACTTCTCACAAACCTACCTCTTCCCATTGCACATATAACAATGTTCAAATTCCTTAGTACGAGGCTGAGAGCGGTGATTCATGCCTGCAATCCCAGCACTTTGGGAGGTCAAGGTTGGCAGATCACCTCAGGTAGTGAGTTTGATACCAGCCTGACCAACAGGGAGAAACCCTGTCTCTACCAAAAATACAAAACTAGCTGGGCATAATGGCACATGCCTGTAATCTCAGCTACTCAGAAGGCTGAGGAAGAATTGCTTGAACCCAGGAGGTAAGGTTGTGGTGAGCTGAGGTAATCCCATTGCACTCTAGCCTGGGCAACAAGAGCGAAACTCCATCTCAAAACAATACAAAACAAAACAAAACCTGGGCATGGTGGCTCATGCCTATAATCTCAACACTTTGGGAGGCCATGGCAGGTGGATAACCTGAGGTCAGGAGTTTAAGACCAGCCTGGCCAAAATGGTGAAACCCCATCTCTACTAAAAATACAAAACCTAGCAGGGCATCATGGCATGCTTGTAATCCCAGCTACTCTGGCGGCTGAGGCAGGAAAATTGCTTGAACCTGGGAGACAGAGGTTGCAGTGAGCTAAGATCGTGCCATTGCCCTCCAGTCTGGACAACAGAGCAAGACTCCACTTCAAAAAAAATTATTTAGAATGCTATTATATGAGTTTTACAGTCTGGCTCACTCAGGTCTTTCATTCATTTTGAGTTCATTTTTGTGTACGGTATGAGTTGAGTCCAACTTTATTCTTTTGCATGTGTATATCCAGTTATTCCTGGAAATCTGCTGAAAAGACCAATCTTCCCCCATTGAATTATCTTGGCATCCTCATCAAAAATTAATTGACTATAAATATATGGAATTATTCTGGACTCTCAATTCTATTCCATTGATCTATATGTCTACTCTTATGTCAGTACCACACTATCCTGATTACTATAGTTTTTTGGTAAGTTTCAAAATAAAAAAGGTATGATTCTTCCAACTTTGTTCTTCTTTTTCAAGATTTCTTGACTATTTTGCATTTCCATATGAATTTTAGGTTCAGTTTGTTCATATTTGCAAAAAAGTAGAGCTAGGATTTTGATACAGATTGCACTGAAATCTATTGATCAATTTGGAGAGCACTGCCATCTTAACACTATTAAGTCTTCCCATTTATGAATACAGTCTATTAATTTTTAATTTGTAAAAAAATTAAAGCGAAACAGTAATGTTTTGAAATTTTCACTATGTAAGTTGATTCGATTTAAATTTGTGTCCCTCCTCAAATCTCATGTCCAAATCATAATCCTCAATGTTGGAGGAGGAGCCTGGTGGGAGATAATTCAATCATGGGGGTGGACTTTTCCCTTCTGCTCTGGTAATATTGAGTGAATTATCATGAGCTCTGGTTGTTTAAAAGTGTGTAGCACCTCTTCCTTCACTCTATTCTTCCTTCTCCAGCCATATAAGACATGCCTACTTCCCCTTTGCCTTCCACCATGATTGCAAGATTCCTGAGACCTCCTCAGCCATGCTTCCTGTACAGACTGTGAAAGTGAGTCAAGTAAATGTCTTTTCTTTATAAATTACTGTCTCAGGTAGTTCTCTATAATAATGCAAGAACTGACTAATACAAAGTCCTTATACTTTTTTTGTTAAGTTCATTCCCAAGTATTTAATTTCTTGATGCTATTGTAAATGAAATTGTTCCCTTAATTTCATTTTCTTTTTTGGAGACACAGTCTCACTGTCACCCAGGCTGGAGTGCAGTGGCACAATCTCAGCTCACTGCAATCGCTGCCTCCTACGTTCAAGCAATTTTCCTGCCTCAGCCTCCAGAATAGCTAGGACTACAGTCACACACTGCCACACCTGGCTAATTTATTGTATTTTAGTAGAGACAGGGTTTCACCATGTTGGTCAGGCTGGTCTTGAACTCTTAAGTTCAGTCAATCTGCCTGCCTCGGCCTGCCAAATTGCTAGAATTACAGGTGTGAGCCACCATGTCCAGCCTAATTTCATTTTCATGCATGTTAATAAAGACTTAAGTTTACCTTTTCAGCTCCTCTCCATTCTACCTCCTGTATGATTTAGCTAAGGTACATTAAACTAGGCTTCCTTCCTTGAATTGATAGACTGGGCATCTTCCCACTTCTGTACATTAAATCATACTCTATCCTCACCTTCAAAGTTCTTCCTTCACCTCTTCCATCTCCTCCACAAAGCCTCTCCCGATGCTATATGTAATCTGACACAATCTCTCCTTTTGTGCTTTGCTGGTTCTTCGCCAGTCCTCCAGCTCCAGGAGAGCACTGATTACTATAGCTGTCTACCCCGTAGGAGACCTTTTTGTCTCCCCTGACAAACTTGTGTTCTCTGAGGGCAGAGAACTTGTTTGATTCATTTCAGACCTGACCTAGGTACCCACATGGTACCTAGGCTCATGTCAAGTGGTCAATCCACACTGAGTGAGTTGCTGAAATGTTGAGAAGCAAATAAAAAATCATGGGAATTGAGTTGTGTTTAACAGCTTAGGAAATGCTGACCAAACTGGAATGAAGCTGCTGAAAAGGAGGAGCTTCCAGGCATAAGTAGGGGCTAACACTCTGAAATGTCCATCCCCACAGAGACATCCGCACTCTGGCTATTGGGGATCCTCAGACACATACCTCAACACACATCACTGTGTATCTCCTCCACTCCTTCCACAAAGGCTCAACGACCATGAGAGTCAGAAAGGATCTCAGAGATAACTCTGTCCAAGGCCCAGAAAGGGAAGAAAACCTCTCTAGGAAGGCCCAGACTATAAGCAACAGAACCAGAATGTGGACCCAGGAGTCCTACCTTTCTGTGCAATGCATGTATACAAGGTCACCCTGCTTCTGCACAAAGGGCATTCACAGGTAAATGGCACCAAGGAAGCCTTCTCATAGAAGATACCACATAGAGAAGGTGACATCAGAGACAAAAGTAAAGGAATAGCCTGGGAGCTAGCAGGCAAATTTTATGGGGAAGAGGTCTGTGAGCCTCCTGAAGGTGTCCCTTGCAGCACCACCCTGCCTAGACAGTCCCATTGCCCTTTATATATTTATATTAAATTTTATTTTTTTTTGAGACAAGGTCTTACTTTGTCACCCAGGCTGGAGTGCAGTGGTATGAACATGGCTCACTGCAGCCTCAACCTCTTGGGCTCAAGTAATCCTCCCACCTCAGCCTTCCCAGTAGCTGGGACCACAGGTGTGCACCACCATGCCTGGTCAATTTTTTTTTTTTTTTCTTTTAGAGACGGGGTTTCACCATGTTGGCCAGGCTGGTCTTGAACTCCCGACCTTGGGTGATCCGCCCCCCTCGGCCTCCCAAAGTGCTGGGATTACAGGCGTGAGCCACTGCGCCTGGACTGCCTGGTCAATTTTTTAAAATTTTCTGTAGCAATGTGGTCTCACCATTTTGCCCAGGCTAGTCTTGAATTCCTGAGCTCAAGTGATCCTCCCACCTCAGCCTCCCAAAGTGCTGGGATTAAAGGCGTGAGCCACCATGCCCACTCTATACAAAATTTTAAAACATATATGTATAATATGACATTTATGGATTCCTGCGTCAGAGGAGAAGCTGGGGCCCCATGAGCTACCTTCCTAGCTTCCATACCATTACCAGCAGATGTGAAAAAGGGGCCCCCAAAATCCAGCCTTGCTATATTCTCAAAGCCATGGGACTATTCCTATTATGCCCTTTTCCCTCTTTACATCAGTTACCTCAGGAATCCCAGCATCATCACCATGTGGCTCAGGGCATATCGTGTGTGTGTGTGTGTGTGTGTGTGTGTGTGTGTGTGTGTGTCAGTCTGACTCCATGTGGCTCAGGGCATATCGTGTGTGTGTGTGTGTGTGTGTGTGTGTGTGTGTCTCTGTCAGTCTGACTCTTGTTGCCCAGGCTGAAGTGTAATGGCACTATACTGGCTCACCATACTGGCTCACTGCAACCTCTGCCTCCATGCCCGGCTAATTTTTTATTTATTTATTTATTTATTTATTTTTTATTTTTTATTTTTAGTAGAGACACGTTTCTCCATGTTGGTCAGGCTGGTCTCTGACTCCCAACCTCAGGTGGTCCACCCACCTTGGCCTCCCAAAGTGGTGGGATTATAGGCGTGAGACACCGCACTGGGCCTCTATCTCCCATTCTTACCCAGCTCCCCACAATGTTCCACTGTGCCCTCTAGAACTCACTCACGGTTATCAGCCAATTCTCTATGTTCTCAACTTCTGCTCTGAAAACTCCTTTCTCCTTGTTGCTTTGATTCTTTTCCAAAGACTTATTTTGCCTGCAACCTCTCAAGTGGAGGTATTTTCTCCCCTACCTTCCTAGTTCTAAAACCTTGGCCTCTAAATTCTCCAACTTCCTCCCTTCTAATTACTTTCACCTGCCTCAGCCATTCATGCCCACAGTCATGCCCCCAGACTTCGCCAGTAACTGCATCCTCCACAATAATCCCAATGTCAAGCATCCCACCACCTTGCCCACCTGTCTTTCCAGCTCACTCCCTCTAGTGTTTCAATTCAACAGTTCTTTGGCCCCTCACCCTCAGAAGCAAAATATATGGAGATATTGTTTTATTTACTCTTATGCTGATACCTCAAATCTGATCCATCAAGAAATCCTGTGACTCCACCTTCCAAGTATATCTGAAGCTGACACTTTCTGCTACCTCTTCTGCTATCTCTTGCCTACGTTATTGCTGGAGCCTCCTAATTAGTTTATCCACTTCTACTCTTATACCCCTGTGATCTATTGTCCTGGCAGCCAGGGTGACTTTTTTAAACCAGATTACATGAAATCAATAAATTTAGATAGAAAAGAAAAGCAGTCAAAGACAGAACCCTGAGGCACTATATTTGGAGGTCAGGGAAATAAAGGAGAATTAGCAAAGGACATTGAAGTAAATTCACCAGAGAAACAGGAGAAAAACCATGAATATATGACATTCTATATGCTAAGTAAAGGCAGTGATTCAAAGAAAAGAGATGTTGATAAGTCAAGTAAGATGATGACTAAATTTTGCCTACTGGTTCTAGCCATGTGCTATTTATGGGTGACTTTGGCAAGTACACTTTCAGGGATAACTGGGGGTGAAAGTCTATCTGGGGTAAGTTCAACAGAGAATAAGAAAGTGGGAAATGTATGAAACCAGCCTGAAGAATCTTGTTACATTAGAAAGCCCAAACTTTATCAAATACTACTAGGGATGTATGAAAAGGACTTAGAAGCCTCCTTGAATAGCCTCCCATTGGCCAAAGATAGGACAATTTGAGTCATAAAAGAATGATGGCCAGGAGTTTAAGATCAGCCTGGGCAACAACGGGAGACCCCATTTCTACACATTTTTTTTTTTTTTAAATTAGCTCGGTGAGGCCAGGCAGGATGGCTCACACCTATAATCCCAGCACTTTGAAAGGCTGAGGCATGCAGATCAGGAGATCAGGAGTTTGAGACCAGCCTGGCCAACACAGAGAAACCCCGTCTCTACTAAAAATACCAAAAATCAGCTGGGGGTGGTGGTGCATGCCTGTAATTCCAGCTACTCAGGAGGCTGAGGCAGGAGAATAGTTTTAACCCAGGAGGCAGAGGTTGCGGTGAGCCAAGATTGCGCCATCGCACTCCAGCTGAGGCAATAAGAGCAAAACTCCATCTCAAAAAAAAAAAAAAAAAAAAAAAGCCTGATGTGGTAGCATGCACCTGTGTTCCCAGCTACTCAAGAAGTTGAGATAGGAGGATCACTTGAGCCCAGAAGGGTGAGGCTGTGGTGAGCTGTGATTGCGTGATGGCACTCCAGCCTCAGTGACAAAGTGAGACCCTGTTTCAAAAATAATAGTAATAATAAACTAACTACATCAGATTAAAACATATCAAATATTTTAAACTCATGAGCTAATCATGATAGTTTTAAAAACTCTAGCTAGACATGGTGGCTCACACCTGTAATCCCAGGACTTTGGGAGGCCAAGGCAGGAGGATGGCTTGAGATCATAAATTCAAGACCAGCCTGGGCAACATAGTAAGGTCCTGTCCCTACAAATAATTAAAAACCTTAAAAAGTAATAATATTTGGCCACCTTTGGAGGATGCTACACAACAAACTCATGTTTTTGAAAACTGATAACCAAAGGAAAAGAAGCAAGCATTTAACTTATGTTTCCTATGTAATCTAACCCTTCAGAGTAACTGAATAGTTAATGAGGGGATGTTTCCTTTTATACAAAAGTATTTAAATTAATAAATAATGAGAGAATTGTATAAATACTTTTATACAAGTATTTAAGTTAATAAATAATAAAGAGAGAATGACAGACCTAGAATATTATTGTTTTGTAATCGCTAATGAATTAGTGGGTCTAGGCAATGATCACCAGTGGCTACTACTATCACAAAGAGAGAGACAACAGGACACTGTGTACCCAAGTATGTTTTCCTTGAAAGCCCATTCACTTTCATTATACCTTTCTCTTTCCATTCAAATTAAACAAGGTCTAGTTGCAGCACATTTGCCTCAACAGTAATCAAAAAGAGGCCAGGAACAGTGGCTCACACCTGTAATCCCAGCACTTTGGGAGGCCGGGGCTGATCAGGAGATCAAGACCATCCTAGCTAACACAGTGAAACCCCGTCCCTAATAAAAATACAAAAAGTTAGCCAGGTGTGTTGGCACACACCTGTAGTCCCAGCTACTCAGGAGGCTGAGGCAGGAGAGTCTCTTGAACCTGGGAGGTGGAAGTTGCAGTGAACCGAGATTGTGTCACTGCACTCCAGCCTGGGTACTCCAGCCTCGGTGACAGAGCAAAACTCCGTCATAAAACAAAAACAAAAACAAACAGTAATCAAAAACAGGCAAAATTAATAGTCAATGAAGGAAGAGTATCTTTAGGTTTAGGCTGAAGAGTCCACCCTAAGGAACAGAAGCAATATTCTGTGAAATAGGTGAGAGGTTCAGTGATGAATCAGACATGGTCCTTGATCCCAGGAGTTCATAAAGCAGCTGGAGAGAGAAAACTTGTCCACACACAACCACCATGAAAGTGATCCAATAGCCTTATTAACAATGATCTAGGTTCCATAAATCCACTTTCTTTGATAAACTGTTACCAGAAGGAAATAACAATACCTCAGAGCTCTCCGCTCCTATTACCAACCAGAGGTGACAC
Source organism: Saimiri boliviensis (assembly GCF_048565385.1). Lineage (NCBI taxonomy): Eukaryota > Metazoa > Chordata > Mammalia > Primates > Cebidae > Saimiri > Saimiri boliviensis. The sequence continues at coordinate 9,698,741 of NC_133469.1, forward strand.
CAAGGAATGAGCCTTAGGAGTCAGTCAAGTCTGAGCTGGAGTCCTGACTCCCCTATCAGTTAACTGTGTGACCTAGAGAAAGTTTCTTGAACTTCAGATTTGATTTTCTTTTCTATAGAATGTAAATAATAATCTCTGCCTCCCAGGACTGCTGAGAGAATTAGGTAAATTATACAGGCTCTATATGTGTCTGTGCCCTACTCCTCTCTACTCTCCTAACATCTCCACTTTGTCTTTCTCTACCACCCGCTTGTCTATACACATATCATCATCATGGTCTCCCAGGGAACACTGATGTAAAGAGGTATAGGAGGAGAAGGAGCCCAGGCATTGTGGTCCATACCTCATGTAGTACACTGTCTTTGTTCTGGCAGACTGCAAGCACATAGATGGAGGCTTTGAAGACTGCCAGTGGGGGGCACTCGCCCTGGTCCTGCAGAGACAGGAGGAAGCTTTGCACAGCCTCAAATAAGTCTGCCTCTGAGACAAACCTGTCAACCAAGAAAAGCCTGAGTGAGAAAGACAGAGCGGCAGGCCACTAGAATCTTCTGTCCCACCTGGTACAGCCTTCCTCAGCCCACTGTCCTGCCTCAGCATGCCCATAGTCTAATGACATCTTACACAAACAGTGTGCTATACATACTTACAAAGCATTGCCACATACATACATCACATTGTTCTATGCCTTGTGCAAGGCTCAGTTAGAGGCCAAATACTCCCCATGCACACTTGGGAGGTAAGCTATCTGCCAGCTGGACCAGCACTGTTAAAGAGAAGGGTGCTAGTGCTGGGGTCCAGAAGGCCCTGCTTTGGCAGCTGCTCCACCCATCTCTTCTTGTATTTATCATTAAACAGTGGTGTGTTTGGCCAATATTTATCATTAAACAGTAGTGTGTTTAGTAGATATAATACCAAAAACATAAACGACTAAAGAAAAAAAAGATAAATTAGAGGTCATCAAAATTAAAAACATTTGTGCTTCAAAGGATACCACTAAGAAAGTGAAAAGTGCCAGGTATGATGGCTTATGCCTAGAGTCCCAGCACTCTGGGAGGCTGAGATGGGAGAACTGCTTAAGGCCAGGAGTTTGAGACTAGCCTAGGCAACATAATGAGATCGCATCTCTACAAATAATAATAATAATAATTAACTGGTTGTGGTGATGCATACCTATAGTCCCAGCTACTTGGGAGGCTGAGGTGGGAGGACCACTGGAGCCCAGGAAGTTGAGGTTGCAGTGAGCCATAATTGTGCTACTGCATTTAAGCCTGGGTTAGAGAGCAAGATCCGAAAGGAAGAGCAAAGAAAGAGAAAGGGGAAGGTAAGGAGGTAAGGAAAAAGGGAGAGTAGAGTCTGGAAAGGAAGAGAAGGGAAGAGGAAGGCAAGGGAGGGGAGGAGAGGGGAGGGGAGAGAAAGGAAGGAAAAAAGGGAAAGGCCAGAATAGGACAGGACAGGAAAGGAAGAAAGAAGTAAAAGAAAGTAAAAAGACAGCAAACGGCCGGGCGCGGTGGCTCAAGCCTGTAATCCCAGCACTTTGGGAGGCCGAGGCGGGTGGATCACAAGGTCAAGAGATCGAGACCATCTTGGTCAACATGGTGAAACCTCGTCTCTACTAAAAATACAAAAAAAATAGCTGGGCATGGTGGTGCGTGCCTGTAATCCCAGCTACTCAGGAGGCTGAGGCAGGAGAATTGCCTGAACCCAGGAGGCGGAGGTTGCGGTGAGCCGAGATCGCGCCATTGCACTCCAGCCTGGGTAACAAGAGCGAAACTCCGTCTCAAAAAAAAAAAAAAAAAAAAAAAAGACAGCAAACAGGAGGCCAGGTGCAGTGGCTTATGCCTGTAATGTCAGCATTTGGGGAGGCCAGGTGAGAGGATTGAGAATATACCCAAAAAGTGTTTTTTCACAGAAAAAAGAAAAAAAAAACAGAGAATATACCCAAAAAGAATTGAAGACAGTACTCTAACAAATACATGTACACAGATACTCACAATAGCACTATTCATAACAGCCAAAAGATGGAAAAAGTCCAAATATCCATCAGTAGGTGAATGAAAACAAATTATGGTGTGTACATACAAAGGTATATTACTCAGTCATAAAAGAAATGAAGTACTGATACATGGTACAAACATTGCACTCACTGGATGGAGTCTCGCTCTGTTGCCCAGGCTGGAGTGCAATGGCTTGATCTCGGCCCACTGCCACCTCTGCCTCCTGGGTTCAAGCAATTCTCCTGCTTCAGCTTCCCAAGTAGCTGGGATTACAGGTACCGGCCACCACACCAAGCTAATTTTTGTATTTTTAGTAGAGACAAGGTTTCACCATGTTGGTCAAGTTGGTCTTGAACTCCTGAACTCAAGTGAACCACCTGCCTTGGCCTCCCAAAGTGCTGGGATTATAGATGTGAGCCACTGCGCCTGACCAATAAATTATTATTATTACAATTTTGAGATGGAGTCTCACTCCATTGCCCACACTGGAATGCAGTGGTGTGATCTCAGCTCACTGCAACCTCCGCCTCCTGGGTTCACGCAATTCTCCTGTCTCAGCTTCCTAAGTAGTTGGACTACATACGCCTGCTACTGTGCCTGGCTAATTTTTGTACTTTTAATAGAGATGGGGTTTCACATTGTTGGTCGGGCTGGTCTCGAACTCATGACCTCAGGTAATCCACCCACCTCAGCCTCCCAAAGTGCGGGGATTACAGACGTGAGCTACCACATCCAGCCCGATAAATTATTTTTTTAAAGCTTAAGAAAAAACGGTCCCATTTATTTATTTATTTATTTATTTATTTATTTATTTTGAGACGGAGTTTCGCTCTTGTTACCCAGGCTGGAGTGCAATGGCGCAATCTCGGCTCACCGCAACCTCCGCCTCCTGGGTTCAGGCAATTCTCCTGCCTCAGCCTCCTGAGTTGCTGGGATTACAGGCATGTACCACCATGCCCAGCTAATTTTTTTGTATTTTTTTAGTAGAGACGGAGTTTCACCATGTTGACCAGGATGGTCTCGATCTCTTGACCTCGTGATCCACCCGCCTCGGCCTCCCAAAGTGCTGGGATTACAGGCGTGAGCCATCGCGCCTGGCCTATTTATTTATTTTATTTATTTATTTTTTGAGACGGAGTTTCGCTCTTGTTACCCAGCCTGGAGTGCAATGACGCGATCTCGGCTCACCGCAACCTCCGCCTCCTGGGTTCAGGCAATTCTCCTGCCTCAGCCTTCTGAGTAGCTGGGATTACAGGCATGTGCCACCATGCCCAGCTAATTTTTTTTTGTATTTTTAGTAGAGACGGGGTTTCACCATGTTGAACAGGATGGTCTCGATCTCTTGACCTCGTGATCCACCCACCTCGGCCTCCCAAAGTGCTGGGATTACAGGCGTGAGCCACCGCGCCCAGCGGTCCTTTTTATTTTTATATCCTTTTTGAGACGGAGTCTCAATCACTCTGTCATCGAGGATGGAGTACAGTGGTACAATCTCAGCTCACTACAATCTTGTCTTGCTGCAACGTCCACCTCCTGGGTTCAAGCCATTCTCTTGACTCAGCTTTCTGAGTAGCTGGGATTATAGGTGTGCACCACCACACCCGGCTAATTTTTGTATGTTTTGTGGAGACAGGTTTTCACCATGTTGGCCAAGCTGGTCTCAAACTCCTGACCTCAAGTGATCAGCCCGCCTTGGCCTCCCAAAGCACTGGGATTACAGGTGTGAGCCACTGTGTCCAGCCATGATTTTTAAAATGTAATAAACTGTATAATAATTATTAAAATCGGCCAGGCACAGTGGCTCACGCCTATAATCCCAGGACTTTGGGAGGCCAAGGTGGATGGATCACAAGGTATGAAGATGGAGAGCAGCCTGACCAACAAGGTGAAACCCCATCTCTGCTAAAAAAATGCAAAAATTATCCAGGTATGGTGGTGGGCACCTGTAATCTCAGATACTTGAGAGGCTGAAGCAGGAGAATCGCTTGAACCCAGGAGACAGAGGTTGCAGTGAGCTGAGATCACGCCACTGCACTCCAGCCTGGGCGACAGAGCAAGACTGTCTCAAAAAAAAAAAAAAGTGATTATTAAAACCAAAATAAACTACTAAAGTTTTTTTTTTTCTGTGCACAAAGAACACCCTCAAGGACAGCAAGAAATACTCATTGGCTTTCTAGGCCTCTATCAGCACAGTGTCTACTCACCTGTTCTAAAACCCTTTCAAGATATGAGCCTCTCAGGGACACAACCTATTTCTTATTTATCCCTGTGTCCCCAGTGCCCAGTATCAGGCTAGGAGAGATGCCTCTGTGAATATTGATTGAACTGAATCATTGATGAAGGTCCCAAGACCCACCACCAGCTACCACCTCTATGCACTGACCTGTCCTCATGGACGTAGGCCAAGTAGAAGAGGAGCAGAATGCAGTGCTGTCTCTGGCGAGCAGCTCCGTCTATGTACTGGCGATCAGACAGGAAAGCAAGGCTTTCAGGGCTCCTGCTGCTTATCTGGGGCAGCCCATGCTGCAGGAGCTCAGAAACTGTAGCGAGTTCTGGGGAGAGAACAAGTAGAGGAAAGCGAAACAGAGAACATAAGAGAACAGGTAGTCAGCACATTAGTATCTACTACATGCAGAATACGGCACAGGGCAGCAAGCGGTACATGCAGTATAGGAGGAAATAAGGAAATCAGAGGCTTCTCTTCCTTTGAGCAGGGTTCAACGTACTGGGAAAGACTACAGTTAACGTATTGAAGGACATGGCTATGTCTCAAAAATTAACATTCATTCTTTCATTCATTTGACGTATGTTCAATGAGTGGCTACTACTCTTAGGGGAGGCTACGAGACTCAAGCCCTACCTTCAGGACTGGCAGCTGATGGGAAGAGATACATAATGAGACAGGCAATTGCAGGACATGTGGTCAGTGCCATATTGAGGAGGGAGTGACTCTGGCCACCTGGCGGGGAAGGCAAGGTCAAAGAGGAAGAAACTGTTGGCCAGGCCTGGTAGCTCACACCTGTAATCCCACCATTTTTGGAGGCTGATGGGGGCAGATCACCTGAGGTCAGGAGTTCAAGACCATCCTGGCCAACATGGTGAAACTCCATCTCTACAAAAATACAAAAATTAGCCAGGCATGATGGCAGGTACCTGTAATCCCAGCTACTTGGGAGACTGAGGCAGAAGAATTGCTTGAACCCAGGAGGTGGAGGTTGCAGTAAGCTGAGATGGCACAATTGCATTCCAGCCTGGGTGGCAAGAACAAAACTCTGCCTCAGGAAAAAAAAAATAAGAAATATACTTTAGAGGGTGAGCAAAAAAAGAGGCAGCAACGGAAGAAAAAAAAAAGAATACAAAAGAAAGGAAGCAAGGTGTTCAGAGGCCTGAAGGCATAAGAAGACATGCCATGTTTCCATTCAGTGTGACTGGACAGTCAGTGAATAGATGTAAGGTATGAGAAGGTGGGAAACTATGATATAATTTGCAGCTAGACTGTGAAAGACCTTTAAGCAAATGCCACTTAAAGAATTGGGATTTTGGCCGGGCGCGGTGGCTCAAGCCTGTAATCCCAGCACTTTGGGAGGCCGAGGCGGGTGGAACATGAGGTCGAGAGATCGAGACCATCCTGGTCAACATGGTGAAACCCTGTCTCTACTAAAAATACAAAAAATTAGCTGGGCATGGTGGCACGTGCCTGTAATCCCAGCTACTCAGGAGGCTGAGGCAGGAGAATTGCTTGAACCCAGGAGGCGGAGGTTGCGGTGAGCTGAGATCGCGCCATTGCACTCCAGCCTGGGTAACGAGCGAAACTCTGTCTCCAAAAAAAAATAATAATAATAATAATTGGGATTTTATCATGGGGGGCAGAGATTCCTAGATTTCTTATGAAAATTGTTTCACAAAAGCAGGAATATTTTAATACTGAAAGAACAGGAAAGAAGGCTAGGAATGGTGGCTCAGGCCTGTAATCCCAGCACTTTGGGAGGCTGAGGCGGGCAGATCGTTTGAGATCAGGAGTTCAAAACCAGCCAGGCCAACATGGCAAAACCCTGTCTCTACTAAAAATACAAAAATTAGACAAGCGTAGTGGCAAGCGCATGTAGTCCCAGCTACTCCGGAGGCTGATGCAGGAGAATCGCTTGAACCCAGGAGGCAGAAGTTGCAACAACCCAAGATCGCGCCACTCTACTTCAGCCTGGGTGACAAAGCAAGACTCTGTCTCGAAACCAAAAAAAAAAAAAAAAAAAAAGGAAAAAAAAGAGAAGACTGACCTAAGAGCTTAACATTTGAATAAAGGCCAGGTGCAGTGGTTCATGCATGTAATACTAGCACTTTGGGAGGCCAAGGCAGGTCTCTTGTTTGAGGACAGGAGTTCAAGACCAGCCTGGCCAACATGGCAAAACTCTGTCTCTACCAAAAACACAAAAAATTAGCCGGGCATGGTGGCACATGCTTGTAGTTCCAGCTACTCAGGAGGCTGAGGTACAAGAATCACTTGAACCAGGGAGGTGAAGGTTGCAGTCAGCTGAGATCACATCATTGCACTTCAGCCTGGGTGACAGTGAGACTGTCTTGAAAGAAAGAAAAGAAAATGAAAGAAAAGAAAGGAGAAAGGAGGAAGGAAGGAAGGAAGGAGGGAGGGAGGGAAGGAGGGAAGGAGGGAAGGAAGGAAGATTGATTTCTTAAATGAATGAAGAAACGGAACACACTATTCATGCTAGAGTGAACACTGGACTCCAGAGGCCTGGTGTGGGAATGTTGCAGAGGAGACTATCCAGAAGAAGGAACTGGGTTTGATGAACATTTGGATCCTTGTCAACTCTTAGTCTAAAGTGCCAGGAGCCTTGGGTTCCATCATTTTCCAGTTCTATTATTTCACATCTCTAGGAAGCAACTTATAATTGCATCACTCCAATTCCTCTGGGCAGCCTCAGGCAAAGAAATCTCATGCCTGTACTAATTACCTAGCCAATCAGCAAGGCACTCAGACTCTAAAGAACACCACGGGCCACATGAGTGGTCAAATTGTAGCATCTCACCTTCTTTGGAAGGTGGTCCAGTCTTCTCTGGAGCTGAGAGGAGGTTAAGGCACATGCAGTAGAGGAAACTGGAACACACCTGATTTAGAGCTGAGTGACTTAGAGGGAGAAGAAAAGAGAACAGAAGAGATGACATTGATACTTTGGCTGGGAGAGCATTATCCCTGCCATGTGTCTGGGCACTACTGCTTTGTGAAATTCCAGCCATGGCTGTGGCAGAGGAGGTCCTAAGGCAGCTATGAAAAGTAAATATGGGCTGGCCACAGTGGCTCACACCTATAATCCCAGCACTTTGGGAGGCCTAGGCTGGTGGATCACCTGAGGTCAGTAGTTCAAGATCAGCCTGGCCAACATGATGAAAACCAGTCTCTACTAAAAATACAAAAATTACCTGGACATGGTGGCAGGTTCCTGTAATTCCAGCTACTCGGGTGGCTGAGACAGGAGAATCGCTTTAGCCCAGGAACTGGAGGTTGCTGTGAGCTAAGATTGTGCCAATGCACTCCAGCCTGGGCAACAAGAGCAAGACTCCACAAAAAAAAAAAAGAAAAAGAAAGAAAAAAGAGAAAAGAAAAGAAAGAAAGAGGGAAGGGAAGAGAAGGGAAGGGAGGGGAGGGGAGGGGAGGCAAGGGGAAGGGAGGAGAGGAGAGGGGAAGGGAGGGGAGGGGAGGGGAAGAGGGTAGAGGGATGGGAGGAAAAGTAAATGTGGAACCTGTTACCTCAGCTGTAAGTTGGGCACCTGGCCCATTCAGGCATTCACTAAAAATTTACTGAAAAAATTAACCAAGGGGGGATATAAGCTCCAATTTAATAAAATATACAAAAAAATAAAAAGTACCCCTAGGGCAGAAAAGAGCTGAGGAAGAACTAGAAAAAGAGGCAGTAGAACCCCACATGGGCACTCAAGGAGTACATCCCAAATTTTGACTTTCTGTACTTTAACAACAGTTTCTCCTCTAGAATTGCTGGGGTAGCAACTAGAATGTGACAGACATTGCATCCTTTCCCCTTTGAAGGCCTCAGTTTCCTCATTCTGTTTTGTTTTTTTCTTTTGAGACAGAATCTCTCACTCTGCCACCCAGGCTGGGAGTGCAGAGGTGCTATCTCAGCTCATTGCAATCTCTGCCTTCCGGGTTCATATGATCTCCTGCCTCAGCCTCCCAAGTACCTGGGATTATAGACATATGCCATCACGCCTGGCTAATTTTTGTATTTTTAGTAGAGATGGGGTTTCACCATGTTGGTCAGGCTGGTCTCGACCTCCTGACCTCAAGTGATCCCCTTGCCTCAGCCTCCCAAAGTGCTGGGATTACAGGTGGGCTGGGCATGGTCGCTCACGCCTGTAATCTCAGCACTTTGGGAGGCCGAGGAGGGTGGATCACCTGAGGTCAGGAGTTCAAGACCAGCCTAACCAACATGGTGAAACCCTGTCTTAAAAAAAAAAAAAAAAAAAAAAAAAAAGGATTACAGGTATGGGCCACTGCACCCAGCCAGGTTCCTCATTTAAATGAGAGGTTAAACAAATATCTCTGAGAGCCCTCCCAGTTTTGGCAGGCTTTTAAATTTTTTTTTAGTGATAAGATCTTACTGTTGCCCAGGCTAGAGAGGGGCACAATCATAGCTCACTGCAGCTTTGACCTCCTACGCTCAAGGATTCTCTCGCCTCAGTCTCCTGAGTATCTGGGACTAGAGGTGTGTACCATCACGTTCGGCTAGTTAAAAAAAAAATTTTTTTTGGCTGGGATGGTGCCTCATGCCTGTAATCCCAGGATTTTGGGAGGCCAAGGTGGGTGGATCACCTGGATTAAGAGTTCGAGACCAGCCTGGGCAACGTGGTGAAACCTCACCTCTACTAAAAATACAAAAATTAACCGGGAGTGGTGGCAGGCACCTGTAATCCCAGGTACTGCGGAGCTGAGGCAGGAAAATTGCTTGAACCTGGGAGGTGGAGATTACAGTCAGCCCAGATCGCACCACTGCACTCCAGTCTGGCTGACAGAGAGAGACTCCATCTCAAAAAAAAAAAAAAAAAAATTTGTAGAGACCCGCATCTTGCTATGCTGCCCAGGTTGATCTTGAACAGCTGGCTTCAAACAATCCTCCCATCTTGGCCTCCCAAACTGCTGGGATTACAGCCATGAGCCATGTGCCAGGCCTCTCCCAGTTTTGATGTGACAGGTACCCATCCGAGTATCATCAGGAATGAGATCCTTACCAGGTCAGATTCAATCCAACCTACAGAAACGTGTCCAGCTCATCCCACCAGTTGCTGAGCAATGCTGACACTGTCAACACCACCATGATCGCATGACTAAAACCATACCAGCCAACAATTCCCACTTGTCCAGTCAAGAAAGACATTGGCTCCTTGGATACTCAGTCTTGCCTGGGACTACACATACCTCAGACCACTGCAAAATCTGGCCTTCAGCTCCAGGGTCAGTCGTATGAAGGATGAGGCAGCTTTGGATAAGTAGGAATAAAGCAGAGAACAGTTTAAACCAGACTTGTCACAGAGAGTCCCAAGCCTGGGTGGTATCAAAAAGCTCTGGTTTCAGAATTACACAGACCTGGTTCAAAATGTGCTCTGTCACTATCTAGTAGTTTCAGTCTGGGAAGGTTTTTAACTTTTTTTTTTTTTTTTTTTTTTTGAGACGGAGTTTCGCTCTTGTTACCCAGGCTGGAGTGCAATGGCACGATCTCGGCTCACCACAACCTCCGCCTCCTGGGTTCAGGCAATTCTCCTGCCTCAGCCTCCTGAGTAGCTGGGATTACAGGCACGCGCCACCATGCCCAGCTAATTTTTTGTATTTTTAGTAGAGACGGGGTTTCACCATGTTGACCAGGATGGTCTCGATCTTTCGACCTTGTGATCCACCCGCCTCGGCCTCCCAAAGTGCTGGGATTACAGGCTTGAGCCACCGCGCCCGGCGGTTTTTAACTTCTCTGAGACTCAGTTTTGATATTTGTACCTCATAGGTTGTTGTAAAGCTAAGTAAGATAAATGCATGGAGAACATCCAACAAGTACATGGCTCAAAGTAAGTGCTGCAATAACTGTTCATTTTCTTCCATTCTGAATGATCCTCCACTACAATTTGGTCTATTTGACAAGGACCTAGGAAGGGCACCTATGTTCCTTCTATCCCTTCTTTTTGTAGAAAAAAAAAAAAAATCCAGTGTCATGCATCTGCTTCAGGTTTAAATATTTAAAAAAAAAAAAAGAAAAAAAGAAAAAAATTCCAGTTTCAGATGCAGAAAGAATAGGAGTAATCACTACATTCTCAGCTATGAATTGCCTGTTGGAAGCAACTGATTCTCAGAAAATGGGTCCGATAACTGTTTCTTTTTCTTTCTTTTTCTTTTTTTTTTTTTGAGATAGAGTTTTGCTCTCGTTGCCTAGGCTGGAGTGCAATGGTGCGATCTTAGCTCACCTCAACCTCCGCCTTCTGGGTTCAAGCGATTCTCCTGCCTCAGCCTTCCAAAGTAGCTGGGATTACAGGCATGTGCCACCACATCTGGCTAATTTTGTATTTTTTAGTAGATTCGGGTTTCTCCATGTTGGTCAGTCTGGTCTCAAGCTCCTGGCCTCAGGTGATCTGCCTGCCTGGGCCTCCCAAAGTGCTGGGATTATAACCATGCCCAGCCAGCAGTTTCTGCCTTAGCTGTTGACCCTGGCCCAGACCCTTGTGCTGCTGGCTCCTCCCAGTCTCCCCAGTAAGGCTCTCAGTCAATATTAACCTCTGTTCTGTCTACCCTGGGTTACTGTAAAAGCAGAATTCTAGATAAAGAATATATTAGAAGTTCCCATTTCACTAGCCCCAGGGTTGGAAATAAGCTGTATTTTATCCTGGGCTAAAGTACCTGACAGGGAATCCCTCAGGGTTTCACAGCAACTTTGGGGCAACAACTTAACCCATGAGTTCCCCAGGGAAAGGGCACCAAGTTTTGCTTCCAGATGGGCTCCTCTTGGCCCAATTCTCAGGGATCCAGAATCTCTCCACCCTCCTACTCCAGGTCTCCATACCACTCCTGGCTGGCAGTGCCTGCTTCTGTCCTCCCTCTTGCAGGTTGAGCCTCTGATCCTGTGCTACCTGGCTTCATGCTGCACAGATCTCCCTATAGATCTCACAGCCTTTTTCTACATCTCTATTCCCCACCACTGCCCCAAAGAGATCTACACTTGCATGTCATCCAGTGCCCCAAGACTAGATCTGCTTGGATCCTGAAGTATGGCAGGCAGGAAGAATGTTAGAAGGAAGGAAAAAAGTGTGTATCAGTTATAACAGTGGCTGAGGGATACAGTCTTCAGAAAATCTACATACACTATCTTGTTTAATTCTCACTATTATCACCATGTTCTAGCTAAGGACACTGGAGATAAGAAAATTAATTTGTGCAATCTCAACGCTGGGTGCGGTGGCTCATGCCTGTAATCCCAGCACTTTGGGAGGCCAAGGCAGGTGGATCACCTGAGATTGGGAGTTCAAGACCAGCCTGGCCAACATGGAGCAACCCCGTCTCTAATAAGAATACAAAATTAAGGCTGGGCGCGGTGGCTCAAGCCTGTAATCCCAGCACTTTGGGAGGCCGAGGCAGGTGGATCACGAGGTCAAGAGATCGAGACCATCCTGGTCAACATGGTGAAACCCCGTCTCTACTAAAAATACAAAAAAGTAGCTGGGCATGGTGGTACATGCCTGTAATTCGAGCTACTCAGGAGGCTGAGGCAGGAGAATTGCCTGAACCCAGGAGGCGGAGGTTGCGGTGAGCTGAGATTGTGCCATTGCACTCCAGCCTGGGTAACAAGAGTGAAACTCTGTCTCAAAAAAAAAAAAAAAAAAAAAAAGAACACAAAATTAGCTGGATGTGGTAGTACATGCCTGCAATCCCAGCTACTTGGGAGACTGAGGCAGGAGAATTGCTTCAACCAGGGAGGCAGAGATTGCAGTGAGCTGAGAACGCACCATGGCACTCCAGCCTGGGCAATAAGAGCGAAATTCCATCTCAAAAACAAAACAAAACAAAAAATCCAAATTCTTCACACGGCCAACAAGGGCCTACATGACTGAGCCCTGGTTGCGTCTCCATGGTAGACTTGTCGCACATTTGCTGCATGCCATGTGACAAGAATAAAAAAAAAATTAAATTATAATGATAAAAGCCAAGTATAGCACAGAGATTAAGAAAGCATGTTCTACAGCCAGATTCCTTGGGTTTGAATCCTGGGCATATTACTTACAGTATAACCTTGGGCAAGTTACTTAACCTCTCTGAGATTCAGTTTGTTCATCAATAGAATGAGTATAATCATAATAGACAATTCCTAGGTTTTTCTGAGGACTAAATGAGTCAGTACATGCAAAGCACTTAAAACAGTGTCTCACACACTGTAAGAACTTAATTAAATGTTAGTTTTGTTTTTTTTTTTTTGAGACAGAGTTTCACTCTTGTTACCCAGGCTGGAGTGCAATGGCGTGATCTCAGCTCACCGCAACCTCCGCCTCCTGGGTTCAGGCAATTCTCCTGCCTCAGCCTCCTGAGTCGCTGGGATTACAGGTATGTGCCACCATGCCCAACTAATTTTTTGTATTTTTAGTAGAGACGGGGTTTCACCATGTTGACCAGGATGGTCTCGATCTGTTGACCTCGTGATCCACCCGCCTCAGCCTCCCAAAGTGCTGGGATTACAGGCTTGAGCGACCACGCCTGGCCATGTTAGTTATTATTAATAACTAGTTGTTAACATTATTAACAACTTCCATCTAATTTTTCTTTAATCTTTTTTGTAGAGATGGGGTCTCACTGTGTTGTCCAGGCTGGTCTCAAACTCCTAGCCTCAGGTGATCCTCCCATCTTGGTCTCCCAAAGTGCTGGGATTACAAACATGAGCCACCATGCCCAGTCCTTTTAATTACTTTTGATTGCTGCCTGATATTTCCTTCCCCTTAACACAGAACACAGAATGGATATAAATTCTGAATGAATTAGTAAATGTGCACCCACAACTCATGCTCTCTTTGAATACTGTGAGCACTGCCTAAGTTGCTTGCTTCCCTCCCAACCTCCACATTTGCCTGCTGCCTACCAAGCTTCTTGGAAAACTTCTCCTTCATGTCAGGAACAATGACAAAGAGGCTGTGTAGAATTGAGAGGAAAACTTCCATCAGAGCTGGCTGGGTGGTCTGCTCCAAGTGTCTCTGCAAAGAACCAGGAGAGAGAACATAGACCACCAGGACTAAGCCTCTGAAGGAGAAAAGGCATCAGCGAAAACTAGCATCAAATCTAGCACAGTAGCTTAACTCCTTTCACTTGAAAGACACAAGAAAAGCTAGGGAACTTAAAGTACAAAACTACATCTAAGGCTTGGCTCACCTAATAGACTGTACCAGATACTTTATCTCTTTGGGCTTCTGTTCCCAAAAGAGTAAAATTGGAATAACAAGATATACCTCCCAGAAACAAATGTGGTCTGGTGCTTAAAAAGTGCTTTCTGAGCCAGGCGTGGTGGCTCAAGCCTGTAATCCCAGCACTTTGGGAGGCTGAGGCGGGTGGATCACAAGGTCAAGAGATCGAGACCATCCTGGTCAATGTGGTGAAACCCCGTCTCTACTAAAAATACAAAAAAAAATGAGCTGGGCATGGTGGCACGTGCCTGTAATCCCAGCGACTCAGGAGGCTGAGGCAGGAGAATTGCTTGAACCCAGGAGGCAGAGGTTGCGGTGAGCCGAGATCGCGCCATTGCACTCCAGCCTGGGTAACAAGAGTGAAACTCTGTCTCAAAAAAAAAAAAAAAAAGAAGTGCTTTCTGGCCAGGCACAGTGGCTCACACCTGTAATCCCAGCACTTCGGGAGGCCGAGGCAGGTGGATCATGAGGTCAGGAGTTCAAGACCATCCTGGTCAACATGGTAAAACCCCATCTCTACTAAAAATACAAAAATTAGCTGGGTGTGGTGGCACATGCCTGTAATCTCAGCTGCTCAGGGAGCTGAGGCAGGAGAATTGCTTGAACCAGGACCCGGGAGGCAGGGGTTACAGTGAGCTAAGATTGTACCACTGCACTCCAGCCTGGACTCCAGAGTAAGACTCCATCTAAAAAAAAAGTGCTTTCTATAACCATAATGCAGAATGACTCTCATGTTTCTATTACTACAGTAATAATAATACAATTTATAAACTGCCTTCGTATTTGTTATTTTGGGGGAGGGGTTGTGTTTTGTTTTGTTTTGAGACAGAATCTCACTGTGTCGCCCAGGCTGGAGAGCAGTGGTGTGATCTTGGCTCACTGAAACCTCTGCCTCCTGGGTTCAATTGATTCTCCTGCGTCAGCCTCCTGAGCAGCTGGGATTACAGGCATGCACCACCACATTCAGCTAATTTTTGTTTTTTTTTAGTAGAGACGGAGTTTCACTGTGTTGGCCCGGCTGGTCTCAAACTCCTCACCTCAAGTGATCTGCCACCTTAGCCTCCCAAAGTGCTGGAATTATAGGGGTGAGCCACCACACCTGTCCTGTTATTATTTTTAAGGTTGGTCAAGTAAAGCAGGGGCAGTGGAGAATGAAAAAAGATATCTGTAACTTGTTGTGATCAATTAGTTGTAAATCACTGCATTCAGACCAGCCTTCATGTAATTCTTCAACAGAGTCATGAGGCAGTTTGATGTGGTAGCCATAGCTCTAAATTAGAAAAAAAGAAACAGGGTTCTACTGCAGGTTCTGCACATAGCCACCACAATGTACCCTTGGGTAGTCACCTTCTCCCTTCCCTGGGTCTCAGTTCCCTTTCTGTAAACAGCTGGATCCTCAGAGGCATTGTTCTTGTTACCTTTCCTTTCATTTTTAGAGCAAGTTTGGTTGTGTGTGTTTTTCTATTATTATTATTATAAAAGTAATATATGCTTGTTAAAGAAAATGTGTAAAATACAGAAAAGTAGAAAGAAGGAATAATACAATAATTCTATGATCTAATTTTAGATTTAGCTTTAACACTTCAAAAATCTAGGAGGAAGGCAGAGCAGGTGAGTAAACTACCATGAGTTGCCCAAGTCTTACTGTTGGTAAGTTAAGTCAGGGCCACAGTCAGGGTTCCTGACCACTACCTCCTGCAGACTCCAGCTCAATGACTTCTTCAAGGAAGAGAGGCTTGTTCATGAAGAGCCAGAGATGCCTTCCTGCTGCCACCTACTGTTCCCAGTAGATCCTTTTCTGATTAACAGGAGACTCCTCAGAGGCTCATAGGATGCCCAAACCTCATGCTGAAGAGGACTCACCCAAGGTTACCCAGAGTCAGCAGCTCTTAGCCCTGCTCTTCCCAACATCTCAACCTCAAGTTGGCTCAAAATGAAGCTCTTTAGGACCAAGCCTCTCTTCAGAGTGGTAATCTCTCATTTTACAGAACACACATACGTGTTCCTTATTAACACTTGAGTAACAGATATTCACTTCTGCTCCTTATGAAAAGAAAGACACGAGAAAAGCTAGGGGACCTGAAGTCATAGGTTCAGTCTCAGCACCATTATGCACTTGCTTTATAACTATAGAAATATGACAACCTTATCAGTAAATTAGAGAAAATTAGAGCATCCATCTCCAGGATCATTGAGAGAACTAAATCAGGTAGTGAATATAAGTCCCTAATTACTCCATAAACTTACCCATTTATTGTTTTATTATTATTGCTTTCTATTTTTTTTCTTCTTCTTTTTTTTTTTTTTTTTTTTTTTTTTTGAGACGGGAGTCTCCCTCTGTCACCCAGGCTGGAGTGCAATGGCGTGCTGTCAGCTAATCACAACCTCTGCCTCCCAGGTTCAAGCAATTCTCCTGCCTCAGCCTCCCAAATAGCTGGAATTACAGGTGTGCACCACCACACCTGGCTAATTTTTGTATTTTTAGTAGAGACTGGGTTTCACCATGTTGGTCAGGCTGGTCTCAAACCCCTGACCTTGTGATCCGCCCGCCTCAGCCTCCCAAAGTGCTGGGATTACAGGTGTGAGCTACCACACCTGGCTTATTTTTTCTTAAGAGGTGCTTGTTAGTTTCATAATGAAACACTACATTTTATTTTTAGACAAAGGAAAGGTGGCTGCAAGAATAGCACTGCTGATGCCCACAGAGGGTTCCTTTGAGCAGTTACTGCCTCATGCCTCTGAGCCTGGCTCATCTGCACATTCATCTCTTCCCTAAGCTTCATGCTGCCTATGGCTCAGGGGAACCCACCATCACCATGGGGATGCACATCGAGTCACAGGCACTGAGAAGAAATTCTGAGAAGGCCTCCAAGGTGTCTTTCTTCTCGGCGCTGGGAGCTGTGAATGGATTCTCCTGGGCTGAAGGCTCACTCTGGAATTCTATAGCCAACCTAAGAAATCAATGTGTGAGTATATCCACTACCACCTATGCAATCCAAAGATTACAAACACGCTCCTAGGGGGTAGCAGGGAGTATCTGTGCTCAGGGTCCAGGGAAAGTATCTCTATTATCAGATTGGGAGAAAATTCAATAGACCACTGTAAGGAGAGGACTTGATCCCTCCACATTCTTGTTCCCCACTCCTTCCCTCAACTATGTGTACTTCCACCCCATTGTATGTACTTCTCTGAATATGCCATGCTATTTTCTAGTTTTCATCTCTTTGCCTTTAAATATGCTGCTCTCTCTATCTGGAATACCTTCCCCAGATTCTTGAAAACCTAACAAATCCCACATATACACAAAAAAGCATCTCTTCCCCAAGAGACTGTGAGCTCCTTGAGGGCAGGAGCCACTCTGACTTTTCTTTCTAGCCCTACTCTCTAGCATCAGGCATGGCACACAGTAGATACAACAAACATTTGTTAATGTAAACTGAATTAATTCAACAACCATTCAGTGAATACCTATAGTGCTAAGCTAGTTGGGGGGTGGTGGGGAACAAAGGTGAATAAGACACAACCTCATGGCACAGTAGCAAAAACTCCACAAGGTGGTAATCTTTAGAAAGGTACTATCCCTAGCTGCCTGTCCTCAAGCCTCCTCCACACGCTCCCAAAACCTACCCCAGCCAAAGTCCTCTTTGTCATACAGAAGAGTATCAGAAATCAAGTGCTGCCTCTAGAACTTCACTCATTGTCTAAATCCCTTCCACCCATACCTTCCATTCTATTACTTCATCCACAGAGGGACCCTCACCTGCAGGCACTTCTAAATCCCTCCAGAGTGCTCAGGAGGAACTTTCCCTTTTGAAGAATGGCCTTCTCTGAATCTCTACTGGAGGTATGGCCCTGAGGTGGGAAGGAAAGACAGGAACCTAGTGATCAAGTATATGCTATGTGTCTCAGTCTATGCTTGAATGACTGTAGACCTCTTTTTCTCACACTGCAGTCAGACATTCCTGTACACCTAACTTTCCAGGAGATCTTGGCTATATCCTTGCAAAAGTAATAGCTCCTTTCAAAAATGGTAGCAAGGGCTGGGTGCAGTGGCTCACATCTGTAATCCCAGCACTTTGGGAGGCTGAGGTGGCAAGATCATGAGGTCAGGAGTTTGAGACCAGCCTGGTCAACATGGTGAAACCCTGCCTCTACTAAAAATTAAAAAAAAAAAAAATAGCCAAGTGTGGTGGCTCGCACCTGTAATCACAGCTACTTGGAAGGGTGAAGCAGGAGAACTGCTTGAACCTCAGAGGCGGAGGTTGCAGTGAGCCGAGATCACACCACTGCACTCCAGCCTGGGTAACAAGAGCAAGACTCCCTATCAGAAAAAAAAGAAATGGTAGCAGAGCTGGGTGCAGTGGCTCACGCCTGTAATCCCAGAACTTTAGGAAGCCAGGGTGGATGGGTGACCTGAGGTCAGGAGTTTGAGATCAATATGTTGAAACCCCATCTGGCCAATATCACCAAACCCTGTCTCTACTAAAAAATTAGCTAGGTGTGGTGGTGCATGCCTGTAATCCCAACTACTCAGGAAGCTGAGGCAGAAGAATCGCTGGAACCCGGGAGGCAGATGTTGCAGAGAGCCAAGATTGTGCCTCTGCACTCCAGCCTAGGCAACAGAGTGAGACTTTGTCTCTGCACTCCAGCCTAGGCAACAGAGTAAGACTCCATCTCAAAAAAAAAAAAAAAAAAAAAATGGTAGCAGTGTTGGAGGGACCTTAACCAACAGTCTCTCTGAACCACAGGACTGGCTCTTGGTCTATTATATGCAGAAAGCTGTCACAGGCTAGTGGGCATTAGCTTGACTGTAATGGCCCTATTAGTTGTTCTAAAACACAAGAAAATCTCCACTCCATCAGGTGTAAAGACCTTAGTTTCCAAAGTTAATCCTGAAAAACATGATCAACATTCACACTGACAGTGCCTTTCCTGATATCTTAAGTCTACAGGCTATTTAAAAGCCAGCAACCACAATACATTGCATATTAGTCAGATTCTAAAATTCTAGTGAATCCAGACTTAAATAATTCTGTGAAAATGTTTGCCCTATTTGCTTATATGATATAAAGAGACAATGTGTATAATAGAATAGGATAAAAACACCATGGAATTTACTATCTAGGCTTAGGTACTTACTTCTTTTTTTGAAACAGAGTTTCACTTTTGTTGCCCAGGCTGGAGTGCAATGGCGCAATCTTGGCTCACCACAACCTCCGCCTCCTGGGTTCAAGTGATTCTCCCGCCTCGGCCTCCCAAGTAGCTGGGATTACAGGCATGTGCCACCATGCCTGACTGATTTTGTACTTTTAGTAGAGACAGGGTTTCTCCATGTTAGTCAGGCTGGTTTCAAACTCCTGACCTCAGGTGATCTGCCCACCTTGGCCTCCCAAAGTGCTGGGATTACAGGTGTGTGAGCCACCACACCCAGCCCTAGGCTTAGATACTTTCTAGTTTTGGACCTTAGAGACAAATTATTTAACCCTTGTGACTTTAGTTTCCCCATCTGTAAAAATGGGAATAGTAATCTTTAAGCCTCAAAGTTCTGCTATTAGGGAAAAATAGCAACTGATTGTAGTCATGGGTGCATGAGAAAAAGCTATGAAATGGCATATAAAAGTAAGGCAATATACTAATTATCTTTCTAAAAACACATTACAGCATGATCTCCAAAAGAAGCAGGTTACAGTACACTGACCAGGGGTCTCCTGTTCAGACAGGTCTGGGAAAACTCCGCACACCGGTTTAGCATAGCTTCTAGCAACGCCTGAAGGTCCCCATACCGCACAGGTGGAGCACTCTGATGGTCCTTCCTGCATCCAGAGAGACAAAAGCAGGCTCATGGTAAGGCAAGGGTATTCCCAAGATACCCCCAGGCTCTCAGGCAATGAGAGGCAGTGTGGTTGGATCAGAACATAGAATCTAATTTGATAAAAATCCTTACTCCAGGCTAGTCATGGTGGCTCACACCTGTAATCCCAGCACTTTGGGAGGCTGAGGTTAGTAGATGTCTTGAGCCTAGCAGATGGAGAGGAGCCTGGGCAACATGGTGAAACCCAGTCTCCACAAAAAATTAGGCAAGTGTGATGGCATACACCTGTGGTCTCAGTTACTCAAGAGGCAGAGGTGGGAGGATCACCTGAGCCCGAGAAGGTGGAGGCTGCAGTGAGCCATGATCACACTGCTGCACTCCAGCCTAGGAGACAGAACAAGACCTTGTCTCAAAAAAAAAAAAAAAAAAAGAATCCTTATATCAATACTTATCTAGCTGCATAACTTTGTGCACATTACTTGCCCTCTCTAACCATCAATTTTCTCATCTATTAAATGAGGCTTAATACTACTCTCCTCATACATTTATTATGGGGATCAAATTAGATAACGCACGGAAAGCACTTAGCATGATACTTAATACATAATAAGTCCTTATAAATGTCAGCTGTGTCTATTATTATTATTAAGAATACAAGGTTTTCTTGCAGAGAGCCTGCTGGTGAAAGAAGCACCTAGAATTGAAGGTGCATCAAAAGAGTAACAGCCAATGTTTTCTAATAAGTAATGACCTCTCCTGGGGAAGATGGATCTAACTTTCTGCTATCTCAGTGATGACAACCAAGATCAATAGGTAAATATAACTAGGACCCAGAGACAGAGTCTCTGTCACCCAGGCTGGAGTGCACTGGTATGATCTCGACTCCCTGCAACCTCCGCCTCCCAGATTCAAGCAATTCTCCTGCCTCAGCCACCCGAGTAGCTGGGACTATAAGCACGCCACCAAACCCAACTAATTTTTGTATTTTTAGTAGAGATGGAGTTTCACCATGTTGGCTAGACTGGTCTCAAACTCCTGACCTCAAGTTAACTACCCACCATGGCTTCCCAAAGTGCTGGGATTACAGGCATAAACAATGTGCCCAGCCTGATAATTTTCTAGGAGTCAAAGTCTATAGAAGTATAGGGGACCAACTAGGGAGAAGTGAGTTCCCCATTCTGTAAGATTACATGCAGAGACTAGAAAAATACTTTTGGAGATTAAGTCACTATCACTGTGGGGAAATGTGGACAGGCAACACTTAGGGTCCAATTGAACCCTCAGATTCTATAGACTTAGAAGAGGCAAGAGTCATTGACTTGATTAATTATGAGCTCCCAAGAGGCAAGGGACCAGTTCCATCTTTTCACTTTACCTAAACAGAGACAGATGCATTGTAAATTGGTGATTAACAGAACAGATGTCAAATGAATGAATGACTATCTGACATGGTATTGGTTTCATAGGGCTGCTATAATAAATTACCGCAAACTGGGTGGCTTAAAACAACAGAAATTTATCCACTCACAGTTCTGGAGGCTAGAAATCTGAAATCGAGGTGTCATCAGGGCCATGTCCTCTCTAAAGCAGGTTTGTCCAACCCACAGCCCACAGGCTGCATGCAGCCTAGGACAACTTTGAAAGCAGACCAACACAAATTTGTAAAATTCCTTAAAACATTATGAGATTTATGCGTGGACCTTTTTTTTTCCTTTTAGCTTATCAGCTATCGTTAGTGTTAGCATATTTTATGTGTGGTCCAAAACAATTCTTCTTCCAATGTGGCCTAGGGAAGCCAAAAGATTGGACACACCTGCAAAGGATCTTGAAAAGAACCCTTCCTTGCCTCTTAGCTTCTGGTGGTGGCTGCAGTCCTTGGCATTCATTGGCTTGTAGCTGCATCACTCTAATCTCTGCCTGTCTTCACATGGCCACCTTCCCTCTGTGCATGTCTGATTGTGGCTGTATGTCCAAACCCAACTCTCCTTACATAGAGACAAGGCATTGGATTTACAGCCTGGGCTGTATGACTTTAACTAGATTTGATGTACAAAGGCTCTATTTCCAAATAAGGCACATTCACAGGTTCTTGGTAGATGTTAATACTGGGGAACACTACATAACACAGAGTAGCTAGGAAAAAACCTATTAACCCTCATCCCTGGGCCTTTGCTGAGCACTGAGAGCAATCTATTGGGTCTTCTGATAGGTTCTCAGTCAATTGCATATGGTTAAGGCTTGATTTCCCCTTTCCTTCTTCATCTCTGGAAGCTCCAAGTTTGATGATCCCATACAATCACCAAGCCCTAGTTCCACCACCTTTAAATTATTATTATTAGGGCCGGGCGCGGTGGCTCACACTGTAATCCCAGCGCTTTGGGAGGCCAAGGCGGGTGGATCACGAGGTCAAGAGATCGAGACCATCCTGGTCAACATGGTAAAACCCCGTCGCTACTAAAAATACAAAAAAATTAGCTGGGCATGGTGGCGCGTGCCCGTAATCCCAGCTACTCAGGAGGCTGAGGCAGGAGAATTGCCTGAACCCAGGAGGCGGAGGTTGCGGTGAGCCAAGATCGTGCCATTGCACTCCAGCCTGGATAACAAGAGCAAAACTCCGTCTCAAGGAAAAAAAAAATTATTATTATTATTATTATTATTATTATTATTGAAACAGGGTGCCCAGGCTGGGGTGCAGTGGCACAAACACAGCTCATTGCATCTCAACCTCCTGGGCTCAAGCAATCTTCCTACCTCAGCCTCTCAAGTAGCTAGGACTACAGGTATACACCACTACACCAGATAATTTTTGTAGAGACATTATTTCATCAGGTTATCCAGGCTAGTGTCAAACTCCTGAGCTCAAGCGATCCTCCTGCCTCAGCCTCCCAAAGTGCTGGGATTACAAGTGTAAGCCACTGCACTCAACTTCTTTAAATTCTTTTTAGCAGCTCTCACTTTTCATTCTTCCTTCTAGCTGTGCTTTCCAAAGACCCTCTAAACCACCTCACCCCAGAATGACCACCTCAGTAAACATTCTGGGAAGTTAAAGTCAAAAGTAAAATCATCCTTGGCCAGGTGTGGTGGCTCATGCCTGTAATCCCAGCACTTTGGGAGGCCAAAGCAGGCAGATCACAAGGTCAGGAGTTCGAGACCAGCCTGGCCAATATGGTAAAACCCCATGTCTACTAAAAATACAAAAATTAGCCAGGCATGGTGGCGGGTGCCTGTAGTCCAAGCTACTTGGGAGGCTGAGGCAGGAGAATTGCTTGAACCCAGGAGGCAGAGGTTGCAGAGAGCTGAGATCATGCCACCGCACTCCAGCCTGGGTGACAGAGTGAGACTCCATCTCAAAAAAAAAAAAAAAAAAATTAAAATAATCCAAAACTTAATAACCTGTCCCCTATCCAGCTTGCCACAATTCTAACCTAACAGCTTTCCTGCTTCTCCAGGCAACACCCCTTCACGTAATCTGCTGTTCAACTGGTCACTGTACCCTGAGCAATCTCTATACTCTCCAACCCACATGTTTTGCTATTCCTGGTCCTTTCAAAATCTAACTCTCACCCTTCACAGCATATCTGAAATACCACCTCCTGCACAAAAGGTACTACTGGTCCCCTCTAGCACTGACCTGCTGGGAGACTTCTAGCTCAGCATGGGTGCCTCTGATTGACACTGCTCTTACTTACGCTTTTGTTACCTTGTTGGTTTATTCATCCCACCAACTCTGGAATTCATGCCCCAGATTTAGAGATTCAAATTCAGAGAAAGACAGAGGAGGAAAGAAGACAGACTGAAGTCACTGTCATGTAAATGCTATTTTTTGTTTCAATTTTTAGAACCAACCTAGAGTCAAATCACAAATATTTAAATATAGCTACAGAAGAGACTATAAATATTAACAACTTTCACAATGTAAAATTAAAGTATGGCTGACTGACCTTGAGAAGTAGAAGTAAGGAAGAGAAGAGAAAGGAAGAGTTGGGGTGCTGTTAACCATGTAGGAACTCAAGAGACATGGCTTCAAGATGAGGGAACAAGAAATACCAGTTTTACGTATATTATTTAAAGGTTAAAAAATAAAATATTGCCCAGCGCAGTGGCTCACACCCGTAATCCCAGCACTTTGGGAGGCCAAGGCGGGCAGATCACTAGGTCAAGAGATTGAGACCATCCTAGCCAACATGGTGAAACCCTGTCTTACCAAAAATAGAAAACTTAGCTGGGCATGGTGGCACATACCTGTAATCCCAGCTACTCAAGAGGCTGAGGAAGGATAATTGCTTGAACCCAGGAGGCAGAGGTTGCAGTGAGCCAAGATTGTGCCACTGCACTCCAGCCCGGCAACAGAACGAGACTCCATCTCAAAAAAACAAAACAAAACAAAAAACTATTGACTAGTAAAAATGCCAAGGACATGTAGAGAAGACAAAAAATGTGAGCGAATTAAATCTTGATCTTTCTTATTGTCAAGTCAATAAATAATGTCTTACATTTAAGGGGGGGATTACAGCTACCTGCCACCATACCCAGCTAATGTTTTTTATTATTTATTTATTTATTTATTTTTTGAGACGAAGTTTCACTCTTGTTGCCCAGGCTGGAGTGAAATGGCGCGATCTCAGCTCACTGCAAACTCCACCTCCTGGGTTTAGGCGATTCTCCTGCCTCAGCCTCCCGAATAGCTGGAATTACAGGCATGCACCACCACACCTGGCTAATTTTATATTTTTACTAGAGACAGGGTTTCTCCATGTTGATCAGGCTGGTCTTGAACTCCCAACCTCAGGTGATCCGCCCACCTCGGCCTCCCAAAGTGCTGGGATTACAGGCATAAGCCACTGCGCCTGGCCAATTTTTTTTATATTTTACCAGAGATGGGGTTTCACAATGTTGGCCAGGCTGGTCTCGAACTCCTAACCTCAGGTGATCCACCTGCCTCCGCCTCCCAAAGCGCTAGCATTACAGGTGTGCGCCACCATGCCAAGCCTATTCCCTTTCATGATAAATCCTTTATAATTTATTTATTTTCAAGAGAGAATATCACTCTGTCACCCAGGCTGGAGTGCAATAGTATGATCATATCTCACTGTAACCTCAAACTCTGAGGCTCAAGCAATCCTCCCACCTTACCTCCTGAGTAGCTGGGACTATAGGTGCATACCACCACACCCACTAATTTTATTTATTTATTTATTTATTTTTTGAGGCAGAGTCTCACTCTGTCACCAGGCTGGAGTGCAGTGATGCGATCTTGGCTCACTGTAACCTCCAACTCCCTGGTTCAAGCAATTCTGCCTCAGCCTCCCAAGTAGCTGGGATTACAGACACATGCCACGATGCCCAGCTAATTTTTGTATTTTTGGTAGAGACGGGGTTTCATCATGTTGGTAAGGATGGTTTCCATCTCTTGACCTTGTGATCTGCCTGTGTCGGCCTCCCAAAGTGCTGGAATTACAGACATGAACCACCACGCCTAGCCTATTTTATTTTATATTGTTTTGTAGGGATGGGGTTGAGCTATGTTGCCCAGGCTGTCTCAAACTCTTGGCCTCAAGCAATCCTCCCGCCGTGACTTCCCAAAGTGCTGGGATTATAGTCATGAGCTACTGTGCCCAGCCAATATTTTATTTTGTATTATTTGAATATATACTTTATCAAAAATTTTAAAGAGAAAATATAACGAAATAAAAGTTACTCTATAAATATGGGTTTTCTCAGGTTTTTTTTTTTTTTTAAGATTTCAAGCACCTTACTAAGGAATAATTTCCCATTGTGGTACTAGGATCCATTAGTCTCACTGTCCATTTGAACATCCTTCATTCACATATTGACTACCTATGAGGAGCCAAAGATAGAGCAGTGAAAAAACTGACAAGTCCTTGATCTCCTGGAGCTTATATTTTAGTGGGGACAGGAGAGATACAAAATGAATGAATAGGCCGGGTTCAGTGGCTCATGCCTATAATCCCAGCTATTTGGAAAGCTGTTGGAAATCTGAGGCAAGAGAATTTCTTCAACCAAGGAGGTGGAAGATGCAGTTAGCTGAGATTGTGCCACTGCACTCTAGCCTAGGCAATAGAGTGAGACCTTGACTCAAAAGAGAAAGAAAAAGCAAAGAAAAGAAAAGAAAGAAGGAAGGAAGGAAGGAAGGAAGGAAGGAAGGAAGGAAGGAGGAAAGAAAGAAAGAAGAACTGTAAAATGTTTGATAGGTGCCATAGTAGTCTGATAAGGTCAATTAGGAAAGCAAATTCTCAATGAGACTTGAATGATGAGAAAAACGCAGCCACATAAAGATTTAAGGGAATAATATTTTGGGCAGAGAGAACAATTATGGCAGGAGTAGGTTTGATGTGTTCAAGAAACAGAAAGCAGACCAGAGGAGTAAGCAAGAAGTGACAGTACTGCTTTTGGGGCCAGGGACCCAAATCTAATTCTTTAGATCCCAAATTGGTTGTTTTTATCTCTATGCTAGTAGCATGCACAAATTGAGATTGAAGTTTCTGGAATAAAGCAGCAGGCAGCTGAAAATGTGGTCTGGAGTTCAGGAAAACACTATAGTGGGCTGAATGGTGGTACCCAAAGATACTAGGTCCTAATCTCTGGAACCTGTGAGTGTTATTTGCTATAGTAAAGTTTTCACAGATAGGACTAAATTAAGAATCTTGAGATAAAGGCATTATCCTAGATTATTCGAGTGGTCCCCTACATACCATCACAAGTATCCTTATAAGAGAGAGGTAGCCAGGCATAATGGCTCATGCCTGTAATCCCAGTACTTTGAGAGGCCAAAGTGGGAGAATCACTTGAGGCCTGGAGTTCGAGACCAGCGTGAGGAATGTAGCAAGAACCCCATCTCTACAAAAAACAAGAAAAAAAAATTTTAAGAAAAGAGAGAGAAAAGGCAGAGGGAGATTATATACACCAAGAGAAAAAACACAACATGGTCACAGAGGCAGTGATTGCAGTGATATGACCATAAGTCATGGAACTCCCAGAGCCGCCAGAAGCTGGAAGAGGCAAGGAAGTGTTCCCTATTAGAAGCTCCAAAGGGAGTGTGGACCTGCTGATACCTTAATTTCATCTTTGTGATATTGATTTTGGACTTCTGGCCCCTAGAACCATGAGAAGGCAAATTTCTGTTGTTTTAAGCCACCAAGTTTGTGGTAATTTGTTCCTGCAGCAATAGGAAACGAATACAGGCATTTTAGGCATGAACTATAGATTTGAGCATTATCAACATATAGCTGGTAGCTGAAGCTCTGTGAATGGCTGATAGCATTCAAGGAGAAACTACAGTAAGAGAACCAGGGCTAGAGGCTGGAGTTCATAGGTGTTAAAGAGCTGCCAGCTTCTGGTTAAAGATGATGGAGTCAACAGAGTTACTTCTGCTAATCCTTACCAAAATAAAAGAGAATTTTCTTTCAACATAAAAATTCAAAACAGAAAATACAAAAGACATGATAACATAACACTTTGGAAGTATACTTTGGCCCTCTGTATTGTGGGTTCTGCATTCATGGATTCAACCAACTGTGGACCAAAAATATTTATTAAAACCTATAAAAAATAATAATACAACAATTAAAAATAATACAAAATGCAGGCCAGGAACAGTGGCTCATGCCTATAATTCCAGCACTTTGGGAGGCAAAGGCGGGTAGATCGCCTGAGGTCAGGAGTTCAAGATCAGCCTGGTCAACGTGGTGAAACCCCATTCTCTACTAAAAATACAAAAATTAGCTGGCCATAGTGGTGCATGCCTGTAGTCCCAGCTACTTGGGAAACTGAGGCAAGAGAATTGCTTGAGCCTGGGAGGCGGCAGTTGCAGTGAGCTAAGATCATGCCACTGCATTCTAACCTGGGTGACAGAGTAAGACTCCATCTCAAAACAAACAAAAAAACCACAAAATGTAAAATACAGCATAACAATTATTTATATTGCATTAATATTTTTGTTTGTTTGTGATGAGCCCATCATGCCTAGCATATATTGTATTATATTATATTATTTAGGGAATAATAACAAGAAAAAAAGTCTGTACGTGTTCAATACAGGCACAACCATCCATTTTTTAAAACATATTTTCAGCCAGGTGCAGTTGCTCACACCTATAATCCCAGCACTTGGGGAGGTTGAGCCAGGAGAATCACCTGAAGTCAGGCATTCAAGAGCAACCTGGCCAACATGGTGAAACCCCATCTAATAATACAAAAATTGCTGGGCGTGGTTGCTCACACCTGCAATCCCATCACTTTAGGAGGCTGAAGAAGGCAGATCACAAAGTCAGGAATTCGAGACCATCCAGACCAACTATGGCAAAATCCCCATCTCTACTAAAAAAAACAAAAATTAGCCAGGCATGGTAGTACACACCTGTAATCCCAGCTATTCAGGAGGCTGAGGCAGAAGAATCACTTGAACCCGGGAGGCAGAGGTTGTGGTGAGCTGAGATCGCACCACTGCACTCCAACCTGGGTGACAGAGTAAGACTCCATGTCAAAATAATAATAAACAAAAATTAGCCAGGTGTGGTGGCGCACGCCTGTAATCCCAGCTATTTGAGAGGCTGAAGCAGGAGAATCACTTGAACCCAGGAGGCAGAGGTTGCAGTGAGCCGAGATCACACCATTACACTTTAGCCTGGGCAACAAGAGCAAAACTCCATCCCCCTACAAAAAAAAAAAAAAACTGCAATCTATGGTTGGTTGAATCCATGGATGTGGAACCCACAATTATGGAGGGCTAACTATATTAGGTATTATAAGTAATCTAGAGATACTTAAATATTAGCTCCCCTGGCCTTGACAGGCCCTTAGGTACATGCAGGGATGGAAATTTCAGCCTGCCTGGGTCTCTCACCTCAGAAAAGCGGAAGTGGCCTTCACAGCCTCAGCAGCCACCTCCAGCACAGGGCTGCTAACTGCTTCTTGGAGGACACAGCCAGCATCTCTGCACATGGCTGAGCTTGTGAACAGCTTGATCTCCTCTGGCTGCCTGAGAAATGGTAAGTGAGAAATGAGTAGGAGAACTCCTATCACTGACCCCACCAGGAATAAAAGCCCACTTTTACTTCTGCAGTCTGGCCCCAACGAGCTTCATGTTCCACCACTTTGCTCACCGGGTCAGGATTTCAGTGAAAAGCAGCAGACCCTGCTTGTGCAGCTCTGTGTTGTTCATCTTCAGACTTGCCTGCAGGCTCCTCACCACTGCCTCAATCCCTACCATAGGATAACATGACAGAGGCCAGGGATCACTGCTCTCTTGTTCCTTCACCGCCCACCCAGGAGAGGTGACAGACTCTGGACAGCATGTATCAGTTGGAGGCCACTCATAGAGGAACCCTGACAAGGTTGAGCTAATGGGACCAGACTGTGAGATCTTTAAGGCCTGGCCTTCATTTGATTCATCTATGTCTCCAACACCCAGTACCAGCCATAGCACAGTCCCTGGCACTTGAGGTTGTCAGTGAACACCTACTGACCAAGCCCTATTTTCTCTACTAGGCATACTCCTATTCCTCCTTGGAGAATCATGTTAAAACCCCACTCATCCAAAAAGCCTTCCCTGATCCACTCAGACAGAGCTGTGAACCTCTCCTGAGCCCCCAACAGCTCCTGTGCTTCCCTCTAGCAGAGCTCTTATCAGCTCATAAGGAAATTTCCCACTTGGGTCTCTCTCCCTTTTCTGAGGGCAAGGAGCATGTTATTTGTTATCTCTAAATCTCCAGTTTCCAGCCTGGTGCCTGGTATAAACTAGGAGTATAAAATGAATGACTGAATGTGCCTGCTCTAAAAATCTAGATGTGATATAAAAAATCCCAGACAAGGCCGGGTGCGGTGGCTCAAGCCTGTAATCCCAGCACTTCGGGAGGCTGAGGCAGGTGGATCACGAGGTCAAGAGATCGAGACCATCCTGGTCAACATGGTGAAACCCCGTCTCTACTAAAAATACAAAAAATTAGCTGTGCATGGTGGCACGTGCCTGTAATCCCAGCTACTCAGGACGCTGAGGTAGGAGAATTGCTTGAACTCAGGAGGTGGAGGTTGCGGTGAGCCGAGATCGTGCCATTGCACTCCAGCCTGGGTAACAACAGCGAAACTCCGTCTCAAAAAAAAAAAAAAAAAAAAAAAATAGTCCCAGACAAGGAAGGGACAGTTTCAAGAAACTTTGAAAGAATAAATTACCAAAACTTAGAGACTACCTGGATGGCTAGCTATCTGGGGCATGGGAAAGAACTAAATCTAAGGTTGAGTAACAGTGTTTATGTTTAAAGTTGTTGTTAATATGCAACAATAATTCATTTAGTGGCTAAGAGAAGTGTTCTGCCCTTGCTGAAGAGTCTAAATGTATATACTTCTGATAATCAGTGAAGAGCAGAATATTTCAATATCAATACTTGCATATGAAATCTGGTAATGAGTTTGAGCTAATGGAAATGTCTAGACTCAGCACTCCCCTCCAAGATGGAGGCTAGCCCCCCCATCACTGCTGCTGCTACCTAACTGCAAACTGCTGTCCACCCAACCCAAAGCTAGTACAGGACCCTTACTACGAACCATACACTGTGTGGCACTTGGAAAAAAAGAGTGGCTCTTCTGCCAGGAGTGTCAAGCAGTTGTAGCTGGACCAGACGAGCACTTCACTGGAAGAGGAAAGATGCTCAAAGAGGAACTCTGACAGGGGAGAGGATGAGAAAACAATAAATGACAGCAATGTGATCACGATGTCTGATGCTAAGGACTTGGATTTATTCATCACCTTACTCTTGCTACTTCATCTGTTCACTTACCCTCTCCATGAGTCATGATCATCAATTCACTAATAAACCTGGAAAGTACCCTTGGTTATGGTTTAACCTCTGCTTTTTAACAGATAGGGAAACTGAGTCCCAGAGAAGAGGCACTAGTGGTGAAAGAAGTGGGATTGGAACTTACAACTCCTAATTCTCAGAATGGGCAGTGGCATGGATGAAGGAAAAAGTTTTTAGTCAGAAAGACTTGACTTGACTAGGCTTGCCAATTCTTTTGTTCTCTGAGCCTCAACTTCCTTATCTATAAAACAGTAAAGGTGAAGACCTAAGTGTGGTAACATTTGCAGTGCACCTCAGGGCATATATCCCTGCTCATAGCAGTCCCTTGAAAAATATTGCTTCCTGTTGCCTTCCTGGTCCACAGGTCTTTCCACCATGCTACATTAGCTTTTTATTCCTAGACGACCAAATAAATGACAAAAATCAGTAACAAACTGCTCAAGGACATACAAGAAATCTGTAGCAATAAGATTCGGATGTTATGAGACATACTTCATAGAGTCTGTCATACACAATTGAACCTGTCACCACCCCATCCTTCTAGTATAGGGAGGAAAAAGTTAAAGGGCTCCCCTACCTGGAATGTCAGCATGAATGAAGGCAGGGGCATACTTCTCTGGGGAGTGGACAAGCACCGCAGTTATACAGTGAGCACTGGCCACCTGCAGGGTTTCATCTCTAGAGAGGAGAAGCTGGAGAAACAGGCAGCAAAAAATACCCCAGTCACACCACCAACAGGACCAGAAAAACTGACCTGGGTGCCGCAAGACAATAGCCTATTTCTGATCCTTTCTGTCCCACATGGCACCAGGCACAAGGATGGTGCTCAGGAGAGCAGTTATGGATTATGGGAAAGGGTCTCTGTGAAGAGCAGCAGGTGAGAAAAATAAGGAACGAACACAATGTAAAATCTACCAGGGGTACTCAAAGAACACTGTCTCCCAGGTTCAAGCAATCCTCCCACCTCAGCCTCTCAAGTAGCTGGGATTACAGGCATGCACCACAACACAATTTTTTCAATTTTTAGAAGAGACAAGATTTCACCATGTTAGCCAGGCTGGTCTGGAACTCCTGATTTCAAGTGATTCGCCCACCTTGGCCTCCCAAAGTGCTGGAATTACAGGTGTGAGCCACTATGCATAAACCATAAAAACTAATTTTTCGTGTTTTTGTTCTGTGTGTATGTGTTTTTGTTTTGTTTTGTTTTGTTTTTCGTGGAGATGGGGTTTTGGCCAGGCTGGGTCAACTCCTCAAGTGATCCACCTGCCTTGGCCTCCCAAAGTGCTAGGATTACAGGCATGTGCCACCATGCCTGGACCATTTCATATTAATTCTTTAAATGTCAGCTCGAATGTCAGCCCCTCAAAGAGGTCCTGCCCTATCATTCAACCTATAAATGGCTTTATCTGCTACTATCTCCCCTTTATTTCCTCCACAGCACTTGAAACAATCTGCAAGGGCAAGAAACATGTCTGTTTTCATAACATGGTATTTCCAGTGCCCAACACAGTGACTGACATATTACATTAGTGCTTGGTAGGTATTCGACCAAATAAATTAATCATCATTGCCACAGTAGGAACACAAACATTGAGAGCATATTCCCAAGGACCTGAATTTTGGAGAAAAAAGTCGATCTTCCACCAAAAGCAGAAAAGAATAGCATTAGATTCACAATTTCAAAAATGTCAGAATGGAGAACACATGCCAATCTTATCTTTATTTAAAATTTTGATATTTTGTTCATCATTAATTTTTTGTATTAATTTTGACACCTAAAGATATTAGTTCTCTTGATTGATGAGTTTCTTTAGCACTCATTTAATTTTACACCCAAGGCAGGTGCCTCACTCACCTTCCCTAGTACCAAACCTGCTGGTGGCTACAGTAAAATAAAACCCTGATCATCCACAATTGCCAACAGAAGAATATTCTCCACATATGGATGAAAGCTGGGACCTTTAAGCCTAGATTTCCGTCTCTACAAAGTTCTCTCACCCTAGGGTAGTGCTCTTTAATGTCTGCCACTGCCATCCCCATGCTGCCTTGGTGTTCTGTGAGGCCACAGACCCTTTTTGTAAGTACTTATGCCCCAGCTGGACTCAGGATTAAATGTTCTAACCACAAGTTAACATGGACTCCAGGATGGCAAAAGAGAAATTAATATAGCAAGGGACCTGGCATGAGATTTTCTGGTTCAGACACATAGGACTTGCTTCCCAGAGTTTACAGGCCTTGCATAGACCATTCTAAAGTCATCACAGAGAAACAAGGAGCAGTTTGCTCTGGCTTTTACCCATCCTCAACTGTCCCCTTCTCACTTCTAACCAGAGCTCCTCCTCCTCTTCCTTGCTGTAGACAGAGCCCCAGAGTTTGGGCAATCAACCTCTGCTATCATATGAGGGTTTGCAGCTCTGCCAGCCCCTGCGTCGAGCACTAGGGAGAGATGCCAGACTTAGGCCCTGCCCTGAAGGAGCTCCCAGCCAGTCAACCACAATATGGCATGAGGTAAGCACTGTGACAGCGGGTCACATTCTGCTGAAAGGAGCCAGGGTGACATGGGAGCCCCATAAGGCTTAAAGCCTGACTCAGATCAGCAGACAAGGAAAGGAGAAAAAGCCCTATAGGCAGAGGAAGAGCAACTGCACAGGCATTGAGACAGGATGACCTAGCATATGCAGGACCAGGGAGAGATTGTGTGTGGCTGGAGAACTGGGTTGTGCAGTAGAAGAGACAGGAAAGTGAGGCAGAAGGGATAAGCAGGGTCCAGATAAAGACAATTCTCAGTACCAACCTGAGAAGCTGATCCCTAAAGCACTGAGGTGACTTTGTCTCTGTTGCTATAAGTATTCTCCATTTTCAGGCAGCCCAGATGTGAAGGGGAAGTGCAGAGATAAGAATTTACAACTGAGGCTAGGTGCAGTGGCTCAAACCTGTAATCCCAACACTTTGGAGCCCAAGGTGCGAAGATCACTTGAGTCCAGGAGTTGAGACCAGCCCAGACAACATAGAAAGATCCCTGTCTCTACAAAAAATAAAAAATTAGCCATGCATCATGGCAAACATCTTTAGTCTCAGTTACTCAGGAAGCTGAAACAGGAGGATTGCTTGAACCAGGAGGTTGAGAGGCTGCAATGAGCTATGATTGTGCCACTGCACTCTAGCCTGGGTATATAGAGCAAGACCTCAACTCTTAAAAAAAAAAAAAGAAAGAAAGAAAGTTTACAAATAAAAAGAAACCTACTTTTTTTTTTTTTTTTTTTTTTTTGAGATGGAGTCTCACTCTGTTACCCAGGCTGGAGTATAGTGGCATAAGCTTGGCTCACTGCAACCTCCACCTACTGGGTTCAAGCGATTCTCCTGCCTCAGCCTACCGAGTAGCTGGGATTACAGGTGCCCACCACCACACCCAGCTAATTTTTGTAGTTTTGGTAGAGATGGGGTTTTACCATCTTGGCCAGGCTGGTCTTGAACTCCTGACTTCGTGATCCACCTGCCTAGGCCTCCCAAAGTGCTGGGATTACAGGCATGATCCACGGTACCCAGCAAGAAACCTAACTTCTTTCTTTCTTTCTTTTTTTTTTTTTTTTTTTTTTTTTTTTTGAGATACAGTCTTGCTCTGTCTCCCAGGCTGGATTGTAGTGACATGATCTCTGCTCACTGCAACCTCTGCCTCCTAGGTTCCAGGGATTCTCCTGCCCCAGCCTCCCAAGTAGCTGGACTACAGGTGTGCACCACCAAGCCCAGCTAATGTTTTTCTTGTATTTTTTAGTAGAGATGGGGTCTTGCCATATTGGCCAGACTGGTCTGGAACTCCTGACCTCATGATTCGCCTACCTCAGCCTCCCAAAGTGCTGGGAGAGGGCCGGGCATGGTGGCCCATGCCTGTAATCCAAGTACTTTGGAGGCCAAGACAGGCAGATCACCTGAGGTTGGGAATTCAAGACCAGCCTGACCAACACAGTGAAACCCCGTCTTTAAAAAAAAAAAAAAAGAAGAAGAAGAAGAAGAAAAAGTGCTGGGATTACAGACATGAGCCACCACTCCCAGCCAGTGTATTGTTTAGCCCAGTAAGAAAACACTTGGAAATCTGAGATAGGAGTGGTAGATGAAGACAAGGCCCAAGAAGCACTTAGTTCCCCTTATTATTGAACCTAGAGACTAGGAATCACAAGACAATTACCTTTTTGAGCACCAAGGGCAGTGAGGGATCTCCTGGGGACCCCTCAAAATTGTTAGCACTTTCTCCTAGTGTAACCTTGTTCATGATCGTGGACACAAAGAGATCATACTTCAACAGCTGCCTCAGCAAACCTAGGAAAAAAAGAGATTGGGAAGTAAAAAGAAAGGAACACAGGCACCAGCATGTTCCCAAGATAGCTCCTCAGACAACCCCAGAGGAACTTCTTTGTGTCTCCATAAATATAAAGGATGGTTAGAATCCTTAAGCACCAATTTGCTTTTCACTCCCATCTCTCTTCCATACAGATCTAGTGAGAGCCCACTAAGTGCTAGGCCTAACGGTCTAGGGATGCAAGAGAAGCAAGAAAAACATAGCTCAACTGCCCCACTCAACTATAAGCTTCATGAGGGCAGGAATAATGTGAGTTTTTTCACCAAAACATCATCAATCACCTGGCACAGTTCCTGACACATAGCAGAAACTCAGATATTTTTTGACTGACAAAGGTGGCATACACTCCTACAGAAAAAACAAACACAAAAACAAGTCAGACAAAACCATGCACAGTTGCTCACACCTGTAATCCCAGCACTTTGGGAGGCCAAGGCAGGTGTATCACTTGAGGTCAGGAGTTCAAGACCAGCCTGGTCAACATAGTGAAACCCCCACTCTACTAAAAAAAAATACAAAAAGTAGCCTGGCATGGAGGTGT
Organism: Saimiri boliviensis; assembly: GCF_048565385.1. Taxonomy (NCBI): domain Eukaryota; kingdom Metazoa; phylum Chordata; class Mammalia; order Primates; family Cebidae; genus Saimiri; species Saimiri boliviensis. The sequence continues at coordinate 9,733,704 of NC_133469.1, forward strand.
GTGCCTCATAAGAGCTTATAGGGATCTTGGGTTGTAAAGCAAATGAACAAGATGATATATAACAGAATATAAGACCCATAGTGCTTGAAGGATCCAAAGGATGTGACTACACCCCTGGCTGCAGGGAGAGGGTAGGAAGGAAAGGCTCCAGAGAAGAGGAGGCCTTTAAAGTGTTGTATGGGGCCAGGGGCAGTGGCTCATGCCTGTAATCCCAGCACTTTGGGAGGCCGTGGGCAGATCACAAGGTCAGGAGTTCAAGACCAGCCTGACCTACATGGTGAAACCCCATATCTACTAAAAAATATAAAAATTAGCCAGGCGTGGTGGTGCATGCCTGTAGTCCCAGCTACTTGGGAGGCTGAGGCAGGAGAATCACTGGAACCCAAGAGGCAGAGGTTGCAGTGAGCCGAGATTAGACCACTGCACTCCAGCCTGGGTGACAGTTTGAGACTCCATCTCAAATAAATAAATAAATAAAGTGTTGTATGAAAAGAGAGAAGGTTAGCATTCCCCTTGACCAGGATGAAGGAGGCCCTCAGGCTTGACAAACAAGCATAGGGTTAACTTTTTTTTAATTAAAAGAAAAAAGAGGTGGCATTTAAAAATGGGAATTCTGGCTGGGTATGGTAGCTCATGCCTATAATCCCAGCACTTTGGAAGTCCAAGGCACGTGGATCCCTGGAGTTCAGCAGTTTGAGACTAGCCTGGGCAATACAGTGAGACCGAGACTCTACAAAAAGTTTTTTTTAATTAGCCAAGCATGGTAGTGCAGGCTGTGGTCCCAGCTACTCAGTAGGCTGAGGTGGGAGGATTGCTTAAGCCCTGAATGTCAAGGATTTAATGAGCTGTGATTATACCACTGCCCTCTAGCCTGGGCGACAGAACAAGACCCTCTGTCAAAATAAATAAGTAAATAAAAATTAAAAAAAAATAAAATAAGGAATTCCCAGTATTATCATTGAGATTGCCCTCTGCTATGGCCAGGTGAGCTGTAGGACTGCCCAGGGCCTCACCTTAGGGCCCGTACTTGCTCCCTTTTGTTCTATATGCACTAACTCCAATACTGCCCAGCTCCAAGTTACTACAGATACAGGCTGCTTCATACTTTGTGCTTTGGCCCATGCTTCTGCCTTCCTCCCCTCCCATCAAGTTAGGACTCAGTCCAGGCATCCTTTTCTTTAGGAAGCTTCTCCTGTCCCCTGCTCCTACCCTGTGCTGTGCACTTCCAAGATAGCACTCATTGCGCTAGACTCTAGTTGTCCACGTGTGTATTCTACACTGGCCTGTGAGCTCCTCCAAGATAAAGCTTGGATTTGATCATCTCTGTGACCTCAGAGCCCAGCACAGGGCCTGGTATAGAACAAATGCTCACTATATATGGCTAGATTATTCATAATATAGCTCCTGATCCAAATTTTGAAAAGAAGCTGGCCGGGCATGGTGGCTCATGCCTATAATCCCAACACTTTGGGAGGCCGAGGCAGGTGGATCACAAGGTCAAGAGATGGAAACCATCCTGGCAAACATGGTGAAATCCTGTCTCTACTAAAAATACAAAAAAATTAGCTGGGAATGGTGGCATGCACCTGTAGTCCCAGCTACTCAAGAGGCTGAGGCAGGAGAATAGTTTGAACCCAGAAGGCAGAGGTTGCGGTTAGCCAAGATCACACCACTGCATTCCAGCCTGGTGACAGAAGGAGATTTCATCAAATAAATAAATAAATAAACAAATAAATAAACAAAAAGAAAAGAAAAAAAAGAAGCTGCTGTCACCCATAGACTATAGACTATGCTTTTCTCTACAGCCTCTACCTGAAAACAGGCCCTCACCCAGGAACCAATCACAGTGCCCATCTGTTCTGTCCAAAATAAGAAATCTCCCTGCTCAGAACAGTTGATAGACTTTATGTATTTATGTAAAAAAAACATAGCAGGAGAGGAGGATAAAAGGTTATACTGGGGCTGCTAAAGAGCCTCAAATAAAAGCAGAGAAACCTAGCATTATGGCTTGAACGTGTCCCCCAAAGTCACATGTTGGAAACTGAATCCCCAATGCAGCGGTATTGGGAGCTGGGGCCTATGGGAGGTGTTTGGGTCATGAGTCTGGGGTTTGGACCCTCATGAATGAATTAATGCCATCACCATTGGAGTGGGTTTGTTATCATGAGAGTGGGCTCCTCATAAAAGAACAAGTTCAGACCAGGCACAGTGGCTCACCCCTGTAATCCCAAGACTTGGGGAGGGTGAGATGGGTGTATCACCAGAGGTCAGGAGTTTGAAACCAGCCTGGCCAACATGGTGAAACCCTGTTTCCACTAAAAATACAAAAATTGGCCGAATGTTATGGTGGGCACCTATAATCCCAGGTACTCAGGAGGCTGAGGCAAATGAATTACTTGAACCCAGGAGGTGGAGAGCTGAGACTGCCTCACTGCACTCCAGCTGGGCAACAGAGCAAGGCTCCATCTCAACAACAACAACAACAAAAGGACAAGTTCAGTCCCCTCTAGCCTTTTTTCTTGCCCTCTCTTTGCCCTTCCACCATGGAATGACAGAGCAAGAAGGACTTCACCAAATGCCAGCCTCTTGACCTTGAACTTCCTAGGTTCCAGAACTGTGAACCAATAAATTTCTGAACCAACAAGTTCTTCATTATAAATTACCTAGTCTGTGGTATATTGTTTGTTACAGCAGCATAAAATGTACTAAGACATCTGGGCTTTACCCTGGAGGCCAGAGAGAACCATGGAAGAACTTCTGACTTAAGAAAGTGACAGGATGTGAGCTATACAATGTAAAGATTAACTTGCAGCAAGTAAAGGATGCACTAGGGCAGGCAGTAAAGACTAAAGGCAGAAACAATTGCTGTCCCACTTTCCTTCCAATTTTCCTCCAAGTCATACTAACTCTAGGCATCTTTCATAGTGTGCCTCTCATCTCCCAAACCTTGTGGCTTCTATCTTTTGCAAAACAGCAAACTTCTCCACTACTAGAGAATCCAATATCTCAAGTCCTCTAACAAAATATCAAAAACTTATTCTCCCTTTTTTCTCCAGCCTCATGTCTTACCTAAGCAGTTAATCTGCAGCTCCTTTGTCTGGGCACCATCCAGGATGGAAAGGAAGAGAGGAAAAAGCTTCTCCCGGAAGTGTCCTGAAAGCATCTCAGCTGCCACTGGTGAGGAGTACAGCTTCCCATAAAGGTAACAGACAGAAGATTTTATGCCCTCATTGGGGTATAGTAAGCCTCTCAACAGATGGTCCATCAGGTTGCCTGTTCAGAAAACAACCAAAGAACCAGGGAAAATTTCAGGATGTCAATTGCTATATGAAACTCCAATCTATCATTCCCAAAGGGGTAGTAACGGTAAGTCCCTATAATCCCCCATAATAAATGTCTTCTGCATGCTTAATCTAAAGGGAAAACCAAACTGGGCAGACTGACTCACACCTGTAGTCCCAGCACTTGGGAAGGCCAAGGAAGAAGGATCATCTGAAGTCAAGAGTTTGAGACCAGCCTGACCAACACGGCAAGACCCTGCCACTACTAAAAATATGAAAATTAGGCCAGGCGCAGTGGCTCATGCCTGTAATCCCAGCACTTTGGGAGGTCGAGGCAGGCAGATCACCTGAGGTCAGGAGTTCAAGACCAGCCTGGCCAACATGATGAAATCCCATCTCTACTAAAAATACCAAAAAAGTTGGCTGGGTACGGTGATGGGCACCTGTAATCCCAGCTCCTTGGGTGACTAAAGCAGGAGAATCGCTTGAACCCAGGAGGCAGAGGTTGCAGGGAGCCAAGATCACGCCATTACACTCTAGCCTGGGAAACAAAAGCGAAACTTTGTCTCAAAAAAAAAAAAAATTAGCTGGGCATGCTGGCACCCACCTATAATCACAGCTACTTGGAAAGCTGAGGCAGGAGGACTCATTGGAACCCATAAGGCAGAGATTGTAGTGTGCGGAGATCATGCCACTGCACTGCACTCCAGCCTGGGCAACAACAAAGACTCCGTCTCAAAAAAAAAAAAAAAAAAAAAAAAGGCCAGGTGTGATGGCTCATTCCTATAATCTCAGCACTTTGGGAGACTAAGGTGGGAGGATCACTTGAGGCCAGCAGTTTGAGACCAACCTCCTAAACATAGTGAGACCTGGTCTCTAAAAAATAATAATGGCCAGGTGCAGTGGCTCCTGCCTGTAATCCCAGCACCTAGGGAAGCTGAGTGGGTGGATCACCTGAGTTTAGGAGATCAAGACCAATCTGGACAGCATGGCAAAACCCTGTCTCTACTAAAAGTACAAAAACTAGCCAGATGTGGTGGCGGGCATCTCTAATCCCAGCTACTTGAACTTGGGAGGTGAAGGATGCAGTGAGCCGAGATTGAGTCACTGCACTCCAGCCTGGGCAACAAGAGCGAGACCCCATCTCAAAATAATAGTAACAATAATAATAATAATAATAATAATAATAATTAGGCCAGGCACAGTGCCTTATGCCTGTAATCCTAGTACTTTGGGAGGCCAAGGTGGGTGGATCACAAGATCAGGAGTTCAAGACCAGCCTGGCTGGCATGGTGAAACCATGTCTCTACTAAAAATACAAAAATTAGCCAGGTGTGGTGGCACACACCTGTAGTCCCAGCTACTCGGGAGGCTAAGGCAGGAGAATTGCTTGAACCTGGGAGATTGAGGTTGCAGTGAGCCAAGATCACAGCACTGTACTCCAGCCTGAGCAACAGAGCAAAACTTCGACAAAAAAAAAAAAAAAAAAAAAAAAAAAAAGCCCTGCATGGTTGTGGACACCTATAATCCCAACTACTTGGGAGGCTGAAGCAGAAAAATCACGTGAACCTGGGAGGCGGAGGTTGCAGTGAGCCAAGATCACACCACTGCACTCCAGCCTGGGTGACACAGAGAGATTCTCTCAAAAAATTATTTTTTAAAAAAGGGTAAGCAACTTAAAGAAGTTTATTTACCCTTTGGTAAATCCTCTGTGAGATATTTATTTGCATTTCACTGATAGAAAAAAAGTGCTTCTATATTCCAGAATTCCTCCTTCCATCCAAAAGGAAGGTTCATAGTAGGTACTTAATTAATTTGTGTTAAAGAATGAATGGTAATAGTCCAAGAATAGAGTCACGAAATCTGACCTTTTTCAAACTGACCAACATACAGCACATTTTGCAAATGGGGAAACTGAAGGCTAGAGTAGGAAAGTAATGTCATCTCAGGTATAATAAATGGGCCACCCAGATGGCAGTATGATAAAAGCAGGTAAAAGGGTAGTGGCAGCTCCTGCCACAAATCACTCACCATGCTCCATTACAAGCTGGTCTGCCAGAGCAGGGATGGCATCCACCAACTTGCCAAGAAGAGTCAGGGTAGCCAGGCTGCCTCGCATGGAGGGCATGTTACATAGCTACAGAAAGTGAATATGCTCCACTCTGTCAATTAGGATCAGGACAGATCTCCCACCAAAACTGATCCTGCCCTACCCACACAGGCGTGTTGCATGCATCTCTCACCACAATCAGCAATCAACTTTTTTAGCTTAGTGTCCAATGCCCCCATTAGACTGGGAACTCCCAGAGGAAAGGGACATGAGTCCCTTTCCTGAGCCCTCTCAGAGTTTTCAGTACCTAGCTCAGTCCATGTTTGCCAAACTGAATTAAAATTACCATATTTTCACCCGTATGGAACCAGAAACTGGAGGACAAAAGTTTGAAATGTCATAAAGACAGAACACCGATTCAATGTAAAAAATATACATATATATATACTGGCTGGATGCAGTGGCTCAAGCCTGTAATCTCAGCACTTTGGGAAGCTAAGGAGGGCAGATCACCTGAGGTCAGGAGTTCGAGACCAGCCTGGCCAACATGGTGAAACCCTGTCTCTAATAAATTGTAAAAATTAGTGGGGCCTGGTAGCTCATGCCTGTGATCCCAGATACTCAGGAGGCTGAGGCAGGAGAATCACTTGAACCCAGAAGGCCGAGGTTGCAGTGAGCCGAAATCACGCCACTGCACTCCAGCCTGGGTGGCAGAACGAGACTCCACCTAAAAAAAAATTATCATTGTTATTATAACTACTATTACTGAACATTCTCTGTATACCAGGCACTATGCTTCATGCTTTACAGAGAGAGTCAGTAGTCCACATTTTACCTTTTCTTTTCTTTCTTTCTTTTTTTTTTTAAGACTGGGTTTCACCACATTGGTCAGGCTAGTCTTGAACTACCGACCTCAGGTGATCCGCCTGCCTTGGCCTCCAAAGTGCTTGGATTACAGGTGTGGGCCACCACGCCCGGCCACACATTTTACCTTTTCTATTGACTAGCCATATCACTTTTGGCAAGATTCTTAACTCTTGTCGGTAATAATAAAAGTAACAGCTTTACAGAGTTGATAGGACTGAATGAGATACTGCATATAAAACACCTAATACAGTGCCTAGCCTATACAATGTGCTCCATAAATGTTAAGTGCTCATCATAATGACAAGCACTGATATACATAATAATAAATTCAATCTATTAATCACATGTAAAATAATTATGACATAATGAAATATAATTTATACTGAAATGTTACTTGTGATGGTGTTAAGATAAACATCTGTCTTCCTTCTGCAAAATAAATGAAAAGTTATTCTGATATTATTCCTCAGTCTTAACACTGCTCTTTGACTTTTTTTTTTTTTGAGTTGGGAGTCTTGCTTTGTCACCCAGGCTGGGGTGCAGTGGTGTGATCTTCGCTCATTGTAACATCCACTTCCCGGGGGTTCATGCAATTCTCTTGCCTCAGCCTCCTGAGTAGCTGGGATTATACTTTGGGAGGCTGAGGCAGGCAGATCACCTGAGGTTGGGAGTTCAAGACCAGTCTGACCAACATGGAGAAACTCTGACTTTACTAAAAATACAAAATTAGCTGGGTGTGGTCGCGCATGCCTGTAATCCCAGCTACTCGGGAGGCCGAGGCAGGAAAATCACTTGAACCTGAGAGGCAGAGGTTGTAGTGAGCCGAGATTGCGTCATTGCATTCCAGCCTGGGCAACAAGAGCGAAACTCCATCTGAAAAAAAAGAAAGAGGCTGGGCGCGGTGGCTCACACCTGTAATCCCAACACTCTGGGGGGCCGAGACGGATCACGAGGTCAAGAAATCGAGACCATCCTAGCCAACATGGTGAAACTCCACCTCTACTAAAAATACAAAAATTAGCTGGGTGTGGTGGCACGCACCTGTAGTCCCAGCTACTCAAGTGGCTGAGGCAGAATTGCTTGAACCTGGGAGTCGGAGGTTGCAGTGAGCCGAGATCACACCACTGCACTCCAGCCTGGTGCCTGGCGATGGAGCAAGACAAGAAAGAAAGAAAGAAAGAGGAAAGAAGGAAAGAAAGAAAGAAAGAAGTCCGAGCATGGTGGCTCATACCTATAATCCCAGCACTTTGGGAGGCCGAGGCAGGTGGATTACCTGAGGTCAGGAGTTCTGAGACCAACCTAGCCAACATGGTGAAACTGCGTCTCTACTAAAAATGCAAAAATTAGCCAGGCATGGTGGCAGTCGCCTGTAATCCCAGCTCCTCCGAAGGCTGATGCAAGAGAATCACCTGAACCTTAAGGCAGATGTTATAGTGAGCAGAGATCGCACCACTGTACTCCAGAATGGGGGACAAGAGCGAGACTTTCTCTCAAAAAAAAAAAAAAAAAAAAAAAAAAAAAAGGGAAAGGGAAAGGAAGAAAGCTATAAAGAACACTGGAACAGGATCAGTGGCCCCAGGCCTTAGCTCTGATTCCGCCACCAACTCAGTGACCTCACAGACTTCAGTCTCTCATTTGTTCAAAGAATGCTTGATCCAGCTCTGACAACTGAGGACTCTGAGATATCTAAAGAATCCATAGATATTTACTGACCTCTTTGTGGCACTCATCCAGCAGGCAACGGATGGACTGCTCCAGCTTCAGCTGCATTGTGAGCTGAATAAGGACTGAGTAGACACAATAGCATTACTAACCGGGAGGCAGCCCCAACCCAGAGTCCACCTTCCATGGCCCTTCTATTCAGTTGGTGCAGGGTAGTGATTTGCCTGGGTTAATTGGTATTATTCTTTTCTATTTCTTCCATTAAACTATGTGTCCACATCCAAACTCAAGGAGTTCTAGCTTCTTCTTTGTTTTTTTGTTTTGTTTAGAGACATGGTCAACATCCAGGCTAAAGTGCAGTGGTGTGATACAGCTCATTGCAGCCTTGAATTCCTGGGCTTAAGCGTTCCTCCCACTCAGCCTCTTGAGTAGCTGGGACTATAGGTACATGCCACCATGCCTGGCTAATTTTCTTTCTTTTTTCTTTTCTTTTTTTTTTTTTTTTTTTTGAGACGGAGTTTCGCTCTTGTTACCCAGGCTGGAGTGCAATGGCGCGATCTCGGCTCACCGCAACCTCCGCCTCCTGGGTTCAGGCAATTCTCCTGCCTCAGCCTCCTGAGTAGCTGGGATTACAGGCATATGCCACCATGCCCAGCTACTTTTTTGTATTTTTAGTAGAGACGGGGTTTCACCATGTTGACCAGGATGGTCTCGATCTCTTGACCTTGTGATCCACCCGCCTTGGCCTCCCAAAGTGCTGGGATTACAGGCTTGAGCCACTGCGCCCGGCCTAATTTTCTAATTTTTCTGTAGAGACGGGGTCTTGCTATGTTGCTATGTTACCCCGGCCAATGCCTGGGTTTAAGCAATCCTCCTGCCTGATTCCCAAAGTGCTGGGATTATAGGTGTGAGTTACCATGCCTGGGCTTCTTTTATATCAGTGGTTCTCAACTCAGGCTGCACATTAGACTCACCTAGGAAGCTTTAAAAAAATACTAATGCCCAAGTCCCACTCCAGACCAATTAAATCAGAACATGTAAGGGAAAAGCCCAATATATTGTTTAATGTGAAGAAATATACACATATATATATACACACAAATATATTTATATTTAAATATATTTTAATATGTGTTTTATACTTAAAAATAATTTTCAAAACATAAAATTCTAGTGTATTTCTAAAGTTCTCCAGGTGAGTCTACTGTGAAACCAGGTTTGAAACTGCATTTTATATTATCTCTACTTTTTCCTTCCTCAGAGTTTGCTCCTTTATATATACAAAAAAAAAAAAGAATTATTAGCAAGTTCCTGTGCCAATTATTACAACATTATCTCTCAGCTCCAAACCCACCCTTCTCTACAACCATTTGTGGTACTTCTGCTAGTGTCTTTGAGGAGAAATTCTGCAAGGTTGGAAAAGCTGCAAACTAAATTCAGCAGCTGCTTTGAGAAGGTTCTGTCACTGCAGTGTCAAGAGGCATTCTAGGCTAACATACTCAGAAACAAGAAGCAGGCAGAAAGCAAACAGGAACCATGAAGAAGGAGCAAGCCCTTCTCCCCTGACCCTAGAATCCCTCTAGTGCTCTCTACCTGGGTGAAGTTCCTGGGGTCTGATAATGGTTCTGCAAGCTATGCTGGTACCAACCAGAAGTGGATGGCTGTAGCTCCACTAGAGGGTGGCCTTGAAGGAAAATGATGACGGGAAATCCCCCAAGTGGTCAGAACAAGTGGTACACTGTCTACATTAGCTAGACTGAGAGCTGGTCAGAAGTACATACAGATCATATTGCCTTCTAAGCAACTGCTAACTCTTTGGCTGGATAGTCACAGACTTGAGAAAGACACAATTGAAAGACTGGTGACTGGGCCAGGTGTAGTGACTCACACCTGTAATCCTAGCATTTTGGGAAGCTGAGGAGGGTGGATCACCTGAGGTTGGGAGTTCGAGAGCAGCCTGGCCAACATGCAGAAACACTGTCTCCAGAAAAAAATACAATTAGCCGGGCGTGGTGGCAGATGCCTGTAATCCCAGCTACTCAGGAGGTTGAGACAAGAGAATCGCTTGAACCCAGGAGGCAGAGGTTGCAGTGAGCCAAGATTGTGCCACTGCACTCCAGCCTGGGCAACAGAGTGAGACTAAAATATATATATATATATATATATATATATATATATATATATATATATATACACACACACATATGTGATAATGAGGCCTGGAGAAGATGGACCTTTCAGAATGAGCATAAAGTATGAAGATACTTGCCTCTTGTGTGAATGTTCCCTAAAGAAAATCTGCTATAGAAGAGGTTCTCAATAACCAGGTGGTCAAAATGGCACATTTTTCGAATGTTAATCCACCTCTTTCCCTAGCCATCAAGTGCTTATTCAATGGATCCATGTACAAAGTGGCTATAGTGGCAGAGCTGGAGGCTATGCATGGGGCTCAACAACCTGGACTTTCTCTTGTCAAGGCTGAACTGATTACTGCTATCACTGAGTGTCTAATCTGCCAATAGCAGAGACCAACACTAAGACCCTGGCGTGGCACCATTCCTGAGGGCTCCAGCGAATTATATGGTGTCATGTGGATTACACTATACTTCTTCCATCCTGGAGAGGCAGAAATTTGTCCTCACTGGAATAAACATGTATTCTGAATATGAACTTACCTTCCCAAACCATAATGCTTCTGCCAAAAACACATCTGCAAGCTTACAGAATGGCTTATTCAATGTCATAGTATTCTGTACAACATCACTTGGATCAAGGAACTCATTTCACAAGAGAAGTGAGACAAAAGTAAAAAAAAAAAAAACAGAGAGAGAGAAAGAAGTTCAAGACCAGCCTGGGCAACATGGCAAAACCCCGCCTCTAGTAAAAATACAAAAATTAGCCAGCCGTGGTGGCTTATGTGAGTAATCCCAGGCATTCAGGAGACTGAGACAGGAGAATCACTTGAACCTGGGAGGTGGAGGTTTCAGTGAACCGAGATCACGCCACTGCACTCCAGCTTGAGCAACAGAGCGAGACCTCGTCTCAAAATAAATAAATAAATAAATAGGCCAGGCACGGTGGATCACACCTGTAATCCCACCACTTCAGGAGGCCGAGGTGGGCGGATCATGAGGTCAGGAGATCGAGACCATCCTGGCTAACACAGTGAAACCCTGTCTCTACCAAAAATACAAAAAAATTTAGCTGGGCATGGTAGCACCCGCCTGTAGTCCCAGCTACTCGGGAGGCTGAGGCAGAAGAACCACTGAAACCTGAGGCGGAGGTTGCAGTGAGCTAAGATCGCGCCACTGCACTCCAGCCTGGGCAACAGAGCAAGACTCCATCTCAAAATAAATAAATAAATAAACAAACAAACAAACAAACAATCCCCAGAGATGGATGGTATGACTGTCTTCCAGAAATGTATATACTTAGTATTGGAACTTGCCATCTCCATGGGGTCAAATTGAGAATGACTTAGTTTATACGAAGTACATGAATGAAGGATAGTTGGATCTTGTTAGGTAGAAACAAAAGTTCTTTCTGTTCTGTGGGAGTTCAAATATGTGGAGAAGGGTGTTTGGACACCAAGTATCCAAAGGAATGGACCAAACCAGTCATTTCACTACTGTCTTTCAGCTCCAAAACCCACCCTGTACTTTGCCTTGGAATACTAGGGCTGGACTCTGCAAACAACATTTTTGCTTTGGTAGCTGAACCCCATTAAGCTCTACCAATAAAGAGCACTAGAAAGAGATAACAAGGCTGTAGGAAGAAGGAATTTTCTCCTTCCTCTTTGTTTCCTGTCCGCTTCCCATTCATATAATAAACTCCTTCCCATTCATATAATAAACTCCTTCTCATTCATATAATGTACTTCCCTCTTAATATTTATTTTTTTTAAGAGACAGTCTTGCTATGATGCCCAGGTTGGACTTGAACTCCTGAGCTCAAATGATCCCTCTCACCTAAATCTCCTGAGTAGCTAGGACTACAGACCCAAATCACTGTGCCTGGCACCTTAGCAATTCCTTATCCTGGCAGTGGCAGTGCCATTCTATGACAGCAGCTGAATCCAGCCTGCAGTTTTTCCAGAACCACGTTCATTGCATCTCTCCTTCTCCAGAGACAACAGTATTATCTAGTCAATGCCACTCAGTGGTCTGAGTTTCACATGTGCTCCCCTCCTCCAAACTTCTAAGTTTTAACCATCCAGCCTCTTTTCTGTTTTCCCTCAGCCCCAGTGAGGGAATTGTTTTCTGTAATTGCTACCTCCATGAAAATGTGGTTGTTCTCTTTTTTTTCAGTTACCTACTTAACCAATATTCTTTTTTGTTTGTTTGTTTTTAATTAAGACAGGGTCGGCCGGGCGCGGTGGCTCAAGCCTGTAATCCCAGCACTTTGGGAGGCCAAGGCGGGTGGATCACGAGGTCGAGAGATCGAGACCATCCCGGTCAACATAGTGAAACCCCATCTCTACTAAAAATACAAAAAATTAGCTGGGCATGGTGGCACGTGCCTGTAATCCCAGCTACTCGGGAGGCTGAGGCAGGAGAATTGCCTGAACTCAGGAGGCGGAGGTTGCGGTGAGCCAAGATCGCGCCATTGCACTCCAGCCTGGGTAACAAGAGCGAAACTCTGTCTCAAAAAAAAAGAAAAAAAAAAAAAAGAAACAAATGTTGAATTAATGATTGAAAACTCATGGAGTTCTCTTATCTGTCTCTAAATGGACAATTTCACCAAGGTCTCAAGTAATCAGAGCTGCAATTCAGACTGATACTTTTTTTTTTTTTTTAATTGAGGTTTTAGCCTACAGACTGATACTTTCATCTCCAAGTGCTAGATACGATGGTTTCAACTTACCTTCAATACACAGATCTGTCACACTCCCATCTTCCACGATGCGTAATAGTCCTTAAAGTAGAAGGAGGTAAGAAAGGAGTGGTCAGGCGGGGCACAGTGGTGCATGCCTGTATCCCAGCTCTTTGGGAGGCCGAGGCGAGCAGATCACCTGACATCAGGAGTTCAAGACCAGCCTGGCCAATATGGCAAAACCCCGTCTCTACTAAAAATACAAATATTAGCCAGGCGTGGTGGCACATGCCTGTAATCCCAGCTACTCGGGAAGCTGAAGAAGGAGAACTACTTAAACCCAAGAGGCAATTCCAGCTCTGTCACTTGTTAGAATGCACTCCCTGAAGCTTGGAGATCATTCCATCTCCCTTAAGACTGTCTTGGCAGTTAAAAGCCTGAGAAGTCTCTGGCATAGAAAAGCACCCAATACAAGTTAGCTGCCTTTCTCCCTGAAAGGGCTCATTCCATTGGACATTATCATCATATTAAAAGAACCTCAGATAAAATTTAATCCATCACACTTCACACATGAAGATATTAAAGCACAGGAGAGGAAAAATAACTTGAGCAGGGTCATTCCTAGGTCAGCAGACTCCATTCTGGTTCTATACAAAGACCGTGTATCCTGGAATCTTGGAATAATTTTTATTTTTTTGAGACGAAGTCTTGCTCTGTCGCCCAGGCTGGGGTGTGGTGGCAAGAACTCGGCTCACTGCAACCTCCGTCACCAGAATTCATTCTCATGCGTCAGCCTCCCAAGTAGCTGGAACTACAGTTATGTATCACCACATCCAGCTAATTTCTGTATTTTAAGTAGAGACAGGGGTTTTAGCATGTAGACCAGGCTGGTCTCAAACTCCTGACCTCAAGTGATCTACCTGCTGCAGCCTCCCAAAGTTCTGGGACTATAGGCATGAGCCACCACACTTAGCCAACATTTCCCATTTTCACCTTCATACTTTTACCAACCTCTTCTTGGCTCTAGTAAAACCAGTTACTGTAAAATGCATCTTGGATCTTGGAAAAGGGTCTATTTCTACATCATTATGACAAAACAATTTACTAATGAAGTGTTACAATACAAAAAAATCTAAATAATCTTTCTAAGACCATTTCTCCAAGACCCCCAAAAGCAGATCTACATACTATACATGCAAAACTCATGTCAAATTTCCCTCTTAATCTTACCAAAAACCACACTTATGAAGTACATGCAGACTCTCTGATCCTCAGACACCAGTTGTGTGACCAGGGAGGTGTGCCTTACAAGGGCATCTTGGAAGCAGGACAACATGTGCTTCTTGCGCACCAACTTGAAGCAAAGAAAAATATTTAATAGAAATAAAATTTTAGCTATTCCGAACCTAAGAATTGTAATTTCCAAACACAATTACAAGATGATACCGGGGGGGTCATTTAAACTATGGTAAGATCCATACTTTTTTTTTTTGAGACAGAGTTTCGCTCTTGTTACCCAGGCTGGAGTGCAATGGCGCGATCTCGGCTCACCGCAAGCTCCGTCTCCTGGGTTCAAGCAATTCTCCTGCCTCAGCCTCCCAAGTGGCTGGGACTACAGGCGTGCACCACCATGCCCAGCTAATTTTTGTATTTTTAGTAGAGACAGGGTTTCACCATGTTGACCAGGATGGTCTCGATCTCTTGACCTCGTGATCCACCCGTATCGGCCTCCCAAAGTGCTGGTATTACAGGTGTGAGCCACCGCGCCTGGCCTAGATCCATACTTCTTAAAGAGAGGTTGGGAAAGAGTATCATTTACACAGAGGAATCCTATGTTTATACAAAGGATTATACATGAGCTAAGGTTCATAATGCCCTACACTTATATAGCAATTTACTCTTCACAAATCACTTTTGTCTACCAGCTCATTCAAGCCTTACAAGTTAGTGAAGAAAGCAAAAATAGAAGCCGGGCGCGGTGGCTCAAGCCTGTAATCCCAGCACTTTGGGAGGCCGAGGCGGGTGGATCACAAGGTCAAGAGATCGAGACCATCCTGGTCAGCATAGTGAAACCCCGTCTCTACTAAAAATACAAAAAATTAGCTGGGCATGGTTGTGCGTGCCTGTAATCCCAGCTACTCAGGAGGCTGAGACAGGAGAATTGCCTGAACCCAGGAGGTGGAGGTTGCGGTGAGCCGAGATCGCGCCATTGCACTCCAGCCTGGGTAGCAAGAGCGAAACTCCATCTCAAAAAAAAAAAAAAAAAAAAAAAAAAAAAAAAAAAAAGAAAGCAAAAATAGATACTATCATCATTTTGAAGACGAGAAAACTGAAGCTGAGACTTTCCCAAGGATTCAAATCTAAGTCTCCAATCCAGATCTGACCTAAGATCAGTGTTCTTTCCACTTCAACCATCAGGGGAGGTAATACTGGGCCCCTTCGTGACAGAGGTAGGTAAAGAAAACACATCCTTCTATTCAATGTAGCCATAAATCCTCATATTCAAGTCACTTCCTTTTAAGGGAACTGGGTAGAAGTTGTGTGATGTGCTCATGATAATAGCAAAAGTTAGGTCAGAAGAGGGTAAACACTGAGGATAGAACCAGAAAACAAGTATAACTGACTGAATTACCTCTTTAATTAGTAAGGAATGAGGTTAAGAAAAGTGTGTTCAAGCCAGGTGCAGTGGCTCACACCTGTAATCCCAGCACTTTGGGAGGCTGGGCTGGGTGGATCAGCTGAGGTCAGGAGTTCGAGACCAGCCTAGCCAACGTGGTGAAACCTCATCTCTACTAAAAATACAAAAAATTAGCCGGATGTGGTGGTGGGTGCCTATAATCCCAGCTACTTGGGAGGCTGAGGCAGAAGAATTGCTTGAACCTGGCAGGCAGAGGTTGCAGTGAGCTGAGATTGCACCAGCCAGGGCAACTCCAGCCTGGGCAGCAAGAGTGAAACTCCATTAAAAAAAAAAAAAAGAGTTTCTTCAATAAAAGGTAGAAATTATATTTCTTATTGCTTCTCTTCTGTGCTACTGTAAGTCTCCTGTTTTTCCTTCATCAATTCATCCTACATAATAGATTAAAGTAGTCATCTACATGAGCTACTCAAAAATCCCAGTAACTCCCCTTCATCTGACAGATTAAGTTCAAGCTCCTTAGCTTGGTTTCAAACTCTTCAAAGAATGTCCTTAACCTACCTGCCTCTCCAATCTCATCTCTTAATTTCCCTTCAAACACTATGATTATCCCCAAAACCCATCCTTCTAACACCTACCTCCTGGGATAATCAGCCTCCCACTTCCTCTGGTCCAAATCTTACCTATCTTCTTAACCCTAATTTGAATGCTTCCTCCTCTAAGAAACCTTCCCTAATTCCTCTCCTTACCCTGAACAGCACTTGACCACAAACATATTCATTCTTCTAAGTTCTAAATAACATGTTCTCTTATTTTCTCTCCTGCTGCACTCTTATTAATCTCTGATTTACCATTCAAGAATAGCAACCTCAGAACTTCTTGTCCACAAGAACAAGAATATTTTCATATAATATTACAATGTTCTTGGTCTTTGTCTTTTGTTGTTGTTGTTGTTGTTGTTTTTTGAGATGAAGTTTCACTCCTTACCCAGGCTGGAGTCCAATGGTGCCATCTTGGCTCACCCCAACCTATGCTTCCTGGCTTCAAGTGATTCTCCTGCCTCAGCCTCCCAAGTAGCTGGGAGTACAGGAATTTGCCACCATATCCACTAACTTTGTATTTTTAGTAGAGACTGGGTTTCTCCATGTTGGTCAGGCTGGTCTTGAACTGCCAATCTCAGGTGATCCACACGCCTCAGCCTCCCAAAGTGCTCTGATTACAAGCGTGAGCCACTGTGCCCTGATAGTCTTTCTTATTCTTATTCTCCCACAATTGTACAGTGGATTTTTTGATACTACATGATATTATATCACAACAGACTGCAGAAATAGATAAAAATCCAGCTGTTGGGCCGGGCGCGGTGGCTCAAGCCTGTAATCCCAGCACTTTGGGAGGCCGAGGTGGGTGGATCACGAGGTCAAGAGATCGAGACCATCCTGGTCAACATGGTGAAACCCCGTCTCTACTAAAAATACAAAAAGTTAGCTGGGCATGGTGGTGCGTGCCTGTAATCCTAGCTACTCAGGAGGCTGAGACAGGAGAATTGCCTGAACCCAGGAGGCGGAGGTTGCGGTGAGCCGAGATCGCGCCATTGCACTCCAGCCTGGGTAACAAGAGCGAAACGCCGTCTCAAAAAAAAAAAAAAAAAAAAAATCCAGCTGTTTTTGTTTAGGAGAGACAGGGTCTCGCTCTGTTGCCCAAGATGGAGCGCAGTGACTTGATCGTAGGTCACTGTAGCCTTGAACTCCTGGGTTCCAGTAATCCTTCAGCCTCTGCCTCCCAAAGCAGTGAGATTACAGGCATGAGCCACTGCACCTGGCCAAGCTGCCTTCAATTAAAGCAACTTGCAAAAATATAAAACAAAACCACTCCTGTCACTATCTTTCTTGAGAAAATACAGTTATTTCTATTTTTTTAAATTACTTATGCCACAAGACTGAACACTTAAAAAGATCTAAAAATGGCTGGGTGCAGTGGCTCATGCCTGTATTCCCAACACTTTGGGAAGCCAAGGCAGGTGAATTACAGGCTTAGGAGTTCCAGATCAGCCTCACCAACATGGTGAAACTCCCATCTTTACTAAATTTGCTGGGTGTGTTGGCATGTGTCTGTAATTCCAGCTAGTTAGGAGGCTGAGGCAGGAGAATCATTTGAACCCAGGAAGCGGAGGTTGCAGTGAGCTGAGATCACACCACTGCACTCCAGCCTGGGTGACAGAGCAAGACTGTCTCTCAAAAAAAAAATTTAAAAATGATAAACCGTATCTATATTTTGCCACAATAAAAAATTACTTATGAGCTAGGCACAATGGCTCATGACTGTATTCCAGCACTATGGGAGGCCGAGGCAAGAAGACTACCACTTGAATGCAGGAGTTTGCGACCAGCCTGGGCAACATAGTGAAACCCTGTAACAACAAACAATAAAAAATTCGCTGGGCATGGTGGTGCACACCTGTAGCCTCAGCTACTTATGAGGGTGAGGTAGGAGGATCACTTGAGCCCTGGAGGTCAAGGCTGCAGTGAGCTATGATCGCGCCACTGCACTCCAGCCTGGGCAACAGGGTGAGACCTGTCTCAAAAAAAAACCCCACAAAATTTGTTAATATACCTGGGAGTGGTGGCTCATGCCTGTAATCCCAGCACTTTGGGAGGCTGAGGAGGTCAGATCACGTGGTCTGGAGTTCAAGACCAGCCTGGCCAACATGGTGAAACCCCATCTCTACTAAAAATACAAAAACGATGGTACATGCTTGTAATCGCAGCTACTCAGGAGGCTGAGGCAGGAAAATTGCTTGAAACAGGACCCAGGAGGCAGAGGTTGCAGTGAGCCAAGATCATGCCATTGCATTCCAGCCTGGGCTATAGAGCAAGACTCCATCTTTAAAAAAAAAAAAAAAAAAAAAAAAAAAAAAAATTCAGTGGATATAACCCACATAAACAAAAGCTACTTGGGGTCAACAATTTTGTATGAAGGTATCCTGAGATGAAAATACCAAAATATTTGAGAATGCAGCCAGGCACGGTGCCTCACATCTGTCATACTGGTACTCTGGGAGACCAAGGTGGGAGAATTGCTGGGAATAGGAGTTCAAGACCGCCTAGGCAATGTAGGTTGACACCCTGGAGCCTGTCTCTCCAAAACTAAAAAAAGGAACTGCTGATCCAGCCAATCCCCCCACTCACGAATTCCCCTCCCATGAATTTGAGAGAAACTTGACTTGGATGCCTCCATGGACAACAAAAGTCACTGCCATGGCTCACACCCGAAACCCCAGCATTTTGGGAGGCCAAGACAGGCAGATCACCAGGTCAGCAGTTCGAGACCAGCCTGGCCAATATGTTGAAAGCCGGTCACTACGAAAAATACAAAAATTAGGCCAGGCACCGTGGCTCACGCCTGTAATCCAAACACTTTGGGAGGCCGAGATGGGCGGATCATGACGTCAAGAGATCCAGACCTTCCTGGCCAACAAGGTGAAACCCCGTCTCTACTAAAAATACAAAAATTAGCTGGGCGTGGTGGCGTGCACCTGTAGTCCCAGCTACTCAGGAGGCTGAGGCGGGAGCATTGCTTGAACCTGGGAGGCAGAGGTTGCAGTGAGCCCAGATCGCGCCACTGCATTCCAGCTTGGCGCCTGGCGACAGAGCGAGACTCTGTCTCAAAAAAAAAAAAAAAAAAAAAAAAAAAAAAAAAAAATTAGCCGGCCATGGTGGCATGCACCTATAGTCCCAGCTACTTGGGAGGCTGAGGCAGGAGAATCGCTTGAACACGGGAGACGGAGGTTGCAGGGAGCTGAGACTGCGCCACTGCACTCCAGCCTGGGCGACAGTCATCTCAAAAAAAACAAAAAACCCCACCTCATTACAAACGCAGGTAAGCACTGAAGGCCCAGGCAGCCCAGCCAACTCTGCCGGGGGAAAGGTCTTCCCTTTCACCCCACTTCCGCCCGGCTGTAACCTGTCACTCCTGTCACCCCGGAGCCCAGGCAGCCCCTCCTCGGATTCACACGCGGACAGCTGAAGGGAATGAGAAGCGGCCGCCGCCTGGGCACCTGGCCCGCAGGTGAGTGGGGACGGAAATGGCGGGAGCCTGAGCTAGGGCTGAATCCTGGGGAAATGGAGGCAGCGCCAGCAAAGGAAGGGGCCAGAGGGCGGAAAGCGGGAAGGCGTGTCCCCGAGACTGGGTGAGGTCCCGAGGGACCCGGATTTCCGCCCTTCCAGGCGCACAGCCAGGAGGCTTGGCCCGGTGGACGGGGCTCCCCGGAAGCCAACGAGCCGGCCTGGGGCTGAGGGGACCGCGAAGCCGCTGTGACCGGGTGTGGGATGGGCTGACAGGGAGGAGCAGGAACACCGCGCGGGGGCCCGGTTTCGCGTCGGGTTCACCGGAGCGGGTCTGGCGAGGGACCGGCCGCGTTTGCTGAGGGTAATGCCCAAACCCAGGTCTTCCAAAGAAAGAGTTCCACCCGCACCGACACGCCGGGCTCGGACAGCAGCTCCAGCGTGCAGGCCAAGCACAGGCGGGGGGACACAGGCAGCAGCCAGCGCGAGTCGTGCCGGTAATGGCCCCTCTCGAAGAAAAGAGCCGCCTCTTCGTCCCTTCTGGGCCCGGGAGTGCCCGCCGTCGCCGCCTGCCTCACAGCCATCTCCTCGCTTGTCTCTCGCTGAGGCAGAACCTTTTCCCGCGCAGCCTGCACGCATGCGCAGTTAGAGGACACGCCTGCGTCGTTGTGGAATGCGCCTGCGCGGACCCTGGAAGCCGCGGTCTCGGGCGAGCAGCTGCACCTGAGGGTGAGTGGCGGGCGCAAGGGCTCTGAGTCGTGTCTAACTAAAAGCCAAAAGCAGTTTGCGCTTAGAACCCTGCAGGAATGTCTTCACCACACCCAAAGTTGAAAAGCAATTTTTTTTTTCTCTTTTCTTTTTTGAGACGGAGTTTCGCTCTTGTTACCCAGGCTGGAGTGCAATGGCGCGGTCTCGGCTCACCGCAACCTCCGCTTCCTGGGTTGAGGCAATTCTCCTGCCTCAGTATCCTGAGTAGCTGGGATTACAGGCATGTGCCACCATGCCCAGCTAATTTTTTGTATTTTTTAGTAGAGACGGGGTTTCACCATGTTGACCAGGATGGTCTCGATCTCTCGACCTCGTGATCCACCTGCCTCGGCCTCCCAAAGTGCTGGGATTACAGGCTTGAGCCACCGCGCCCGGCAGCAATTTTTTTTTTTTTTCAGAGTCTCGCTCTGTCGCCCAGGCTGCAGTGCGGTGGCACGATCTCGGCTCACTGCAACTTCCGCCTCCCAGGTTCAGGCGATTTTTCTGCCTCAGCCTCCTGAGTCGCTGGGACTATAGCCATGCACCACCACGCCCAGCTGATTTTTGCGTTTTAGTAGAGACGGGGTTTCACCATATGGCTCTAACTCCTGACCTAGTGATTTGCTCAGCCTCCCAAAGTGCTGGGATTACAGGCATGACCCACCCTGCCCGGCCTGAGAATCTTAACTAATGCCTGATGATCTGAGGTGGAACAATTTGAGCTCCAACCTTCACCCTCACCCCCAATCCCTGGGAAAAATGCCTTCCATGAAACCAGTCACTAGTGCCAAAAAGGCTGGTGACAGCTGCTTTAAAATATCCTTTCAGCCAGGTGTGGTGGCTCACTCCAGTCATCCCAGCACTTTGGGAGGCTGAGGTGGGCAGATTGCTTGAGCCCAGGAGTTCAAGACCAGCCTGGGCAAGATGGCAAGACCCATCTTGGGATGTCTCGTCGACCTGTACTTTTTGTAGCTGTCTGTACAAAAAAAATACAAAAATAGGCCCGATGTGGTGGCTCATGCCTTTAATCCCAACACTTTCGGAGGTTGAGGCAGGTGGATCACCTGAGGTCAGTAATTCAAGATCAGCCTGGTCAACATGGCAAAACCCAATCTCTACTAAAAATACAAAAATTAGCCAAGCGTGGTGGCACGTGCCTGTAATCCCAGCTACTCGGAAGGCTGAGGCAGGAGAATCTCTTGAACCCAAGAGGTGGAGGTTGCAGTGAGCTGAGATCACACCACTGCACTCCAGCCTGGGCAACAGAGCAAGACTCCATCTCAAAAAAAATAAAGAGTTTGAGACCAAAAAATAAAAATAAAAGTAAAAAAAAAAGAGAGAGAGACAGAGAGAGAGAAAGAAGTTTGAGACCAGCCTGGGCAACATAGCAAAACCTCGCTTCTAGTAAAAATAAAAAAATTTGCCGGGCATGGTGGCTCATGCCTGTAATCCCAGCTACTCAGGAGGCTAAGGCAGGAGAATCACTTGAACTCATGAGGCAAAGGTTGCAGTGAGCCAAGCTCAAGCCACTGCACTCCAGCCTGGACCACAGAGTGACACTCCGTCTCAAAAGAAAAATTAGTGTCCCATGTAGAGCACCACCCCTTCCCATAAGCAGCCAAGACTGTTGGAGTATCCTGCCTTAATCAGGATTAGCTTGGGGACAGGGCAGGAAAGAACCTCAGTGGACTCTACTGTGAGGAGGCTGGAGGGGACGTTTTTTGGAGAGAACACTGGGGTCACCCACATTCCCTAAATCTTCACAACCACAGAGTGGAAGTGGCTTCTACGCCACCCACAAAGTATCCCAAACCCCAAAAGGGAGTGCTTGGAAAACATATGCCATAGAAATTAGAACCCCACAGGGCCCAAATGACCAATTTATTAGAGGCTTTGTGGGGATCAAGACAGTCTCAAACCTTTTCTAACATGTCCTGAGGACTCTGGGCCTGAGTCTACTTTTTAAAGCCATGCTGAAAGAGAAAAAATCTCAGATGCTTCATAAAATCAAACTTTTTGGAGCCTGGTATATTCTGTGGAGCCCCATTTGGGTTTCCAGATGCCCCCTGGCCCTGGGATCTTTCTGTCTTAGGAAGGGTGGCTCCAGTACAGCAGTGACTTTGTGGCTGAAGATCCCTCTGTGAAGCAGTGTGGCCTCCAATCCTGTCCTCCCCTGCACGTGGATTACCCACTTTGGGAAGCAGAGTATAATCAAGTTCCCTCAGGATCATGTTAGGGGCTGAGTGCTTGCACTTGGCAAGCTGTGGGGACCAGGACATCTTGTTCAGAAGGGTCATGCTCAGCTTTGCCCCTGCAGAGTGGAGCCTCCCTTTGAAGCCGACAGGTTCTGCAGAATGGCAGGAAGGCTGCTGCCCAGCCCCTCTGAACTCTTTAGGTACCAGGCTTCCTCTTCTCCAGTATGGGGGTTGCTGGCATTTGAGTCTAGGGGGCTTAGAGGCCTCCCAAGATGTGCATTCCTTCCTCCAGTGGGCGTAGTCTGGCCTGGAGGATGAGGTCCTCACTCTGCTGGTAGCCCTCTCTGCCAGCTGGGAGACCCCTGGCCTGATCATTTTCCAGCCCCTGCTGTTCTCACTGGGAGGCTCTCCGACCCTTTGTTGGCCACACCAGCTCCTGGATCTCGCTGCCGGCCTGGGGGTCCTGGGAGCCAAAGGCTCAGCCCTGGCAGGCGCTTTCTGGATCTCCTGTGGTTCTCTGGCGCCCTCTGGTGGCCTGACTCTCCTGGCCTTTTCAGGCTGGATGGAAATGCCGGTCGGCTCTGATCTGCACGGTCTGTTCCTCTCCAGAGCTCTGGCTTGTGTAGGAAGTTTCGAGCTTTTTCTGTCTGGGCGCTGAACCCTCTGGAACCTCTCTCGGGACTTAAGGCCTGGTGGGGAGCCCTGGGCCTCACAATACCTTTCCTGCCGCGCTTGGAGCTCCTGGCCCGTGTTCAGTCTAGGGAGCCTTGCCATAGCAGGGGGCAATGAGCAAGATCCTAAGAAGTTAAACAGGAAATAGGACTCCAGGATCCGCCGGGGAAGACCCCACTTCAGGTGTGCAATCCTCCTCCGCATCAGGGACTCCAGGAGCAGTTGTTTGCTCTTCTTGAGGACTGTCCCCTTGGGCAGGACAGTGAGGGCAGTAGGAGCACCCACCAGAGCTATGGCAGCTTCCGGGTCTGGGCCACACAGCACACAGGGACAGGCAGAGGGCATGCCCAAGGGAGCAGTCAGAGATGGAGGGTTCCGGAGCTGCCGAGTCAGGCCGGGGACCTTCTCTGGATCTACCCCTTTGTCCCTTTGTCGTCTTCTGCAGGATTCAGGTTGGGCCTCCTGGGAGGCTGGACTGATCCCCACTCTGTGATCCCTGGCAGGGGTTGTGCCCTGGCTGGCCACATGCTCTCCCTCCCCACCCACCAGCAAGAAGACTTCACCCCGGTGGGGGAGAAGATCCATCTCAGGACAGGGAGCAGAGATGGAACTATTCACAACCACTGGCTGTTCCTGTTCCATGGCCCCATGTCCAGAGCCAGTGAAGGCCGGGGCCCTTGGTAGGTTGTGTTTCCTGCCTTTGGGTCTCTCACCCCCAGAACAGTCAACTTGGAGACAGTCCCTCACGGCATCCTTTCCTCTGACCAGGTCCTTGTTTCCTCCCCTTGGTGCTCGAGGCCCTCCAGCATCCCAATCTGTGCACTTTCTCTGGCTTCCTATATCCTGGAATTCTGCAACATCCTCAGCCCCACCTTCTTTCTTGTTTCCTTGCCCTTGTACCTGGATCTCTTCATCAATTTCAACTCTTAATTGTCCCTGGTCATCTCCAGCAGGAGCCTGGCTCTCTGAGCCATCATCACTTGTGGTCCCACTCAGGTTTCTCTTCCCTTGTATTTGAATTTCTTCATCATTCCCACCTCCACCCTGTTCCTGGTTCTTCCACTCTGATGAACGGGTCTTTCCATTACCTTTACTTTTTAACAGTCTCTGGTTCTTTGCTCTTAGCCTCCAGTTTTTTCCCCTAAGTCTCCAGATTGTTCTACCATCCTCATTTCTAGCCTTTCTCTGGTTTCTCTTCTGTGATGCCTGATTTTCTGTAACATCCTTTCCAGTCAGCTCCCAGTTCCTCCTCCCTGGTGACTGGCTGTCTCCAATTTCACTATCAAACTGGCCCTGGTTCTCTCTCTTAGGTCTCTGAATCTTTACACTGTCCTCACCTCCAGGTTCTCTCTGATTTCTCTCCACTGGAGCCTGAATTTCTGTTCCATTCTCACTTCCCATCTGCTTCTGGCTCTTCCACTCGGATAAAAGGATCTTTCTACCAAGATCACTTCTAAACAGACTCTGGGTTTCTTCCCCAGGTGCCCAGGTCTTTACACCATCCTCCCCTCCAACTTCTCTCAGGTTTCTCTTCCCTTGTATCTGAATTTCTGCCCCATTCTTACCTCCAGTCTGCTCATTTTTCTTCCGTTCTTCTGACTGAGTTTCTCCATCAACTTGACTTGTTAATTTGCCCCAGTTCACTGACTCAGATGTCTGGGCATGTCCACAATCCTTGCCTCTAGTATGTTCCTGATTCTTTCCCTTTGGTCTGGGAATCTTTCCACTAAATTCGCTTCCTGACTGATACTGATTTTTTTCCCCAAGTTCCTGGGTCTCTTTTTCATCCTCACCTTTAACCTCTCTCCTCCCTAGTGACTGAATGTCTGTACCATTCGCTTCTCTAAGTGGCTTATTCTTCTTCCTCCCTGCTGAATGAGTCTCCACATCAGTTTCACCGTTTAATTGTTCCTGGATCTCAGCCTCAGGTGCCAGGATATTTGTACCATCCTCACCTCCTTCCTTTCTGTGGTCTCTCTTCTCTGATGCCTGAATTTCTGCTCTATGTTCACCTCCAATCCAATTCTGATTCTCCCAACATAGTATCTCAAGTTTTCTGTCAATTTCACTTGCTACTTGTCTCCAGTTTCCCCACCATGGTGCCTGGATCACCACCCAGTCCTTCTCTCTTATCTCCCTAAGCTGCTTCCTGCTAGATATCTGGGTTTCTTTAGCATTTTCACCTCTTCTCAGGCCTTTATTTCCCCACCCCACTTGAATTTCATGACTTAATTGTTTCTGGTTCTCTCCCCCAGATGCTTGGGTCTTCCTAGCTTTCTCACTTCCACATTGATCCTGCTTCTCCCACACTGGTGTCTGGATCTCTGTAATATTCCCAATACGTTCCTGTTTTCCCCAATCCAAGGCCTGGGTCTCTACACTATCCTCTTTTTTTACTTCTCCTAGATTCTGTCTCCCAGATGACGGGGTTTGTGCAGCATCCTGACCTCCAGCCTGGTCCTTGTTTCTTCCCTCTTCTGTCTGAATTTCCACATCAGCATTACCTTTCATCTGCTCTTGTTTCTCCCACTCTAACGTCCGGGTCTTCTCACCATTCTCATCTCTAGTCTGACCCTGCTTCCCCAATTCTTGAGCCTGGATCTGTTCCCCATCTTCCCCTCCAGCTTCTTTCTTGTTCTTCCTCTCAAATGTCTGGGTCTCCACAGCATCCTCACTTCCATTCTTATCCTGGTTCTTCCACTCAGGTGTTTGGGTCTCTGCATCAGTTTTACATCTTAACTCTTCTTGGTTCTCTCCCATATGTGTCTGGGTTTCAGGGGGATTCTTACCTCCAGGCTCCCTCTGGTTTCTATTCCCTAGTTCCTGAATGTTGGTTCTACTCTCAACTCCCATCCGGTCCTGGTTCTCCCACCCTGGTGTCAAGATCTCTCCATCAGCTTCACTTATTACTAGTCTCTGGTTTGCACACTCCAACACATTAGTCTCTGCATCACCCTCCATTCCAAAGTCTACTGGGAACTGCTCTCCAGATGCCTGCATTTCTGAAGCATCTTCCCATCTTCTCCCTCTCTGGTTCATCCCCCTTGGAGCCTGAGTCTCTCTACTATCTCCTCTGCTTGATGTCTGTTTTTTACCCACTGGTTCCCAGGCCTCTGGTGGACAGTCCCAGGACTTCCAAGTGCACATTCTCGGTGTTTGGTGAGAATGATCAGGCAACAGCTCTCTGGAGCAGAACTGCAGCCTCTGAGCTGAAAGTAAGTTTGGAAGAGAGGTGGTTAAGGTCATGGAGATGGGGTGAGACCTCGTGCTGATGACAGGCTCCAGTGACACCAACCTTTCCTGAAAGTGAAGCAGCAGCTGCTCCATCTTGTGGCACATGTCCAAGGCAGGGTGGGTCTGACCATCTCTGAGACACCAAGGTACCTGCCATGCTTTCCAGCAACTGTCCCGAGGCATTAGACAGGTGCTTGAAATGGACGTGGTACAAAAAATGGGCTCAGAGTGGGTGTGAACACCTGAAGGTGGGCCCGGACTTGGGTGCTGTGGAGAAAGTAGGTTCTGGGTCCGTGATTCCTGGAGGCTCCTCCGGTATCCCCATCTTTGCCTTTGTGCCCATTGATGAGAATCTAGGTCCCTGAACTTTCCAGGACTGAAGAAGAATTCGGGAGTCAGCTCAAAGACAGTTTTGCACCTCATGGAAGTCACTGCCTGCTTCTGCAGTGGCACCTGTAAGTGAGAACAGAGAAGCAAAATCCTTGGACACATATTAACTTGTGTAATCCATACAGACAGAATAGTCAGGGAAGTCTTCTTGGAGGAAGCGACGTTTGGAGACCTGAATGAAGTAAGGAGCAAAGCAAGTGACATCTAAAGAAAGAGCATTATAGGCAGAGGAGACATTAAGTACAAAGGCTTGAGGATGGAACAAAGTCACGTGTACAGGAACAGCAAAGAAGACCACGTAGCCAGAATGAAACCAGTAATGAGGAGATCACTGGGAGATGAGATCGGAGACAAACACAGGACAGATTATGCTGGTCCTTAGAGTCGTGATTAGAAGTGTGAATTTTATTATGAGTTTGACAGATAATGTAAGTATAAGAGCCATTGCAGGGTTTTGAGCACCTAAGTGCTATGATTTGTTTCTAAAAGTTTGTTCTAATGGCTGGGCATAGTGGCTCATGTCTGTGATCCCAGCATTTTGGGAGGCCAAGACAGGTGGATCACTTGAGGTCAGGAGTTTGAGACCAGCCTGGCCAAAATGGCAAAACTCCATCTCTACTAAAAATACAAAAATTAGCTGGGTATCATGGCATATGCCTGCAATCCCAGCTACTCAGGAGGCTGAGGCAGGAGAATCACTTGAACCCGGGAGGCAGAGGTTGCAGTGAGCCAAGATCATGGCACTGCATTCCAGCCTGGGCAACAGAGTGAAACTCCATCTAAAAAAAAAAAAAAAAAAAAAAAGAGGAAAAAGAAAGAAATCCACAGAGTCCGCTAGGCATGGTGGCTCACCCCTGTAATCCCAGCACTTTGGGAGGCCAATGTGGGTGGATCACGTGAGGTCAGGAATTTGAGACCAGCCTGACCAACATGGTGAAATCCTGTGTCTACTAAAAATACAAAAATTATCTGTGTGTGATGGTGCATGCCTGTAATCCCAGCTACTAGGAAGGCTGAGGCGGGAGAATTGCTTGAACCCGGAGGCAGAAGTTGCTATGAGCTGAGACTGTGTCACTGCACTTTAGCCTTTTTGAGACTTTGTCTCAAAAAAAGAAAAGAAAAGAAGGAAATCCACAGAGTTGACGGCACGGTAGCTCATACCTGTAATCCCAGCACTTTGGGAGGCTGAGGCAGGCAGATAATGAGATCAGGAGTTCAAGACCAGCCTGGTCAGCATAGTGAAACCCCATCTCTACTAAAAATAAAAATAAATTAGCCGGGCTTGGTGGTAGTGCCTATAAGTCAGGAAAATCACCTGAACCTGGGGGGTGAGGTTTCAGCAAGCTGAGATCATGCCACTGCACTCCAGCCTCAGCAACAGAGTGAGAATCCATCTCAAAAAAAAAAAAAAAGAAAAAAGGAAAGAGAAAGAAGAAGGCCATTATGGTGACTATATGGAGGATGGGCTGTGGTTGGACAAGAGAAGCAGCAAGAACTGGGCAGGAGGCTGTTGCTATGGTCCAGGTGAGACATGATGGTGTCTCTGCCCAGGAAGCTGTGGTACGGTTGTGAGAAGTGATCAGATTTGAGATACACAATTTCCAAGTAGAGCCCCTGGGACTTGCAGATGGATTGAATGTGTGGAGTGAAGGAAAGAGAGGAGATCAGGGTGACTCCTCGGTTTGGGGCTTGGCCACTGCTCTCCCTGAGCAGTATGAGTTCCCCTATGATTCATTTCTGGTGCACCAGGGATAGAAAAAGGTCCTTGTAACAAGTGACAGAGACAATCTTGGTGCTGAGGGAAGGAGGGTGAAGGTGTATAAGGCCCACTCACCTTGATGACATTCCTTGTGCTAAAGCGGGTCCTGGTGACCTGGTGCCAATAGTGCCGGACCTGCCAGACCAGAAAGAGGCAGAGGACAAGCAGGTTGCCACAGCACTGAGGGTCCCTGCAGCTGTGATCCTGGGAGAGCAGACCCTGCACTGGCTCCCACTCAGGGCCATGGAATGGCCCCACCACGGCACAGGCACCCAGCAGTGACAACAACATGGCAAAGATTAGGCCAGGAAGGAAGATGGTGTTGGGAGCTAGAGGGAAGGCCTGGTACATCTGATGCAGCCAGCTACAGTAGGGTAACCGCCACCTCATAGCCCTTCTGTCACTGAGGCCACCTCACAAAGGAGGCTGATGCCCCAGCCTCAACTCTGACCCTGGTGCCAGGGCTGGCTAGCATGCTGTTGGTGCAAGTAAGGACAGTATTGGGGAATTGCTCAAAAGTAATTAACAGGAAGAAGATAGCTGGGTGTGGTGGTGTATGCCTGTAATCCCAAATACTCGCGAGGATGAGGCAGGAGAATAAGTTGAACCTGGGAGGCAGAGGTTACAGTGAGCCAAGATCATGCCATTGCACTCCAGCCTGGGCAATAGAGTGAGACTTGGCCTCAAAAAAAAAAAGGAAGAACTCATTTTAAACAACCCCATCTCTAGAGTGAAGGAATTAAGTTCCCTGAATGTGTGATGGAGTGATATAACCTGCAGTCGGCTTGATTTCTTTCTTCCTATGAGATACTTGGATCTGCCTATCCTTCCATTCATTATCAAACATTTAATAAACACTGTATTGAATACATGTATTCTTGTTTGACCACTTAGCATCCCTTCCTTGTTGCTCGCAGTATCCTGATTTCCTCTGGGGGAAATTACTTTTCCCAACTTAGGATCAGTGTTGGTGGGAAAATAAATGCTACCCTGAAGACTCTTTCAACCAAAGGTTCTTTTTTTTTTTTTTTTTTTGAGACGGAGTTTCGCTCTTGTTACCCAGGCTGGAGTGCAATGGCACGATCTCGGCTCACCGCAACCTCCACCTCCTGAGTTCAGGCAATTCTCCTGCCTCAGCCTCCTGAGTAGCTGGGATTACAGGCACGTGCCACCATGCCCAGCTAATTTTTTGTATTTTTAGTAGAGACGGGGTTTCACCATGTTGACCAGGATGGTCTCGATCTCTCGACCTCGTGATCCACCCGCCTCGGCCTCCCAAAGTGCTGGGATTACAAGCTTGAGCCACCGCGCCCGGCCAGGTCCTTTTTTTTTTTTTTTTTTTTCTTTCAGGGCTGCTCTCTGGCCACTAGAGCCACGCAGTCACTTAGCTGCTCTTACACTGAATACCTGTGTTTACTCAAAGGTTCTTATTCAAAATATTAAATATCTGAGCAGGCAGGGATGGCAGCCAATCAGAATGAGCCAGGCCTTAACCGTTTAGTGGCTGGATTTTTTATTTTTATTTTTATTTTTTAGTTTTGCTCTTATTGCTCATGCTGGAGTGCAATGGCAAAATGCCAGGTTCAAGGGATTCTCCTGCCTCAGCCTCCCGAGTAGTTGGGATTCCAGGCGCCCACCACCACGCCCAACTATTTTTTTGTATTTTTAGTAGAGACGGGGGTTTCTTCATGTTGGTCAGGCTGGCCTGGAACTCCCGACCTCAATTAATCTGCCCACCTCAGCCTCTCCAAGTGCTGGGATTACAGGCCTGAGCCACCGCACCCGGCCTAGTGGCCAGATTTTAAGTGATCTTTGGGGTCACAGGAAAGGGGCATCAGATATTTCAACCAGTTGGGAAGCATTTCTCTATTTCTCTAGTCGCTTTTGTTTTGTTTTTCTGAGACGGAGTCTCAATCTGTCGCCCAGGCTGGAGTGCTGTGGCGAGATCTCGACTCACTGCAGCCTCTGCCTCCTGGGTTCAAGCGATTCTCCTGCCTTAGCCTCCCATGTAGCTCGGACTACAGGCATGCGCCACTACGCCCGGCTTATTTTTGTATTTTTAGTGGAAATGGGGTTTCGCCATTTTGGCCAGGCTGGTCTGGAACTCCTGATCTCAGGTGATTTGCCCGCCTCTACCTCCCATAAGTGCTCGGATTACAGGCGTGAGGCACTGCGACCGGCCAGTGGGTTACTTTTGAATGTTTAACTCATTGTTTCTGACACTAATCTGTACTACACAGCTCATAAGAACGCCAAAGTACGTTCCTTCACCAACACTGAGTCTGTTACCGCGCCAGTGCCCACGTAGGGGGCGGGGCCCGCTCGTTTGAGTAGCGTCATCTTCGCTTCCTGCAGCGCGGGACCGTTTCCGCTTCTTCTTCTGTGAGTTCCGGTGGAGGCGAGCGCTTCTCAGACGTCGGCTGCGCTCCCATTGGCGTGCCGAGCCTGTGGAATCGCTGCCATGGTGAGTGCGTACAAGGGACTGGGAAGCGGGAAACTCGGGCTTGCGTCCACTCCCTAACCTGTTAGGTGGAAGCTAAGACCCTGCGCCGTCTCCTCCGCCGACGTTGGGTCTTAACCGCCCGGCCCTAAGTTAGAACTCCAGCAGCCGCGGGGTCCCAACAGTCTGGCCTGAGGTTAGAACTCAGAAAACTTAAGGATCCCCGCTGCTGTGGTGGGAGATGGTTTGCCGCACGGTCTGTGTGGCCGAAGGCTTGCGGCGCGAGGAGGGGACATGACCCAGCCAGGGAGAAAGAGACCAACCCACGTGGGAGAGGGCAAAAAGTTGCGCGGAAAAAAAAACTTGGCTCCATCTTACCTCCCCTTTTTTCTTTAAGTACGAAATCTACGATGGGGGTGGGGGGACCCTGGGATTCAGATCAACTTCTCCTACCCACCCTACCTCATCCCACCTCTGTTGCTGGAGTCCAGAAGAAGTAGGTCTCCCGTGGGTCTGCACCTAGTTCCCGCCGCGAGTTTTACACGTGCCAGGAACTTAGAGCTTTTGGCACTGGGGGGCTGTGGCGAACATGAAGTGAGCCCGAACCACTGCCTGGAGCACAGGAAAGGCTTCTCCTGCAAGGCGGTGGCTTCCAAAACCAGAAGCCCTGGTAGCACCACGTGCCGCTTCTCTAAACTCTTGGTGGTCTCCGACTTTTACACATCTAGGGAGAGTTTTAAAACGTGTGTCCTGACGTAGCTAGCTTTGGTTGGCATTTGGTGAGGAGGGAAGAGTGCAAAGCCCTGTAACTTCTGTAGTTCATCCTTCCAGCAGGGCTTGGATCACGGCGGTAGCACTCCCCCAACACCTCCTCCCATGCATTGTAAAGCTTAGTACGTGGCTGAACCTAGAACTTGAAGCTTCCAAACTCAGTGCTCCTCTTTACGTAGTTCCGTGAAACGTTTTCGAATCGGATGGTCTCAGGTTGAACTTTGCAGTTTTCCTCCACTGTAACATGGGGATGACAATGCTTGAGGATGTTGTGAGGAACAAATGAAATAAAGCATGTTAAATATCTAGTCCTCGTGCTTGGTATGGAGTGAGCATACAGTATTTGTTGTTCAATCAAAACCATGCAGGTTTTGACTGTCTGGTGTACCGGGAAACCAAACTGATCATTCTAGGTAGGGATTTAGGTTGTCTGGCGGTATGATATCATTGATTCATTTTTTTAACCCTTGAAGAAATTGAAAGGCGAATAAATATACCCTAAACAAGTTTCAGTTAGTGTTTATAAGCTAGGTAGTTTGGTTTTAAAATTGAGTTTAACTTTTTGTTGATTAATAGTGAAACAATTAGGTCTTTGATGGTTGTTCAGATTCCTGAAGTCTTCCTCTTTTATGATTTTAATGTTTATTGGGAGTTAAGCATCTTGATTTCCAGAGAATGGGTTGTTGAAAAGGGCAATTTTTAAAGTTTTAAATTGACATATCATAATTGTACATACTTTAGGGGTATGTGTAATATTTTTAAAATATATCTATTTTAAAGCATGTGATACGGCTGGGGATGGTGACTCACTCCTGTAATCCCAGCACTTTGGGAGGCTGAGGTGGGCAGATCACCAGGTCAGGAGTTTCAGACCAGCCTGGTCAACATAGTCAAACCCTGTCACTGCTAAAAATACAAAAAAAAAAAAAAAAAAAAAAAATTAGCCAGGCATGGTGGTGTGCACCTGTAGTCCCAGCTACTTGAGAGGCTGAAGCAAGGAGAACTGCTTTAACCTCGGAGGTGGAGGTTGCAGTGAGCTGAGATCCCACCACTTTACTCCAGCCTGGGTGACAGTGCAAGACTCCATCTCAAAAAAAGTAAATACATAAAAATAAAACCTGACAAATGATTAACTAAAATTTCCCTACTGTAGTATCAAATAAAACATATTTGTATGGCCAGTTGTGGTAGTTCATGCCGGTAATCCCAGCACTTAGGGAGGCTGAGGTGGGTGAATCACTCAGGAGTTTGAGACCAACCTGGCCACCATGGTGAAACCCCCCTCTCTACTAAAAATACAAAAATTAGCTAGGTGTGGTGGTGCATGCCTGTAATCTCAATTACTCAGAAGGCTGAAGCAGGAGAATTGCTTGAACCCAGGAGGCAGAGGTTGCAGTGAGCCAAGATTGCACTACTGCGCTCTAGCCTAGGTGACAGAGGGAGACTCCATCTCAAAACAAACAAACAAACAAAAATTTAAAAATTGTAAAATAAACTCCAGATCAGTAAAGGGGAAAATAGTACAAATGCAGTAATAAATGCAGACGAAGGAAAGAAAGAAAAAGAACAAGTGGAACAAATAGAAGGTACAAAAGGAGGAGTAAAATTTGAAACCATTATACCAATACTTAAATATACAAAGGGACTGAGTGCTCCAGTTAAAAGACAGGATGTGGTTAGGCACTGTGGCTCAAGCCTGTAATCCCAGTACTTCGGGAGGCTGAGGTAAGAGAATCACTTGAGCTCAGGAGTTGGAAACCACCCAGGGCAACATAGTGAGACCCTCATCTCTATAGTTTTTTTTTTTTTTAAACCTCTGCCTCCCAGGTTCAAGCGATTCTCCTGCTTTGGCCTCCCAAAGTGCTGGGATTACAGGCGTCAGCCACCATGCCGAGCCTAAAAAAATTTTTTTTTTTTTTTTGCTTAGCCAGGTGTGATGGCCCATACTTGTAGTCCCAGTTACTGGGGAGGCTGAGGTGGGAGGATCACTTGAGCCCTGGAGTTTGAGGCTGCAGTAACCTGTGGTCATGCCACTGCACTCCAGCCTCAGTGACAGAATGAGACCCTGTCTCAACAACAACAAAATGACAAGGTGATTTTTTTTTTTTTTTTTTTTTTTTGAGACGGAGTTTTGCTCTTGTTACCCAGGCCGGAGTGCAATGGCACGATCTCGGCTCACCGCAACCTCCACCTCCTGGGTTCAGGCAATTCTCCTGCCTCAGCCTCCTGAGCAGCTGGGACTACAGGCATGTGCCACCATGCCCAGCTAATTTTTTTGTATTTTTAGTAGGAACAGGGTTTCACCGTGTTTACCAGGATGGTCTTGATCTCTTGACCTCGTGATCCACCCTCCTTGGCCAAGTGTTGGGATTACAGGCTTGAGCCACCGCGCCCGGCCTTTTTTTTTTTTTTTTTTTTTTTTTTTTAAGACAGAGTCTTGCTCTTTCACCCAGGCTGAAGTAAAGTGGTGCGATCTCGGCCCACTGCAACTTCCACTTCCTGGGCTCAAGTGATTCTCCTGCCTCAACCTCCAAGTAGCTGGGATTACAGACATGTGCCACCACACCCACCTAATTTTTATATTTTTAGTAGAGACAGTTTCACCATGTTAGCCAGGCTGGTCTTGAACTCCTGACCTGAAGAGATCCACCTGCCTTAGCCTCCCAAGTTGCTCAGATTATAGGCATGAGCCGCTGCACCTGGACTGCCCCAGCTAAGTTTTTAAATATTTTTAGAGATGGGGGTCTTACTGTGTTGCCAAGGCGGGTCTCAAACGTCTGGCCTCAATCAGTCCCCAGCCTCAGTTTCACAAGTTGGTGGGATTATGGGCCTGAGCTACTGCAGCCAGTTCAGAACATACTTTTCAAACATGGAACGTTTTTGAAAGTTGGCCATAAAGCAAGCCCTACAAATTTTAACATTGGTAATAATACTATACCATTTTTGCCCAGCCAAAATGCAAATAAGTTAAAAATTCGTAACAAAGTACTTTGAAATGAAAAATATAAATTATCAGAGATTTAAAAATTGTAGTAGAAATTCAAAAATAGAACTGAACAATAATGAAAATACCACACACCAGAGCATAAGTGACGAGGGCAGAGGGGAGAAGAAACAAATGAAAGGATATAATCAAAGTATTGCTTAGGGCCTAAGATGCTTATGCTAGGGAGAAAGGGGCTAAAAAGTAGGAACAAAACACAAGGACAAAATAACCCCAATGAAAGTAGAAGGGAAGGCCGGGCATGGTTGCTCACGCCTGTAATCCCAGCACTTTGGGAGGCCGAGGCGGGTAGATCACCTGAGGTTAGGAGTTCAAGACCATCCTGGTCAACATGGTGAAACCCAGTGTCTACTAAAAGTACAAAAATTAGCCTGGCATAGTGGCACGTGCCTGTAACCAACTACTGGTGGGGACTGAGGTAGGAGAATTGCTTGAACCCAGGAGGCAGAGGTTGCAGTGAGCTGAGATCAAAACAAAACAAAACAAAAAAACCTCTGCTCCTAAACTCCTTCTGTGTGTCTGTGTCCTAAATTTTCTTGACAAGACAATGAAACCCAGATATTTACCCCAGTTAAGGAAGCTGCTTCAGTTTGACACAGTTGTCTACATTTTGGGGAATTGCTCACTGTCATGCATTGCTGGCAGTGTGCAAGTTGTTAAACCCTGTATAGGGTCAATTTGGAAAGATATGACAGTTACAAATACTTATTATATCTTTTGACTCACTAATCCCATTTCTAGAAGTTTATCTTACAGATATACTGAATGAAACATAATATAGATATGAGATAACACATTAGGTATAGATATGAGGTTAAACAAAATAGTGAAAGATTAAAAATATATAGATGGGCTGGGGACAGTAGCTCACCCCTGTATGCCTGTAATCTCAGTACTTTGGGAGGCCAAGGCAGGAAGATTGCTTGAGGCCAGGAATTCAAGACCAGCTTGGGAAATATAATGAGACAGTCCCTCTAAAATTAAAAACTTAGCCAGGTGTAATGGTGATGCCTGTAGTCCCCAACTACTTGGGAGTCTGAGGCAGGAGGACCACTTGAGCCCAGGAGTTGGAGGCTGCAGTGTGCTGTAATTGTGCCACTGCACTCCAGCCTGGGCAAGAGTTAGACTCTGCCTTTAAAAAGAAGAAAGAGCCGGGCGCGGTGGCTCAAGCCTGTAATCCCAGCACTTTGGGAGGCTGAGGTGGGTGAATCACGAGGTCAAGAGATCGAGACCATCCTAGTCAACATGGTGAAACCCCGTCTCTACTAAAAATACAAAAAATTAGCTGGGCATGGTGGCGCGTGCCTGTAATCCCAGCTATTTGGGAGGCTGAGACAGGAGAATTGCTTGAACCCAGGAGGCGGAGGTTGCGGTGAGCCAAGAATGCGCCATTGCACTCCAGCCTGGGCAACAAGAGTGAAACTCCGTCTCAAAAAAAAAAGAAAAAAAAATTAGCCGGGCATGGTTGTGTGTGCCTGTAGTACCGGCTACTCGGAGGCTGAAGCTGGATAATCGCTTGAACTTGGGAGCAGGTTGCAGTGAGCAGAGATCGCACCACTGTACTCTAGCCTGGGTGACAGAGCGAGACCCTGTCTCCAAAAAAAAGAGAAAGTTTAAGTAACACATGAAGGTGACATACTCTATAGACATTACAAATAAAGGATAGGCCGGACACGGTGGCTTATGCTTGTAATCCCAGCACTTTTGGGAGCCTGAGGCGGGCAGATTACCTGAGGTCTGGGGTTCGAAACTAGCCTAACCAACGTGGTGAAACACTGTCTCTACTAAAAATACAAAAATTAGCTGGGCGTGGTCACAACTATAATCCCAGGTACCCGGGAGGCAGTGAGGCGAGAGAATCACTTGAACCCGGGAGACGGAGGTTGCAGTGAGCCGAGATCATGCCACTGCACACCAACCTGGGCAACAGAGGGAGGCTCCGTCAATCAATCAGTCAATGTATGGGGAAGAGAAAAATAATACAGAGGTATTCCCTCGACCTCCCCCAACCTCCGCTTTAGAGAACAACTCCATCCTTCACCTAACTCCTCCCAGTCATCTTGGGACCAAGACAGGTTTGCCTAAGATTACGAGTTAGGTAGAAGACAGGGCGTCCTGGTGTACTGTCTGGCGCTTGACGTCACTTCCGCCCGGTGCAATGCCGTCACTTCCTGCTCATGGGGCGGGGCATCCGTGTCCTTGCGGTGCGGGGCAACAGACCACCTTAGACTAACACGCGTGGTGTCCTTGCGGTGTCCGGGGAGAGACTACCAAGACATACGCTATGGTGAGTGTTTCTACTGGGCCACTACCCACGGTTCACCTCCTCAGAACCGCGGTGCCGGGAGCCAGCTATATCAAAAAAGGCTGTAAAAAAAAAATTGAAGGAGAAAAAGGCAGGCACGCAATGTGCCACAGGAGACTACCAAGGCAGGCGCGATAGATAAGTGTTCCCACCCGACCGTCTCCAGCGACTGCCGTCCACCTTGTGTCCAGCCTCCAAGGCCGAGGTTAGATTGCGGCTGCAGCGAATCACTGGCGAGTCGCACATTAATACACAATGGCGACATTGGGGGCTGCCCGGGGTTTTAATATGAGTATACCCTTGTATAAATATGTGCTGTGCTTGTGGAAGAAAAAAAAAGAAAGAAAATTAATGAAAATGGTGTTGCGGTGGGAATGAGGTAGAAGGAGCGAAACAGGCAGGCCGCTCACCCAGTTCGCTACCTACGTGCGTCATTTTTTATTTATTTATTTATTTATTTTTTGAGATGGAGCCTCGCTCTGTCGTCTGTAGTGCAGTGGCGCAGTCTCGGCTCACTGCATCCTCTGCCTCCTGGGTTCAAGCTCTTCTCCTGCGTCAGCCTCCCAAGTAGCTGGGACTACAGGCGTAAGACACTGTGCCCAACCCCTACCTGGGTTATTTTGACGCACATCTCAATGACGCCATTTTATCCATAAGTATTACAGTATGTATCTGTAAAGTAAGAATTTTTAACATAACTGCAAATGCCATTAATTAGTTAATAAGGGTTACAAATTGGTGATATTTAAGTGTACCATTTACTCTTTATTAGGTGGAATAGTGATAAAAGAGGTATTTTTCATCTTCTATTTGGTTACCTACTAATACGATGTTTAGGAAAGGCACAGAAGATGATTGTTTCCCTTTCCCGGTTTTCACAACACTGAGTTGCTATCACTAGCATAGTTTTGACTTTTAAACCATGAAGATATTTTACATGTTTGAAAAATAAAATTTAAAGCAAGCTGACTACAAACAAGTCTTAATTGTATATCACATTGCCACAAGGAAAATTTTAATTTGAATAATTTTTGAGCATAGTACTATCACTGGATGGCTTTGGTGGGCTATATCCTAAGAACAAAAATAAATTTTGACCTTGGTAAGTTTGTTGGGAGAGGTGGTATATTGTTGTAGCAATTTTGGAACCATTTTTTGTGTATTGCAGAGTAGGTGAGGAAATACTTTGGTCTGTTGGAAATCAGGGGTTTGAACAGAAGATTTGCATGTGGAATGGGGAATTAAAAGAATTTTGTGCTACATTTACTGTAAATTACATCTTAGTATTGATTCCATAAATTCAAGTGGAATACAGAAGTTCAAATTTAAAGATTACCAATGGTCTCCTGACCTCAGATGATCCACCTGCACTCAGCCTCCCAAAGTGCTGTGATTACAGATGTGAGCTAAGAGTTCAAGACCAGCCTGGCCAACATGGTGAAATCCTATCTCTACAAAAAAAAAAATACAAAAATTAGGCAGGTGTGGTGGTGCACACCTGTAGTCCTAGCTATTTGGGATGCTGAGGCACAAGAATCATTTGAACAGGGGAGGCAGAGATTACAGTGAGCAGAGGCAGAGGTTGCAGGCCACTGCACTCCAGCCCAGGCAACAGAGTGAGACCCCGTCTTAAAAAAAAAAAATACAGATTACCCATGGACTCAAATGGATGCTGAGCCGTGGGAGCCCATTTGTAATCCATTTGCTGTAATATCATCGAACATTGGGCTGAAGAGACAAAAGTACATGAGCTTTAGTATACTTCATTGAACTGTATAGTTTCTAATGTATTTCCTTTTTTCCGAAGGTAGAAATGGAAAGCTCATTGTTAACTACATAGTGTTCTGTGTGTTGGAGGATGGGGGAGCAGGGCAGCTGCTCCCTGTTTCTCAGTTAGTTGTTGATTAATATTTTGTGACTCAGGTAGGAAAACTTGCGGTTCAATTTGACTGATATTTTTATCTCCCCCTCCCCCCCACTTAGACTGAGGCCGATGTGAATCCGAAGGCCTATCCCCTCGCTGATGCCCACCTCACCAAGAAACTACTGGACCTTGTTCAGCAGTCATGTAACTATAAGCAGCTTCGGAAAGGAGCCAATGAGGGTAAGGCAGCCACAGGGTGCTCTGGGGAAATGTTAAAGGCACATGTTTCCATCTGGGGCCTCTGGTCTAGATTTCCAATTTGGGAGGAGGGCTAGATGCTCTTGACTGCAACCAGTGGAAGGACCTAAGAGCAGCATTTTGGCATTAGATGCTAAAGCCGATGGGCTAAGAATTTTTTTTAGACCCACAAATTGTTAACATTTTGTCACATTTACCTTCTTTTACACTCTATAAATGAATTTTTTTTTTGTTGAGCCATTTTGAAAGCAGTTGTAGAGACTTTGTATAGTAATGTGTGACCTCTCCAGAGCCATTAGAAGGAAAAGTATATTAATGCTTTTTAGCATCTTTTGTACTGTGGATACTTAGCATTCATGAATTTTATTTGGTTTCCAGAAACATTCCCTACCCCTCTCCCCCCGCCTTTTTTTTTATTTGGATGCAATTATTCAAAAACATGGAACTCTTCACGAATTTGCATGTCATCTTTGCGCAGGATCCATGCTAATCTCTGTATTGTTCCAGTTTTAGTATATGTGCTGCCAAACGGAGCACCGCCTCCCTTGGTTTAAAAAAAAAAGAAGAGAAAAGAAAGATTAAGAAAAAGAAAAAAAAATGCTGTTCTTTAGTAGAATAATTATGTATGCATGATACTTTATTTTTTATTTTGATTTATTTATTTGTTTGAGACAGTTTTGCTCTTGTTGCCCAGGCTGGAGTGCAGTGGCAGGACCTTGGCTCACTGCAACCTCCACTTCTTGGGTTCAAGTGATTCTTCTGCCTCAGCCTCCCAAGTATCTGGGATTACAGGCATGCACCAGCACGCCCGGTTAATTTTGTATTTTTAGTAGAGATGAGGTTTCACTATGTTGGTCAGTCTGGTCTCAAATTCCTGACCTCAGGTGAGCCACTGTGCCCAGTCCCCCCCCTCCCCGCCTTTTTTTTTTTTAAGGCAGAATCTTGCTCTGTTACTGAGGGTGGTCTCGAACTCCTGAGCTCAGGCAGTCCACCTGCCTCAGCCTCCCAGAGTGCTGGGATAACAGGTGTGAGTCCCCATGCCCTGCCAGAATACTCTGATTTTACCAGGTGCCGGGCAGTTTGGTGTGGTAGAGTTCTTCTGTCGTTGAAGATTTTAATGGAAACATCAGAGATTTTGTCAATTGTGTTTGAGATTTAGGAGAACCATTAGAATCACTTTAATCTGTGTTGCTGAAGGAAGATAAAACTGACTCTCTCTATCTCATCATGGTGCTCTTTTCCTCCCTGCTCGTCACACTGCAGTTAACTGCAGTGCCTGGTATAGCAGTGGCCAATAGTGCATTGCAGGGTGACTCACCAGCTCTCCCGGGAGGTCTCTCTTCTTACTTGATGCAGTCAGGTCAGCTTGGCTGGGCAGGGGCATGAGTTCTTATACCTCAGGTAGATGAGGACTCATGGACACAGAGCCAGCTTATTTCCTCTTGCTGCACTTTGCATGGCGCTAGGCACGCAGGTGCTTAGGGCAGGCAGGTCCTTGATTGGAGATGCTCAGGCTCACGACTCGAATTCAGAATGTGCTTACTAAGAATTCAGGGAGAAAGAGGCAACAGTTTTCCATACCTCTGCCTCAGTGTCAAGTATTCTTTCTGCCCTTATTTATTGGCTGCCTACTGTGTGCCAGGTACGTGTGTATATGCTGATGATTCATTGGTGAACAAAACGAAGTGTCTGCCTTCTTGGAGTGTACATTTCAGTGGAGAAAGACATAGGTTTTATGTCTGGTGGTAAAGAATGCCATAAAAGAGAATAAAGTAGAGAAGGGGGATAGGAATGGCAGTGGTGGGGTCTTTTTAGGTAAAGTATTCAGAGAAGGTCTGTCTGAGGAGTTAAAGTTTGAGCAGAGAACAGATGGAGGTGTTGGGAAGAAACATTTTTGGGCGTGGTGCAAAGGCATGCTTGAGGGATTCTAAGGAGGCTGGTGTGTGGCTGGAACTAAGTGAGGGGATGAGAGGTGCTAGGAGATCACATGAGACTATGTAGGCCATTGTTAGCAGTTTACATTTTTTTGTGAGTACAATGGGAAATGAGTAGAAAGATTTTGAACATGTTTTGCATTTACCATGTGTCAGCCATTTTTATTTATTTATTTATTTATTTTGAGACAGTCTCACTCTGTAGCCCAGGCTGGAGTGCGGTGGCATCATCATGGCTCACTGCAGCCATGACCTCCTGGGCTTAGGTAAGCCTTCCAGGTAGCTGGAACTACAGGTGCACACCACCAAACCTGGCTGATTTTTTTATATTTTAGTGGAGATGGGGTTTTGCCATGTTGCCCAAGGTGGTCTCAAACTTCTGGGTTCAAACAATCTGCCTGCCTCGGCTTTGCAAACTGCTGAGATTACAGGTACAAGGCAGTGTGCCCAGCCTCATCACTCTTACTAACTTTTTTTTTTTTTTTGAGACGGAGTTTTGCTCCTGTTACCCAGGCTGGAGTGCAATGGCACGATCTCGGCTCACCACCTCCTGGGTTGAGGCAATTCTCCTGCCTCAGCCTCCTGAGTAGCTGAAACTACCGGCACACGCCACCATGCCCAGCTAATTTTTTTGTATTTTTAGGAGAGACGGGGTTTCACCATGTTGACCAGGATGGTCTCAATCTCTTGACCTCGTGATCCACCCGCCTCGGCCTCCCAAAGTGCTGGGATTACAGGCTTGAGCCACCGCGCCCGGCCTTTTTTTTTTTTTTTTTTTTTTAAGATGGGGTTTCACTATGATGGCCAGGCTGGTCTTGAACTTCTGACCTCAGGTGATCCCCCCACCTCGGCCTCCCAAAGTGTTAGGATTACAGGCATGAGCCACAGCGCCTGGCCCCATTCTTATTAACTTGTTCAATCCTTTCAAGAATCCTATTAGGTAGAATTATTGTACTGTGTTACTTTATAGATGATAAATGTAAGGGAAGTTAAACACCTTTCTAAAGGTCATTTGTGAAATGACAATGAGCGCCATCATTTGCACTCAGGCAGTGCAGCTCTAGAGTGTGTGCCCTTGTCGAGTACTGTAGCATGAATGCAGAGTATTCAGAGTGAGCCACAGAGACAAGCAATCAGAATAGTATGCATCTGAAATGGTGCTGTGGGTTGTTGAACTTGCGTGGTGAGTCACATGTTGGGTGAGCTTTCTAGAAGTATTGATTATGGCAGATTGAGATAGTAAAACTGACTCTCGGTCACATATACCTTGAGAAGTACTATATTATTAATATACTAATTCTTGCTGGTGGGAGTTTGCGGAAGCTGTTGCAGTTGACAAGGAAAGATGATGATGGTGACTTGGACAAGTGTAGCAGAGGAGTAGAAAGAAGTGGACAGATTAGACCGGGCACAGTGGCTCAAGCTCGTAATCTCAGCACTTTGGGAGGTTGAGGTGGGTGTGTCACTTGAGGTCAGGAGTTCTGGACAACATGGTGAAACCCTGTCTCTACTAAAAATACAAAAATTAGCTGGGCACAGTGGCACTTGACTGTAATTCCAGCTACTTGGGAGGCTGAGGCAGGAGAATCACTTAAACCCAGGAAGTGGAGGTTGAAGTGAGCTGAGATTGCGCCTCTGCACTCCAGCTGGGCAACAGAGCAAGACTTCATCTCAAAAAAAAGAAAGAAGTGATGAGATTCAGGATGTGTTT
Organism: Saimiri boliviensis; assembly: GCF_048565385.1. Taxonomy (NCBI): domain Eukaryota; kingdom Metazoa; phylum Chordata; class Mammalia; order Primates; family Cebidae; genus Saimiri; species Saimiri boliviensis. The sequence goes on from NC_133469.1 coordinate 9,776,356, forward strand.
TGAAGATAAGTGGTGGGTTTAATATAGGGTTTCAGAAGAGGCCAATGTGTTTGAATCCTTTGTCCTATCCCAGGGCCGCTCTCATAATTGTATGTGCCTAGGCATTTTGCCCGGTTTTCTTGTACCTGTAATTTTTTCTGGAAATTGCTTTGTTGTGGCTGCCCTGCCCAAGCCCACATCACCTGTTAGCTTCACATCCTTCTCTCCACAGCCACCAAAACTCTCAACAGGGGCATCTCTGAGTTCATTGTGATGGCTGCAGATGCCGAGCCACTGGAGATCATTCTGCACCTCCCGCTGCTGTGCGAAGACAAGAATGTGCCCTATGTGTTTGTGCGCTCCAAGCAGGCCCTGGGGAGAGCCTGTGGGGTCTCCAGGCCAGTCATCGCCTGTTCTGTCACCATCAAAGAAGGCTCACAGCTGAAACAGCAGATCCAGTCCATTCAGCAGTCCATTGAGAGGCTCTTGGTCTAAACCTGTGGCCCGTGCCATGTGCTCCCTGCCAAATTCTCCCCCGAGGTTGTGTATCATATTGTTTGTGTTAGCATGTAGTAGTTTCAGCTACAGTATTCTCTATTGTTATAAAATGTTGTAGTACTACATCTGGTTTCTGGATTTTTGTGGTGTTTTTGTTCTGTTTTATAGGGTGGTTTTCCCCCTTCCTTTCCTCTCTCTCTCTGCCATCCTTCATCCTTTTATCCTCCCTTTTGAAAAACGAACAATGTTCAGAACAGGCTGAAGCAGGGTGGTGGCACCATTCAAAGGCAGAGTCAGGAGAAAGCTGATGGAGCCAGCATAGAGACCTAGTTCCAGCTTTTAGCCACTAGCTTCCTATTGTGTGCAGAGTATGGTGGAATTAAATACCATTCATTGTGTATCCCTTGTGCCTGGCACACAGAATCATTCATACTTGTTATAGTGATCAAGGAGTTTTCTTTGTTCTTGGGGCATTACGTATCATTTGGGGAGGAAGCATGTGTTCTGTGAGGTAGTTAGGCTATGTCCAAGTATTATTTACTATTGTACCCCTGCTGTTTGCTTTTGGTATTGTGATTGATGTTGATGTTCTCCCCCAACCCCCAACCGTGCCCTTGAGGGTGGCAGGGCAGCAGCATACCAAAGAGATGTGCTGCAGGATTCCAGAGGTGACCTGGGTGAGTGAGCCATGAGGCATTGACCTGGGTCTTGAAAGAGTCAGGAGTAGCAAGGGCAGAGAACATGAACTGGTGCTGGCATGAAGGATTCCCGGAAGAGCATGAAGACCTGGCTGGCAGCTGCAGCAGAGGCGATGGAATCCAAGGAAACAACCTTCCTCTGGTGAATGGGACTTTCTTTGGTGGACACTTGGCACCAGCTGTGAGAGCCCTTCCCCTGTGTCGTGCCACAGCGTGGGTCAGATGTACTCTATCACACTAGTGCTGGTTCATGTGTTCTTCTGTGAGCATCCTAATAAAAAAATAAATTCCATTTTCATGAGACAATGGCAATGCCTGATTCTTAGTAGGTATCCAGCTCATACTGGAATGAAGACATAGCATTACTAGACTGGTGATAGCTGCTTTTCTTCTTCCAGAAAGAGTTTCGCTCTCGTTGCCTAGGCTGGAGTGCAATGGCATGATCTCTTGGCTTACTGCAGCCTCTGCCTCCTGGGTTCAAGCAATTCTCCTGCCTCAGCCTCCCAAGTAGCTGGGATTACAGACATGCATCATGACGCCTGGCTAATTTTTTTGTATTTTTAGTAAAGATGGGACTTCACCATGTTGGCCAGGCTGGTCTTGAACTCCTCACCGCAGGTGATCCGCCGTCTCAGCCTCACAGAGCGTTGGGATTACAGGAGTGAGCCACCGTGCCTCACCAGCTGCTTAAGACATTTTTACCAGAAGGCTATGAAAGAGCTGTTTCCGGCCGGGCACGGTGGCTCAAGCCTGTAATCCCAGCACTTTGGGAGGCCGAGGCGGGTGGATCACGAGGTCAAGAGATTGAGACCATCCTGGTCAACATGGTGAAACCCCGTCTCTACTAAAAATACAAAACATTAGCTGGGCATGGTGGCGCATGCCTGTAATCCCAGCTACTCAGGAGGCTGAGGCAGGAGAATTGCCTGAACCGGGGAGGCGGAGGTTGCGGTGAGCCGAGATTGCGCCATTGCACTCCAGCCTGGGTAATAAGAGCGAAACTCCGTCTCAAAAAAAAAAAATAATAATAATAATAATGAAAGAGCTGTTTCCTGCTACCAGGTAGTTTCTGCCTTGGCAGTTCAAAATGTCATCTTATACAGACTCAATTAGAGCATTGCTATCACTGGAACTGGCTTTCCCTCTGTACTTTTGACATTTGGGGCTGGTTAATTTGTTGTGGGGACTGCCCTGTGTGTTGTATGATGTTTAGTAGCATCACTGGCCTGTACCCACTAGGTGGCAGTAACAGCGCCCCCACAACCAAAAAATGTTTCCAAGACATTGTCAAACGCCTCCAGCAATAAAATCACCCCCAACTGAGAATCACTGTTGGGAATCAGGGTTTCTAGTAACCCTTGGCACATGCACAGTTGGTATTGGTGACTAAAGCCACTGCCACCTCACTTGCCTTTTCTACTTACTATCTTAAGGATAAGTCCCTTGAGAGCTCAGCTTAAGAAATCTTCCAGGCCGGGCGCGGTGGCTCAAGCCTGTAATCCCAGCACTTTGGGAGGCCGAGGCGGGTGGATCACGAGGTCGAGAGATCGAGACCATCCTGGTCAACGTGGTGAAACCCCGTCTCTACTAAAAGTGCAAAAAATTAGCTGGGCGGCCGGGCGCGGTGGCTCAAGCCTGTAATCCCAGCACTTTGGGAGGCCGAGGCGGGTGGATCACGAGGTCGAGAGATCGAGACCATCCTGGTCAACATGGTGAAACCCTGTCTCTACTAAAAAAAATACAAAAATCAGCTGGGCATGGTGGCACGTGCCTGTAATCCCAGCTACTCAGGAGGCTGAGGCAGGAGAATTGCCTGAGCCCAGGAGGCGGAGGTTGCGGTGAGCCGAGATCGCGCCATTGCACTCCAGCCTGGGTAACAAGAGCGAAACTCCGTCTCAAAAAAAAAAAAGAAAGAAATCTTCCAAGGTGCAAATAACAGGGTACCATAGTGGTCAGGTGAGAATAGATCCCCTTTTTGCCAGCTTCGGCCAATATAACCCTGCTCCAGCAAGAAGCACACCTGGAGGAAACTGGGCGCTACCTTGTCCTGTCAGACTTGTTCTGTGCCTACTGGGCTTGTCATTCAGTGTTTTTGGTCAATGACGGACCATATAGCAGTTTTCCCATAAGAGTATAATACTGTGATCTTACTGTGCCTTTTCTATATTTAGATATAAAAATACCATTGTGTTCCAATTGCCTACAGTATTCAGTAACATACAGTACAGGTTTGTAGCCTAAGTGTATGTATGTAAGTGATCTGCCTCTGAGGCAGGCAAATCACTTGAGGTCAGGAGTTCAAGACCAGCCTGGCCAACAAAGTGAAAACCTGTCTCTTATTAAAAATACAAAAATTAGCTGGGTGATTACATGCCTGTAATCCCAGCTACTCGGAAGGCGGAGGCAGGAGAATCGTTTGGACCCGGCATGCAGATACTGCACTGTACTCCAGCCTGGTGACAGAGCAAGACTACGTCTGAAAAAAAAAAAAAAATACTAGAGACTGGAAATTCCATCTTTGCTGAGTGTAGCTTTTTTCTTTTTTCTTTCTTTTTTTTTTTTTTTTTTTTTTTTTTTTTTTTTGAGACAGAGTCTTGCGCTGTCGCCTAATTTGGAGTGCAGTGGCATGATCTCAGCTCACTGTAGCTTCCACCTCCCAGGTTCAGGCAATTCTCCTGCCTCAGCCTCCTGAGTAGCTGGGACTACAGGCACACGCCACCACCTCTTGCTAAATTTGTTTTGTTTTTACATGGAGTCTCACTCTAGCCCAGGCTGCAGTGCAGTGGCCTGATCTCAACTCACTGTCTACCTCTGCCTCCCGGGTTCAAGCGATTCTTCTGCCTCCGGAGTAGTCTCCAGGGTAGCTGGGACTACCGGTGCGTGCCACCATGCCCAGCTAATTTTGTATTTTTGGTAGAGATAGGGTTTCATCATATTGGCCAGATTGGTCTCAAACTCCTGACCTCATGATCCACCTGCCCCAGCCTTCCAAAGTGCTGCGATTACAAGGGTCAGCCACCACACCTGGCCACAGTTTTGTATTTTTAGTAGAGACAGGGTTTCACCATGTTGCCCAGGATGATCTCAATCTCCTCACCTCATGATCTCCCCACCTCAGCCTCCCAAAGTGCTGGTATTACAGGCATGAGCCACCACACCCGGTTGAGTGTTACATGTTTTTGTTTTAAGAGACAGAGTCTCACTCAGGTGAGACTGCAGTGGTGTGATTATAGCTCACTGCAGCCTGAAACTCCTGGACTCAAGTGATCCTCCTGCCTCAGCCTCCGGAGTAACTTGGGGTACTGGTGCTACACATTTTGTTTTTTAAAGAACACTCCAAAGCTGTTTCCTTCTCAAATTATTCGTACCTGGTATTCCTTTACCTCACTGGCTTTCTCATCATTCTAGTCTTCCTTCAAATATCACTTATTTAGGACCTTTCCTAGCTACCATAATTTCCTTTTCCACCTAGCTCTATAACATTCTATTTTTAACTTAAACATAACTAATGTCAGATTTTTTTGTTTTTTTTTTTGAGACAGAGTCTCTCTTGCCTAGGCTAGTATGCAGTGGCGAGATCTCAGCTCACTGCAACTTCCACCTCCTGGGTTCAACCAATTCCCCTGCCTCAGCCTCCCAATTAAGTGAGATTACAGTAGTGCACCACCATGCACAGCTAAATATATATATTTTGAGACAGAGTTTCATGTCTCTGTTGGCCAGGCTGGAGTGCAGTGGCGCAATCTCGGCCAACTACAACCTCTGTCTCCCAGGTTCAAGTGATTCTCCTGCCTCAGCCTCCTGAGTAGCTCAGACCACAGGCATAGTGCCACCGTGCCCGTTTACCTTTTGTATTTTTAGTAGAGACAGTGTTTCACTATGTTGCCAGGCTGGAATTTTTTTTTTTTTTAGGCAGAGTTTTGCTCTGACACCAAGCTGGAGTGCAGTGGCGCAATCTCGGCCCACTACAACTTTTGCCTCCCAGGTTCAAGGGATTCTCCTGCCTCGGCCTCCCGAGTAGCTGGGACTACAGGCTCATGCCATTACGCCCAGTTTTTTTTTTTTTTTTTGTATTGTTAGTAGAGACGGGGTTTCACTATGTTGGCCAGGATGGTCTCAATCTCTTGATGTCCTGATCCGCCCACCTTGGCCTCCCAAAACTCTGGGATTACAGGCGTGAGCCACCGCACCTAGTCAATTTTTTTTTTTTTTTTTTTTTTTTTTTTTGGTGTAGCTATGGGTTTTCACCATGTTGGCCAGGCTGGTCTTAAACTCCTGACTTCGAGTGCTCTGCCTGCCTCAGCCTCCTACAGCGGGGAGCCACTGCACCTGGCCTGAGATTGGTTTCTGATTATTGTTTCTAAACATTTTATTTTTAGAGAGACTCTATTGCTTTCATCAGGTCTCAAAGGTTCCCCTGACCCCAAACAACCACTTAGGAATTTCTGACTGTTTCTGGAAACTTTTCCCAGGAGAACCTGCAATTAAATAGTTTTACATTAGCCGGGGGTGGTGGCTCAAGCCTGTAATCCCAGCACTTTGGGAGGCTGAGGCGGGTGGATCACGAGGTCAAGAGATCGAGACCATCCTGGTCAGCATGGTGAAACCCCGTCTCTACTAAAAATACAAAAAATTAGCTGGGCGTGGTGGTGCATGCCTGTAATCCAAGCTACTCAGGAGGCTAAAGCAGGAGAATTGCCTGAACCCAGGAGGCGGAGGTTGCGGTGAGCCGAGATTGCGCCATTGCACTCCAGCCTGGGTAACAAGAGCGAAACTCCGTCTCAAAAAAAAAAAAAAAATAGTTTTACATTTACATTATTGACCTAAAGAGATTATTTATTTGTTGTATTTGAACAATACATTTCCATTATCTTTGATCTCAAACTGATGGATGGGGAAGGGAGCTTGTTCTAGGAAGTGAGTGTCTCCCATCCGTGTAGCATTAGTTTACTTTTTTTTTTTTTTTTTGAGAAAGTGTCTCACTCTGTTGCCATGCTAGAGTGCAGTGGCCCAATATTGGCTCACTGCAATCTCCACCTCCTGAGTCCAAGCGATTCTCCTGCCTCAGCTTCCTGACTAGCTTGGACTACAGGCGTGTGCCACTATGTCTGGCTAATTTTTGTATTTTTAGGAGAGCAGGGTTTCACCATGTTGGCCAGAATGGTCTCAATCTCTTGACCTCGTGATCCTTCCACCTTGGCCTCCCAAAGTTCTGGATTTACAGGTGTAAACCACCACACCTAGCCTTTTTTTTTTTTGAGACAGAATCTTGATCTATTGCCCAGGCTCGAGTGCAGTGATGCAGTCTCGGCTCACTGCAACCTCTGCCTTCCAGGTTCAAGCAATTCTCCTGCCTCAGCTTCCAAGTAGCTCGGATTACAGGTGTGCAACACCATGCCCGGCTAATTTTTGTATTTTTAGTAGAGACAGGGATTCACCATGTTGGTCGGCCTGGTCTCGAACTCCTGGCCTCAGGTGATCCGCCCGCCTCAGCCTCCCAGAGTGCTGGGATTATAGGCATGATTCACCATGCCCAGCCCAGGTTACATTTTGAAAAATCAAGTATGGCCTCTGGCTTGAGCTGATGTATCTACTTGGGGGTGGAGTCATGGGGATGGAGGATAACTATACTCTTGTGAAGGAAGGAAAGAATTTAATGTAGCAAGTCAATACTCACAATTCCCTGTGGCAGCCAGCCTCCAAGATGGCCCCAGTGATCCTCACCTGCAATTGATGCCCCTCTATAGTCTCCCACACCAACTCAGAGCTGGTCTGTGTAACTCAGAATCTGGCAGAAGCAATGTGACATTGCAGTTTCTGCCTTCATCTCTTCAGATAACTGGCTATAAGGGAAGTCAGCTGCCATGGACTTAAGGACATAGAGATCTTAAGGCCTCTAGCCAACAGTTGGCATCAACTTTGCCAGCCATGGGAATGAGTCTCTGTTTCATTTGTACCTGTGGGATTTTAATTAACAGAGATTGAGTGATGACACAGAGAAGTCAATGCCATTGAAAGAATGTATTACTTTTTTTTTTTTTTTTGACAGTCTTTTTTGCTCTGTCATCCAGGCTGCAGTGCAGTGGCGAGATCTTGGCTAACTGCAACATTTACCTCCTGGGTTCAAGCTATTCTCCTGCCTCAGCCTCCCGAGTATCTAGGACTACAGGTGCGTGTCACCATGCCGGGCTAATTTTTTGTATTTTTAGTAGAGACGGTTTCACCATGTTAGCCAGGATGCTCTTAATCTCCTGACCTTGTGATCCCCCGACTCAGCCTCCCAAAATGCCGGGATAACAGGCATGAGCCACCACGCCTGGCCAGAATGTATAACGTTTCCCAAGAGAAGGGACATTCCTTACCACACAGGACCACGGGAGAAACCAGGCTTTGTTGAGGAGGCAGAATTAGACCAAGGGCCACAGCCTTTATCAGAGTTTCCTCAGGAAAGGCAGGGCAGAATAAACGATTTAGGATTGGCTAGTTTGATTCATTCCAGTGGGCTTTGGGCTATAGGGTGGTCTCTAGTTGCCTGGCACCTGGTCCTGGGGTGATTTAGTACAAGGGGAATAATGGCTTGGTGTGTGAAAGGTGAAGGAGTTGGCTGGCGTGGATGAGAGGTATTCTTGCAAAATATGCGGTAAGTGTCTCTAGGAATAAGCTAGCCCTGGAAGGCCCCCCCAAGACGTAAAAACATAAGACAGAGAAAATTGGAAGCATGCTCATTACAGCCTCGCAGCAAATGGATCCTCTAGCCTCACTGGAGCTTTCAGGTAGGAGAGGAATGTTTATTGTTTTAAGACAGTAGTTCCTGAGGGTAATTTGTTACACAGCCATAGATAACTAAGGGGGGAGGAGGGGGCTGGGCAGTGATGAAGGGGTGGGGTCACCTTATCGAAGCAGTAACAAAAATAGTCATGTTTGGGCCAGGCACATGGAGATTAAGCTGGAGATCCAGCACATAATCCCAGCTGGAGAACCACTTGAACCCAGGAGGCGGAGGTTGCAGTGAGCCGAGATCGTTACCACTGCACTCCAGCAAGACTCCATCCCAGGGGGGAAAAAAAAAGCAAAGAAATGGTCATGTTTCTATTCTGGATCTTTGTAGTCAGAAATAAATAAAATAATAAAGATGGTCCTGCTAAAATTGCAGGGCAGCGAGCACACCAGAATTGTGGTCATGGCCATGAGCTGCATGAGTCCCCAGAAGATAGAAATCCATGTAGGATTCGCTTTCATACATGATGCAGACAATGTTGCAGCAGGATCATTACAGGCAGGGCCAGTGTGGCTCAAACAAGAAAGGCTGAATACAGTGTAACAGGGGTATGTTTCCTCTTCTAATAGGTATTCTCATGAGGATAGAATTTCTGGATAGTGGGCAGAGAGAGAAAGTGATGACAAATCTCCCTCAGAGCTTGTGGTCCTACTTTGCCTTTCTTCAGTTTTTTGTTTGTTTTCTTTTTGAGATGGAGTCTCGGAGTCTCACCCTGTCACCCAGGCTGGAGTGCCGTGGTGCGATCTCGGCTCACTGTAACCTCTGACAGCCGGGTTCAAGCGATTCCCATGCCTCAGCCTCCTGAGTAGCTGGATTACAGCCGCCCGCCGTCACGCCTGGCTAATTTTTTTGTATTTTTAGTAGAGACGGGGTTTCGCCATGTTGGTCAGGCTAGTCTCGAACTGCTGACCTCAGGTGACCCGCCTGCCTGGGCCTCCCAAAGTGCTGGAATTACAGATGTGAGCCACCACGCCCGGCCTCTTCTGGTTTTTTGTTTTTGTTTTTCAATATGGAACTCTTCACGAATTTGCGTGTCATCCTTGCGCAGGGGCCATGCTAATCTTTTCTGTATCGTTCCAATTTTAGTTCATGTGCTGCCGAAGCGAGCACCTCTTCAGGTTTTTAATAAGACATTAAAACAAGACATTACAGAAGGGGACACGCTGAGAGGTAAAAGGCTCATCCTCCCAAGTAACTGCAGCTTTCGACGAGTGCCATTCCTGACATTCCCTCTGCACCTGACCTAAAGGTAAACAGACGTGTGCATCCGTGTGTTCGTTTAAGTTTTGCCCAAACGAATTTGTGCTCCAGAGCTGCGGCGGCGGCCACCGGAACCCGGATGCAGCCGAGCTTAGGCCGCCACACCCTTCCGGTAATGGCTCCCAGGCGCAGGAACTCAGCCCGCCTCGTCCGTGGCGCGCATGCGCAGGTCCAGATCCGCGCTCCGCGCCGGCTATGTTGCCACCAGGCGGATGGAAGCGCAATGGCCACGGTAGAAATTAAGCTCGGACGGCCCTCCAAGCGGATACCCAAATGCGACGCTGCCCATGTCCCTGAGGTAACATGGCACAGTATTTGCATATGAGCTACGCACAGCCTCCCATATGCATGATTGATTGATTGATTGATTGATTGAGACGGAGTCTCACTCTGTCTCCCAGGCTAGAGTGCAGTGATACGATCTTGGCTCACTGCAACTTCCGCCTCCCGGGTTAAAGCGTTTCTCCTGCTTCGGCCTTCTGAGTAGCTGGGACTTAACAGGCGCGCGCCACAACAGGCTAGTTTTTTATTTTTATTTTTCAGACCGGGTCTCTGCTGGCCAGGCAGGAGTGCAGTGGAATGATCTCAGCTCACTGCAACTTCCGCCTCCGAGGTTCAAGCAATTCTCTGCCTCAGCCTCCCGAGTACCTGGGATTACAGGCTCCCGCCACCACACCTGGCTAATTTTGTATTTTTAGTAGAGACGGGGTTTCACCATGTTGGCCGGGCTGATCTCGAACGCCTGGCTAGGGTTAATTTTGTCATTAGTCAGCTGGGCCCAGTGGCTCACGGTTGTAATCCCAACACTTTGGGAGGCCGAAGCAGGTGGGTCACCTAAGGTCAGGAGTTCGAGACCAGCCTGGCCAACATGGTGAAACCCCCGTCTCTACTAAAAATACAAAAATTAGTTTGGCATGGTGGCACACACCTGTAATCCCAGCTACTCGGGAGGCTGAGGCAGAGAATTGCTTGAACCTGGGAGGCAGAGGTTGCAGTGAGCTGAGATTATGCTACTGCACTCCAGCCTGGGCGACAAGAGTGAGACTAGGTCTCAAAAAAAAAAAAAAAAAAAAAAAAAAAAAAGTCTGTATATATTCAGTACAGATGCAGCCATCCATTTATTCCCCAAGTATTTTTGATCCACATTGTTTGAGTACATGGATGTGGAGCCCGCAGATGCAGAGGGTCAACTGTACCGAGTGCCATGTCTTTTTACATGTTTTCTCATTTTGACTTTGTGGCGTTATGATAGGAACATGATAGCTAAGGCTCAAAAATGCCTCATAAATACCCTAGGTCACTTGTATATATGATGACGCTAAGATGTAAATTTGCTAAATCGGCCTCGTAAGCTTCCAAAGGCCTAACCAATTCCACCTGAACATGGTACTTCTCTCCTGGGTGGGGGGACTCAGCAGGCAAAGAAGGCATCATTCATTTAGAGAAATATCTCATTCTGCTGCTGTTTATCACAGACCTCAGGTGATTTGTCTAACATTCACATACCTGCCTGGCTCTGGTAGGTGTTTGACCCCTGAACTCTCATTCTCTCCATTTTGGAAGCAGGAGGCGAAGGAGCCTAGAGTTGGGCATGGTTACTGAGGAGTAACTATGTACTTTGCACAGCAAAGCCAACCTGGAGCTCACTACAGGGCTGCTCTTCACTAGCTTCAGAAGCCAGGGTTGGATACCAAGGGCTCAATGAGGCTACTCTTTACCCTCTTACTCCAAGTGACTGGCTGACCAGTGTGATTCCAATCTATCTTGGTAGATTAAATCCCTATACAGTAGATCGTTTCCAAACTTGCTTCATTTAAGGGGAGTGGTCCAATTTCTCAACAGTAATTTTTTTTTTTTTGAGACTGAGTTTTGCTCGTTACCCAGGCTGGAGTGCAATGGCGCAATCTCGGCTCACTGCAACCTCCGCCTCCTGGGTTCAGGCAATTCTCCTGCCTCAGCCTCCTGAGTAGCTGGAATTAACAGGCACGCGCCACCATGCCCAGCTAATTTTTGTATTTTTAGTAGAGGCAGGGTTTCACCATGTTGACCAGGATGGTCTCGATCTCTTGACCTCATGATCCACCGGCCTCAGCCTCCCAAGTGTTGGGATTACAGGCGTGAGCCACCCTGCCCGGCCATTCTCAACATAAATTCTAAGCATCTAACGGGAGAATTTTCTTCCCCTCTTGCCCAGACAAGTAAGGAAATCCAAAAAAATACAGTATCTCCTTTCAAAGAGAAACAAAAGCAAAAACAGGTTAAAAAAAAACCCCACAAAAACCTATAAAGCTTAGAGCAAAGAATCCAGAACTGAAAACCTTTTAGAAGAGTAATTTGGACTCTCTTAGTCTCTTCTTCATTAGGTGCTGCTCATTCATCCGCAAGTACACAGGACCTGCAAACCCTTACTCTCACATCCTCAGAGACCAGTAATTCCAGATGCTCTCCTTCCTTCAGGCTAATCCTTCAAAAATAGTGGCAGCAGAATGAGCAGGAAAGGAGCAGGGAGGACAGCAGGGACATAGAGGAAGAAAAGGGAAAAGACACTCCTGTCCTCTTTCCCTTCTTTAAATACTAGAACCTCTCCTCATCTTCTTGAACTTCCTATAGTTCCCCTGAAACACAAGGGGAATAACTCTTCATTTTACTTATTCTGGAACTCAAATTCTCAGGGCAACAGAAAATGGGTATATTTTTGCATAATTTAATGTCGCATTAAGAGGAATGCAACAAGAGGGAGTTGTTTATTCATGAAGCAAATGGTCCCAGAACTGAAAGTGTTAACTTCTTATTGCTTTGGAAATCTGATTTTTACACCTTGACACACTTAAAGAAAAACAGGTGAGGACTACGATAAGGATAATATAATCCTGCTAGGGCTTCTTACTCCTGAAATATCTTCACCTGCCCTGACCTGTCACACTCTCACCCTCCCCGCTGACACGTTTTGTTTTCATTGTGGTGAAGAGTGTTCCCAATGAAAGAGAAAATTAAGCTAACAGTGATGGCCAGTGAGTTTTTGGAGTAAGGTAGACACACTTTTCTCCACACGAAAGAACAGTATCTAGTACAAACTTAGGGCTCTTTATTCAGGCAGTAAAGTAAGGAACAGCAAAGTGGGAGGGCTACACCATCACCATGGCAACAGAAAGCCTCAAAAACATAAAGTCCCTCGACTTCTGTCGGGTAGACTCTTTCTAGCTCAGGAGAAACACATTTTAACTGGCTGAGAACAAGGCCAGGCAGCCTGGCCACACTGTGGAAGGACGGCTGGGTGCGCGGCCTCTGGTCAGTCCTGGAAGTGCTTGGTGAGGGCTTCCAGCAGCTCCTGCTTCTTCAGCCCACTCTTCAGCCCATATGCCCGGCAAGCCTCTTTCAGCATGGGCACAGTGAACTTGCCAAGTGTGCCCTTGCTGATGTGGGTCTTCAGCTCTTCTTCTGAATACTCCACCTTGGGCCTTTTGCTTCCAGAACCTTCATTATCTGGGGGAAAGGTCAGAGGGAGTGACCGGAAATGCTACAAGTGGCATCCTAGCTACATGGAATGGGACCATCATATAATCTGGGCTGCAATTAACCATTTTCCATGAAGCCGTGATGCCAGCCTAGAACATATATCACACCCAGGAGGGAGTTACAAGCAGTGTGAATGCCATCAGTTTACATGGTGCATGAGGTATTCTGATTCAGGCATGCAATGTAAAATAATCACATCAGCGTAAGTGGGGTATCTGTCCCCTCAAGCATTTCTCTTTTGTGCTACAAACATTCCAATTATATTTGTTTAGTTATTTTAAAATGTACAATTAAATTATTATTGAGTATAGTCTGTTATCAAACAGATCTTACTCAGTATTTTTGTACCCATTAACCATCTCCACCTCCCCTCAATGCTCCACTATGCTTCTCAGCCTCTGGTAACTATCCTTCTATGCTCTATCTATCTCCATGAGTTCAATTGTTCCCATTTTTAGATTCCACAAGTAAGTGGGAACATGCAAATGTCTGTCTTTCTGAGCCTGGTTTACTTAACATATTATTGCAAACGACAGGATCTCATTTTTTTTTTACGGCTGAATACTCCATTGTGTATGTGTACCACATTTTCTTTATCTAGTCATCTGCTGATGGACACAGGTTGCTTCCAAATCTTGGCTATTGTGAATGGTGCTGCAATAAACATGGGAGTGCACATGTATCTTCGATATACTGATTTCCTTTCTTCTGGGTGCATACCCAGCAGCGGGGTTGCTGGATCATATATATGGTAGCTCTACTTTTCACTTTTCGAGGAATCTCCAAACTATTCTCCTTAATAGTGGCTGTACTAATTTACATTCCCACCAACAGTGCATGAGGGTTCCCTCTTCTCCACATCCTTGCCAGCATTTGTTATTGCCTGTCTTTTGGATAAAAGCCATTCTCACTGGAGTGTGAATAGGTTATTTCTGAAAGAATACTGCCCACTGTGATAATACCATCATAAAAGCAAGTTTTAAAAATAGCCCATATATCCACATTCAGCTCCTCACCGTGTTTTCTCTTGGTAACTTTCCCTTCAGGATTGTAATCTGGTGGGTAAACAAGCTCCTTAAATTCATCCACCAGGGAACCCAGTCTTTTATTCATTGCTTCAACCTTGGGCACTAGAAAATCAAAACACAGAAGAGTGGCCTAGTGAGTCATGAGCCCCAGCTTGCCGTATAGTTCCAACTTTCTGAGAACCAGAAGAGAGAGCACCTAACTGCTGGGGTAGGAGGGGTCCAGGGAAAGGTCTTTGCAGCATTTACCAAGTACCTTCTAACACACACATTTACTGTAATCACACATACTACCGCCAGGGACTATTGTAAATGTTTCAAATTTACTCTCTTTACTCCTTCTAACAACCTATAGGATAGGTACATTTGTCCCCAGTGTTTTTTGTTTGTTTGTTTTTTTAACATGGAGTCTTGCTTTGTTGCCAGGCTGGAGTGCAGTGGTGTGATCTCAGCTCACTGCAACCCCCAACTTCCTGGTTCAAACGATTCTCCTGCCTCAGCCTCCTGATTTATCTCCAGTTCTACAGGTGAGGAAAGGAGAGAGGTTACATGACTTGCCTGAGGGGGTGTGGTACAGTGGAAATACTAAGCTAGTTTCTGGGAATTCAAACAAGAGCTCATGCCTGCGGTCAGCTTAAAGCCCAGTGAGAGTGAAGAGGTGGATAAAAATGATGCAGTAGAGTTGGGCAAGAACATGCAAGAAGCAACTGTACAGGCACACTGGAACACAGGAGGGGTCATGAAAGATAAGCAGGAGGAAACAGCAGGTGATGTATAGCTGGAAGGTAGGGTGTTAAGGACAGGGCCAGCAGGAAGGTGAGAAAGGTGGGCATGGCGAGGTCATGGAAGCTTGGATGCCTGCCAAGGAATTAGGCCTTATCCAAAGAACCACGATAGCTGTGTGGAGTGTGAACTCCATGGGTAAGAGAGATGGGTGAAGTGGGGCACAGGTGGGAGGACCCATAAATATGAGAAGTGACAGAACTGGCAGGACTTAACTGATAGAAGAGCATTTATTATTTACTGAAATTATAGGGCTAGATACCAGAAAGAAAGAAATAATAGGAGCAGGGATGGGGAGATGACTGGCTGAAACAGGAGGAGCAAATATGACAGGAAAAGGCAACTTTGGAGGAAAGATATTTTTGTTTCCTTTTTTTGTTAGCTTACAACTATATTGTTAGTCAAGCTTTTGACATGAGCTGTCACATCAAAGGCAAGGGTGATGAGATGGGCAGCTAACATGCCCATATGTGCCAATCACAGAGGGGAGCTCTTGCTGGTGTACCTAGAAGATGGCAGAATGCTGGAGCCAAACTGTGCTCCTGCTACGTAACAAGCCCCTGTTCCACAACACAGGAACCTCTGCAAGAGCACTGGCTCCCACCTTGGGAATCAACTGCGGAGTGTTTTTTTTGTTGTTGTTGTTGTTTTTGAGATGGGAGTCTCACTCTGTTGCTCAGACTGCAGTGCAGTGGCATGATCTCAGCTCACTGCAACCTCTGCCTCCCAAGATCAAGGGATTCTCCTGCCTCAGGCTCCAAGTAGCTGGATTACAGGCACACACCACCACACCCAGCTAATTTTTGTATTTTTAGTAGAGACAGGGTTTCACCATGTTGGTCAGGCTGGTCTCAAACTCCTGACCTCGTGATCTGCCTGCCTCAGCCTCCCAAAGTGCTGGGATTACAGACATAAGCCACCACATCCAGCCCTCACCTCGAGAGTTCTGAAAGTACTGAGAGGCTGGGCGCAGTGGCTCATGCCTATAATCCCAGCACTTTGGAAAGCCATGGTGGGTGGATGACTTGAGGTCAGGAGTTTGAGACTAGCCTGGCCAACATGGTGAAGCCCCATCTCTATTAAAAATACAAAAATTAGCTGGGTGTGGTGACAGGCACTTGTAATTCCAGCTACTCGGGAGGCTGAAGCAGGAGAACTGCTTGAACCCGGAGGGCGGAGGTTACAGTGAGTTGAGATCATACCACTACACTCCAGCCTGGGCAAGAGTAAGACCCCATCTCAAAAAAAAAAAAAAAAAAAAAAATTAAGGCAGCCAGACCAACTGTTTTGAAAATAGAGGTAGGAAGAGAAAACAGGACTTTCCATGAAATTATAGGGCTAAATGCCGGAATATAAGAAGTTGAGACCCTAGTTCAACTGGAATAGCTGAACTAAGGAATGGAATAGCTGTGGACTAAGGAGAATGGCTGTGTTCTGAGCACTTACTGAGTGTTAAGGCCTATATTTTGTTAACATCTTGTAAGAACAGTATTATCCATATTTTACCAAAAAGAAAACCAAGTCTCAGAGGGATTAAGTAATATTCCCAAAGCCACTAAATTTAGTAAGTAGCAGAGCTGAGATTCAAATAGACATCAGTCACCTCCAAAGCCTGTGTCCTAAACTACCTTGCTAGGCACTAGGCCACTGACTCCAAATTTGCCTAAGGCCTAAAAGGAGGTGATGGGCTGTTTAACTCAAAACATGGACACAGCTAAGCAGGCACCACAGTAACAAGGGTCCAATAACTCTTCCACTTTTAATATTGAGGCTATTTTATCTAATATAAAAGAGATCGTTCTGAGACCAGCCAGGCCATCATGGCAAAACCCTGTCTCTACTAAAAATATAAAACTTAGCTGGCAAGGCCAGGCGCGGTGGCTGAAGCCTGTAATCCCAGCACTTTGGGAGGCCGAGGCGGGTGGATCACAAGGTCGAGAGATTGAGACCAACCTGGTCAACATGGTGAAACCCCGTCTCTACCAAAAATACAAAAAAAAATTAGCTGGGCATGGTGGCGCATGCCTATAATCCCAGCTACTCAGGAGGCTGAGGCAGGAGAACTGCCTGAACCCAGGAGGCGGAGGTTGCGGTGAGCCGAGATCGTGCCATTGCACTCCAGCCTGGGTAACAAGAGCGAAACTCCGTCTCAAAAAAAAAAAAAAAAAAAAAACTTAGCTAGCTGTGGACTAGCTACTCAGCAGACAGAGGCTCAAGAATAGCTTGAACCCAGGAGGCAGATGTTGTAGTAAGCTGAGATCACGCCACTGCACTCCAGCCTGGGGAACACAGCGAGACCCTGTCTCAAAAAAATCTTCAATAAATCCAATCTGTTCCTCAGTGGACATATATTTATACCACTAAACTTCCTGTGTCCTCTTGGGAAATACCTAAGAGAGTCAGTCAAGAAGGGGAATAGCATTAAGGTCACAGAAGCCCACCCTGGGAGGCCAGGCAATGCTCCTTGATGCTGGGTAACAAGGCTGCTTTTCTCAGTGCAGAGCAGCAGAATGTGATGGAAAGGCCTTAAGGACAGTTGCTCAGAGCTACAGCTCAGCTCTGGGTAGGAGTCACTAGATTTTTTCTTTTCTTTTTTTTTTTTTTTTTCCGAGACGGAGTTTTTGCTCTTGTTACCCAGGCTGGAGTGCAATGGCGCGATCTTGGCTCACCGCAACCTCCGCCTCCTGGGTTCAGTCAATTCTCCTGCCTCAGCCTCCTGAGTAGCTGGGATTACAGGCACGCGCCACCATGCCCAGCTGATTTTTTGTATTTTTAGTAGAGACGGGGTTTCACCATGTTGACCAGGCTGGTCTCAATCTCTTGACCTCGTGATCCACCCGCCTCGGCCTCCCAAAGTGCTGGGATTACAGGCTTGAGCCACCGCGCCCGGCCTAATTTTTGTTTTTTTTTGTTTGTTTGTTTGTTTTTTTTTGAGACGAGTTTCGCTCTTGTTACCCAGGCTGGAGTGCAATGGCACGATCTCGGCTCACCGCAACCTCCGCCTCCTGGGTTCAGGCAATTCTCCTGCCTCAGCCTCCTGAGTAGCTGGGATTACAGGCACACGCTACCATGCCCAGCTAATTTTTAGTATTTTTAGTAGAGACGGGGTTTCACCATGTTGACCAGGATGGTCTCGATCTCTTGACCTCGTGATCCACCCGCCTCGGCCTCCCAAAGTGCTGGGATTACAGGCTTGAGCCACCGCGCCCGGCGGATTTTTTTTTTTTAAGAGTGTCTCATTCTGTTGCCAAGGCTAGAGTGCAGTGGCGTGATCTCGGCTCACTGCAATCTCTGTCTCCTGGGTTCAAACAATTCTCATGCCTCAGTCTTCCAAGCAGCTGGGTCTACAGGCACGCACCACCATGCCCCACTAACTGTTTTTGTATTTTTAGTAGAGACAGAATTTCCCCACTTTGGCCAGGCTGGTCTTGAACTCTTGACCTCAGGTGATCCTCCTGCCTTGGCCTCCCAAAGTACTGGGATTACAGGCGTGAGCCACTGCGCCCAGCCAGGAGTCACATGATTCTAAACCCAAATCCACCACTCACTTCCTCTTATATTTTTGGGTTTTTTTTGTTTTTTTGAGAGAGTCTTGCTCTGTCGATAGGCTGTAGTGCAGTAGCGGGATCTAGGTTCACTGCAACCTCTGCTTCCTGGGTTCAACCAATCCTCCTGCATCAGCCTCCTGAGTAGCTGGGACTACAGGTACGTGTCACCATACCCAGCTCCTTTTTTGTATTTTTAATAGATATGGGGTTTCACCATGTTGGCCAGGATGGTCTCCATTTCTTGACCTCGTGATCTGCCCATCTCAGCCTCCTGAAGTGCTAGGATTATAGGCATGAGCCACCGTGCCTGACCTCTTCTTTATTTTATTTAGAGACAGAGTCCCACTCTGTCACCCAGGCTGGAGTGCAGTGGCTCAATCTGAGCTCACTGCAACCTGTGTCTCCCAGGTTCCAGCAATTCTCCTGCCTCAGCCTCCTCTGAGTAGCTGGGACCACAGGCACACACCACCATTGTCAGCTAATTTTTGTATTTTTAGTAGAGACGAGGTTTCACTATGTTAGCCAGGCTGGTCTTGAACTTAACCTCATGATCCACCCACCTCAGCCTCCCAAAGTGTTGGGATTACAGACTTGAGCCACTGCATCCAGCCTCTTATATTAATTTTCACCAGCATGTAGTCACAGGGTAGCCTAGTTCAGAGTCAGGTCTCAGGAGCCTGGCACTCTCCTCCTCTCACTATGGAACCAGCCAAATCTGTTCCCTGGCTGTTTAAGCTGGTCTAGAAAAGCTCCCAGACAGAGGGGGTCTGGGCAATGAGGTTAAGTTTTTAGAGAGTACTAGGAAATGCACCCACATTACTGGTTCAGAATGGAACCAGTAAGAAAGCCTCCCATTAAAAGAACTACTCGACTCCTTACATGTCAGGTCCACTGCTTGTTCAGGCTCCATCAAATCCAAGGCCAAAGCCTCCAGGTTCCTGAAGTGCTGCTGCAGCACGGGGTTCTCAAAGCTGTCACTTCTGTTAAAACAATAATGTTACTCAATTGAAACATGACAATTTAAACGTTGAAAAAATAAGAATAAATAAAACCGCCTGTGATATCAGAGGTCTGTAGTGAGCTGAGAAAAACACCCCAGGTGAAACAGTTGAGGTCAGGTGCAGTGGTTCATGCCTATAATCCCAGCACTTTGGTAGGCTAAGGTAGGCAGAATGCTTGAGTCCAGCAGTTTGAGACCAGCCTGGGCAACATGTTGAAACCCTGTCTCTACAAAAAATTTAAAAATTAGCCAAGCATGGTGATGCATGCCTGTGGTCCCAGCTACTCAGGAGGCTTAGGTAGGAAGACTGCTTGAGTCCAGGATATCGAGGCTGCAGTGAGCCATGATCATGCCACTGCACTCCAGCCTGGATGGCAGAACAAGACTTTATCTCAAGTCAACTTAAAAAGTAAACCTGGCTGGGCATGCTGGCTCATGCCCATAACCCAGCACTTTGAGAAACTGAGGCAGGTGAATGGCTTGAGCTCAGAAGTTTGAGACCAGCCTGGGCAACATGGTGAAACCCCATCTCTACAAAAAATACAAAAATTTACCAGGTATGGTGACGCAAGGCTATGGTCCCAGCTACTCCAGAGGCTGAGGTGGGAGAATCACCTGAGCCCAGGGAGGTCAAGGCTGCAAACAAGCTACAATGATACCACTGCACTCCAACCTGGATGTCAGAGACCCTGGATGACAGAGACCTTATCTCAAAATAATATAATTAAAATAAAATTTTTTTTTAAATGGCATGTGAAAAAAATTATGTTTAGTGTCCCATTATGCAGGCTCTCAGAACAGGTCTATTATACATATGAGAAAGAATGACTTGAATTAATCATTCTTTTAAGCCTGTAACGATTTACATTAGATTTATTTACTCTTGCTCATTGTAGAACAACAAATACAATCAAGGAGCAGCCAGACTAAGAATTTTCCTGCAATTTTTTTTTTTTTTTAACATGTTTGACCAACTAATCTGGCTAAGTACAGTACAACACATCAAGCACACAATCCGAGTCTCAAATACAGTAAGAGCTTCCACTCTGTATATGGCTTTTTTTTTTTTTTTTTTTTTTTTGAGACGGAGTTTCGCTCTTGTTACCCAGGCTGGAGTGCAATGGCGCGATCTCAGCTCACCGCAACCTCCGCCTCCTGGGCTCAGGCAATTCTCCTGCCTCAGCCTCCTGAGTAGCTGGGATTACAGGCACGTGCCACCATGCCCAGCTAATTTTTTGTATTTTTAGTAGAAACGGGGTTTCACCATGTTGACTAGGATGGTCTCGATCTCTTGACCTCGTGATCCACCCGCCTCGGCCTCCCAAAGTGCTGGGATTACAGGCTTGAGCCACCGCGCCCAGCCTAATTCTTTGTATTTTTAGTAGAGACGGGGTTTCACCATGTTGACCAGGAGGGTCTCGATCTCTTGACCTCGTGATCCACCCACCTCGGCCTCCCAAAGTCCTGGGATTACAGGCTTGAGCCACTGCGCCCGGCCTGTATATGGCTTTCAAACACTGTTAATATCTGTCAGTTTGCTGAAAAGAATAGTGCCATTCTTTTGGTCTATGCCCAAGCTGAATACCTAATAAGACTCTCAACTCAGAAGGCAGTTCCAGAACAAAGTCTGAGATTCACTTACCTGTATGTGAAGCGGAGCTTCTCAACAATAGCCTTCATCTTGTCCACCTGCTCTGGAGTTGCCATGATTTTTTCAGTAAAGGGCATCTTCCTTTTATCATCAGCAAATGGTAAAAAGACCAGCTGAAAGCCTGTAGAAGGGAGATAACTTTTCTGTGATTTGACTTCAAGTGTTGCAGTCACTTGTTTCTTAGCTCCAAATTCACCCTTCTATGTCCTGTGGTGCTGGGGCTGGGGCCCTGTAGACCCCATTTCTCCTTCACCAGCTGTTTCTTGTTATCATCTGCCTAATAGACTCCCTCTGGAGTTTCCAGAGGACTGCAAGGGAGGAAGGGTGCCCCTTCCTGTATACAGTAGACCAATTATACCTGGGGGATATGTTTCAAGAACCCTGGAGGATACCTGAAACCTCGGATAGCACCAAGCCTGACTGCTGTCAACTAAAACACATTTCTGTCCATGTCTTAACACACATAAATTTAATATTTAATGTCTTTTTCATCTTTTTTTTAGATAGAGTTTCGCTCTTGTCACCTAGGCTGGAGTACAGTCGAGCAATCTTGGCTCGCTGCAACCTCCCAGGTTCAAGCAATTCTCTTGACAGTCAATCTGATAACGAAGACGGCTACTAAGTGACTAACGGGTGGGTAGCATTTACAGTGTGGAGATGCTGAACGGATGATTCCTGTCCCAGGTGGGATGGTGCTTTTATTTCTGGAACTTTCCATTAAAAATGTTTGGACCATGGTTGATTATGGGTAACTGAAACTGCAGAAAGCAAAGCTGTGTTTGGGGCCCTCCTGTATTTACTGTTCCTGTCTGTACTGCCCCCAGCAAAGACCCTGTACATGGCAGCAGTTGTTTCTGGTTCCCAGCTTTTTTGAAACATCCAGAGACAGCTAGACAGTGCCTCCTCCCTGGAGGGCTAAGTCCCAGCTCCACCGGGACCTCCTCTGAGCTTCCTCCTCATCCCTTTTTTCCTTACCCTCTACCATATGATAAATAAAAGCAAACAGGTAAGAGTTATCAGGCTGATCTTAGTTCAGTTACTGGCTGGTTCTGGAAGGACTAAAAAATCTAGGCCCTGTAACTAACTGCTGTTACCAAGTGAAAGGCTCTCCTGGCAATGCTGACCGCACTGAACAAACAGGAAGGAGCAAGTCCCTTACCTCTCTTCTTACCTTTGGTGTCCCCTCTAGCACCCACTATAGACACGGCCTGAGAGCCAGCAGTGAAAGAAGAAATGAGGCTTGGATCATCTCAGCCTCAGTGGTACAGAGCATAAAAGGGTGAATTTGGAGCCCAGACAACAGCTTAGGAACTAAGCACTCCTGAGCATGCTGAGGATCAAAGTTAAAACTACAGTAATTCATCTCAAGTATAGAACCACTCTGAGGGAAAGGTGCTCCAAAACGCTCATATTTGTAGCTAAGACACATTAAATAGAAAGGTTAAACTACTTGCCCACGTTGACCAGCTAACAAGTAGCAGATACGGGCCCAAAACAAAAGCAAGCAAGCTTCTAGTCACATAAGCATAAGATAAAGTTAAATCTGACTTTAAACGTTAAAAATAGACATTTTTAAGCACCACTCCCAGAGACTATGATTCAGTAGGTCTGCATTAGAAGCCCATGGATGATTCCAAAGTATGGGCAAGGCTCAGAAGCCCTGGAAATAACTCTGCCACATACCTGGAGGAGTAACCTGAATTTTCTGATCATCCAACTCCTCATCCTGTGGCACCAAAGCCACAAAATAAGGGGGGATGTTCCTTCGGGGTGTGTATCTGCATAATGCTGCGACCTCCTTCTCCAGACACTTGATGAGCAGAGCACTGAACAGGGTTGAGCTCCCTGGAAAACAAAGAGCACAATGACCAGCCTCCTAAAAAGGTTTCTTCCTTTCTCCTCTTTTAGCCCTACAGTTTCTCTACCACTTTCCTTAAAGGGCTTATTTTAATTTTATTATTTATTTATTTGAGACAGAGTCTCACTCTGTCACCCAGGCTGCAATGCAGTGCTGCAATTACAACTCACTGCAGTCTTGACCTCCCAGGCTCAAGCAGTCTTCCCAACTCTGCCTCCCGAGTAGCTGTGACTACAGTCAATGCACCACCACACCCAGCTAGTTTTAAGACTTTTTTTGTAGAGACAAGGTCTCTCTAAGTTGTCCACTCTGGTCTTCAACTCCTGGGCTCAACTGATCCTCCAGCCTCAGCCTCCCAAAATGTTGGGATAGGCATGAGCCAACATGCCAAGCCTTTAAAGGGCTTATAATATCTCAATAGGTACAAGTTGAGGGACCCAGAGCTGAGGGGAAAATGGGGGCAGGAGAGACATAGAAAGGAAAATTTTAAAAAGGAGTAAGAGGTTTAGAAGCTCCAAACACTCAAGAAAGTGAATTACTGGCCAGGTTAGGTGGCTCACGCTTATAGATCATGCAGTGGCACAATCTCGGCTCACTGCAACCTCTGCCTCCTGGGTTAAAGCAATTATCTGTCTCAATCTCCTGAGTACTTGGGATTGCAGGCACCCGCCACCATGCCTGGCTAATTTTTTTCTATTTTTAGTAGAGATGGAGTTTCACCATCTTGGCCAGGCTGGTCTTTAACTGCTGACCTTGTGATCCACCCACCTTGGCCTCCCAAAGTGCTGGGATTACAAGCAGGAGCCACCACGCCCAGCTGAAACACTTTTTTTTTTCCCCCTTTTTGAGACAGAGTCTCACTCTATTGCCCAGGCTGGAGTGCAGTGGCATGATCTCAGCTTACTGCAACCTCTGTCTCCCAGGTTCCAGCAATTCTCGTGCCTCAGCCTCCCAGGTAGTTGGGATCACAGGCGTAAGCCACTGGGCCTGGCTAAATTTTGTATTTTTAGGCCGGGCGCGGTGGCTCAAGCCTGTAATCCCAGCACTTTGGGAGGCCGAGGCGGGTGGATCACGAGGTCAAGAGATCGAGACCGTCCTGGTCAATATGGTGAAACCCCGTCTCTACTAAAAATACAAAAAAAAAAAAGTAGCTGGGCATGGTGGCACATGCCTGTAATCCGAGCTACTTAGGAGGCTGAGGCAGGAGAATTGCCTGAACCCAGGAGGCGGAGGTTGCGGTGAGCCGAGATCGCGCCATTGCACTCCAGCCTGGGTAACAAGAGCGAAACTCCATCTCTTAAAAAAAAAATAATAATAATTTTGTATTTTTAGTGGAGACAAGGGTTTCATCATGTTGGCCAGCCTGGTCCTGAACTCCTAGATCCACCCGCCTGGGCCTCCCGAAGTACTAGGATTACAAGTGTGGGACACTGTGCCCAGCAGCGCTTGAAACACTTTCAACATACTCCATTAACATCTCCCATAGTGTCCAAGCAGTGCCCATTTACAAAATGCTCCTCCATAAACTGCATTGTATGTTAGAGTCACTCATCCGTGATCCACACCACTTACCAATCACCAGAGACTCCTCTGGGTACACGAACAGGGAGGGTCTCAGGTAATGGTGCTTCTTCAACATTACCAAGGGCTTGAAGCCCATGAGCATCAAACCTGGATCATCAAATCGTTTTAGCTCTTCTGTTTCCTCTTTCTCCAGTATAATCTGACGACTCCCATAGATCTGAAGAACAAGAAGGATCACATGGGAAGACTACATGAAGATGCAAAATGACTTTTTCTTGTTTTTTGTTTGAGACAGGGCCTCACTCTATTGCCCAGGCTAGAGTGCAATGGCTTGATCTCAGCTCACTGCAACCTTCGCCTCCCGGGTTCAATCAACTGTCCTGCCTCAGCCTTCCACGTAGCTGGGATTACAGGCACCCGCCACCATGCCCAGCTAATTTTTGTATTTATAGTACAGACGAGGTTTCACCATGTTGGTGAGGCGGAGCTCCGGACCTCAGGTGATCCACCCACTGTGGCCTCCCAAAATGCTAGAAATGGAGGCATGAGCCACCGCTCCTGGCCATTTTTGTTTGTTTGTTTGTTTGTTTTTGAGGCAGAGTTTCGCTGTTGTTACCCAGGCTGGAGTGCAATGGCACGATCTCGGCTCACCGCAACCTCCACCTCCTGGGTTCAAGCAATTCTCCTGCCTCAGCCTCCTGAGTAGTTGGGACTACAGGCGTGCACCACCACGCCCCACTAATTTTTGTATTTTTAGTAGAGGCGGGGTTTCACCTTGTTACCAAGATGGTCTTGATCTCTTGACCTCGTGATCCACCCGCTTCGGCCTCTCAAAGTGCTGGGATTATAGGCGTGAGCCACCACACCCGGCCCCTATTTTTTTTTTTTTTTTTTTTTTAAAGACAAAGTTTTGCTCTTGTTGCCCAGGCTGGAGTGCAGTGGTGTGATCTTGGCTCATTGCAACCTTCGACTCCCGGGTTCAAGCAATTCTCCTGCCTCAGCCTCCTGACTAGCTGGAATTACAGCCATGCACCACCAGGCACAGCTAATTTTGTAGTTTTAGCAGAGATGGGGTTTATCCATGTTGGTCAGGCTGATCTCAAACTCCTGACCTCAGATGATCCTCCCCCGCCTCAACCTCCCAAAGTGCTGGGATTATAAGCATGAGCCACTGTGCTTGGCTGACCCGTCTCTTAAAAAATAATAATAAGGCCGGGCGCGGTGGCTCAAGCCTGTAATCCCAGCACTTTGAGAGGCCGAGGCAGGTGGATCACGAGGTCAAGAGATTGAGACCCTCCTGGTCAACATGGTGAAACCCCGTCTCTACTAAAAATACAAAAAAAATTAGCTGGGGGCCGGGCGCGGTGGCTCAAGCCTGTATTCCCAGCACTTTGGGAGGCCAAGGCGGGTGGATCACGAGGTTAAGAGATCGAGACCATCCTGGTCAACATGGTGAAACCCTGTCTCTACTAAAAATACTAAAAATTACCTGGGCATGGTGGCGCGTGCCTCTAATCCCAGCTACTCAGGAGGCTGAGGCAGGAGAATTGCCTGAACCCAGGAGGCGGAGGTTGAGGTGAGCCGAGATCGCGCCATTGCACTCCAGCCTGGGTAACAAGAGCGAAACTCCGTCTCAAAAAAAAAAAAAAAAAAAAAAAATTAGCTGGTCGTGGTGGCACGTGCCTGTAATCCCAGCTACTTAGGAGGCTGAGGCAGGAGAACTGCCTGAACCCAGGAGGCAGAGGTTGCAGTGAGCCGAGATTGCACCATTGCACTCCAGCCTGGGTAACAACAGTGAAACTCCTTCTCGAAAAAAAAAAATAATAATAATAATAAATAAATTAGCTGGGTGTGGTTTCATCCCAGCTACTTGGTGGGCTGAGACAGGAGGATCACTTGAGTCCAAGAACACAAGGCTGTAGTGAGTCGTGTTTGCCCCACAGCACTGCAGCCTGGGAGACACAATGAAACCCTGTCTAAAAAACAACAAAAGGTATCTCTACCTACCTGCGACCTCTTGGTATCGCTAGGCAGAAGCAAACCGCCTGTACTTGTATTAAATGTCCGGGTCTTGGTTTTCACTGGTTCATTTGTTTCCCGATAGAGCTTTATTGGAGGAGGCTTGAGAGCCTTCTGGACCAGATTATAAATGCCAACAGAGATCACTATATCTTTGTTGAGCTTCAGCTTTAACCTGAGGGAGTGAAAAATGAAAGAGCATGAAGTGAAAGACTGTACCTTTCTATCAAAAATTCCCTCACAAAACCCAAGCTTCACTATTTTCTTCTCTCCAATGATCCTAAGCAAGCTCTAAAAATACAAATATGCTTTTTAACAATACAATTGGGCCAGGTGTGGTGGCTCACACCTGTAATCCCAGCACTTTCAGAGGCCAAGCCAGGCGGATCACCTGAGGTCAGGAGTTCAAGACCAGCCTGACCAACAAGGAGAAACCCCGTCTCTACTAAAAATACAAAATTAGCCGAGTGTGGTGACACATGCCTGTAATCCCAGCTTCTCAGATGGAATTGCCTGAACCCAGGAGGTGGAGCTTGCAGTGAGGGAGACTGCTCCATTGCACTCCAGCCTGGGCAACAAGAGTGAAACTCCATCTCACTCCACCTCCCCCACCAAAAAAACCAGCCAGGCACAGTGGCTCATGCCTATAGTCCCAGCTACTCAGGAGGCTGAGGTGGGAGGATCACTTGAGCCCAGGAGTTCTGGGCTGTAGTGCGCTATGCCAATCGGGTGTCAGCACTAAGTTCAGCATCAATATGGTAACCTCCTGAGAGCAGGGGACCACCAGGTTGCTTAAGGAGGGGTGGACCGGCCCAGGTCAGAAATGGAGCAGGTCAAAACTCCCAGGCTGATCAGTAGTGGGATCGTGCCTGTGAATAGCCTACGCACTCCAGCCTGGGCAACATAGCAAGACTCTGCGTCTTAAAAATAGATGAGTTGTTCTAAGATGATTGTTGTAGGTAAAGAAAAAAATTAAAAAAAAAAAAAAGAATAACAACAAAAAAAATACAATTCAATTTGCTGTAATACCATCTCAGGATCTATGCCACAATACATTAACTACTTAAAAGAATGATAAAGAATGTACTACCTGTTGAGTATCCTTTCAAAAAATGATTGCTTAGGACCAGAAGTGTTTCAGATTTTTTTTTTGAGATGAAGTTTCCCTCTGGTTGTGCAGGCCGGAGTGCAATGATGCGATCTTGGCTCACCCCAACATCTGCCTCTAGGGTTCAAGTGATTCTCCTGTCTCAACCTCCCAAGTAGCTGAGATTACTGGCACACGCCACCACACCCTGCTAATTTTGTGTTTTTAGTAGGGATGGGGTTTCTCTACGTTGGTCAAGCTGGTCTCAGACTCCTGATGTCAGGTGATCTGTCCAACTTGGCCTCCCAAAGTGCTGGGATTACAGGCAAGAGCCAACACACCTCACCTTCAGATTTTTGGGGGGGAATATTTGCATTTTATAGTACTTAATGGTTGAGCACTCCTAACCCAAAAATCTGACATCCATAATACTTCAGTAAACATTTCCTTTGAGTCGGTGCTCAAAAAGTTTCAGATTGTACAGCATTTCTCATTTTGGATTTTCAGATTAGAAACACTCAACCTTATGGGCACGGTGGCTCACGCCTGTAATCCCAGCACTTTGGGAGGCTGAGGCTGGTGGATCACCTGAGGTAAGTTCAAGACCAGCCTGACCAACATGGTGAAACCCCATCTCTATTAAAAATACAAGATTAGCTGGGCATGGTTGTACGTGCCTATAATCTCAGCTACTCGGGAGGCCAAGGCAGAATTGCTAGAACCCAGGAGGTGGAGGTTGCAATGAGCCAAGATCGCACCTTTGCACTTCAACCTGGAATGAAACTCCGTCTCAAAAATATAATAAGATAAGAAATACTCAACTTGTATAATAAAATGATAATTTGTATTGAGCACAGCATTATACCTAATCACCTCATAGCTATTCTCTCACTTAATCATTATAATAACCCTGTTTAAGTACTGTACTGGTTGTCTTGTCTCTGCTTTTCTTTTCTTCTTCTGTTTTTTTTTTTTCCCCAAGACAGAGTCTCGCACTGTCGCCCAGGCTGGAGTGCAGTATTGTGATCTAGGCTCACTGCAACCTCCGCCTCCCAGGTTCAAGCAATTCTCCTTGCCTCAGCCTCCTGAGTAGCTGGGATTACAGGCATGCGCCACCATACCCAACTAATTTTTTGTGTTTTTAGTAGAGACGGGTTTTCACCATGTCGGCTAGGCTGGTCTCAAACTCCTGACCTCATGATTTACCCACACTGGCCTCCCAAAGTGCTGGGATTACAGGTGTGAACCACTGCACCCAGCCTATACCGTATTTTTATTGTACCTTTTCCATACATGTAGATACATTTATATACAAAAATACTTACACTGACTACAGTAAACAGTACAGTAATATGCTATACAGGTTTACGGCCTAGGAGTAACAGGCTAAACCACACAGCCCAGGTGTGCAGTAGGCTGTACTCCCTGGGTGCGTTAAGTACACTCTGTGTTTGTGCAATGACAAAACTGCCTAATGACGTATTTCTAAGAAGGTATCCCCATCATTAATTAACACATAACTGTATTAGTTAGCACAGCTGAGGATTCTCTTAAACCACAACTGTCTACCCCTGGGAAATGGAGGGCTGTGTTATTTTGGAGAAATATATTAGCTCTTGCCAGAGATAAAGCAGCAAATAGCTTCTGCTATCCTGAAATAAAGCAAATGTTTTAAAAGAATACAGTGAGGCAATGGCACAGTCCAGAGTTAAGTAGCCAGGCAGGTCAAAGCAATGCATTGCTTTTGGTTTAAGGGATGTGCAGCAAATTCACTGCTTCTGATTTTTTTTTTCTTAAGTAGAGACAAGGTCTCGCCATGCTGGTCTCCAACTCCTAGACTCAAGCGATCTGCCTGCCTTGTCTTCCCAAAGTGCTGGGATTATGGGCATAAGCCACCGTGCCCAGCCCATTTCTGATTTAAAGGCCATATAGGTAGCTGACCCGGGCTGAGTGCATACCTGCTAAGTGCTCGCTTCCTGGTCTCCTTGGCGCGAACCTTCCGCAACAGGTCTTCTAGCTTGCTGGATTCCTCAAAGTGAACCCTGAGGTCCTCATCCTCTGCTATGCTGATAATATCTCTGTAGAACAAGGATATGTCAAAGCCCCCAGGTTTCTTCAGGTGCATCAAGTCAAGGAAGATGCCTGTTGCAAGGACAAACGAAAGTGAGGGATGGAAAAACAATGTTCAGCAAGTTAGAAGCTCTTCCAGTTAAAATGAAATATGCTTCTGAAAGCTCCCTGAAAACTAGACTATTAACATTTTCAGGACCCAGAGAAAATGGCCAAGGAAATCAGCTGCTATAGTGACTTTAGACAACTTATTCAAATAATCATCATTCATAGTAATATTAAAGTCAAGACAATCGGCGGGGCACAGCGGCTCACATCTGTAATCCCAGTACTTTGGGATGGCAAGGTGGGTGGATCATCTGAGGTCTGGAGTTCAAGACCAACCTGGCCAACATTGGTGAAACCCTACCTCTAGTAAAAATAAAAAATTAGCTGGGCATGGCGGCTCATGCCTGTAATTCTAGCTACTCAGGAGGCTTGTAGCCTAAGCAGGAGAATTGCTTGAACCCAGGAGGCGGAGGTTGCAGTGAACCAAGATTGTTCCATCACACCCCAGCCTGGGCGACAGAGTGAGACTCCGTCTCAAAAAAAAAACAAAAAAAGGGCCAGGCGCAGTGGCTCAAGCCTGTAATCCCAGCACTTTGGGAGGCCGAGGTGGGTGGATCACGAGGTCAAGAGATCAAGACCATCCTGGTTAACATGGTGAAACCCCGTTTCTACTAAAAATACAAAAAATTAGCTGGGCATGGTGGCACGTGCCTGTAATCCCAGCTACTTAGGAGGCTGAGGCCGGAGAATTGCCTGAACCCAGGAGGCGGAGGTTGCGGTGAGCCGAGATAGTGCCATTGCACTCCAGCCTGGGTAACAAGAGCGAAACTCCGTCTCAAAAAAAAAAGAGAAAAAGAAAAAAATCAAGACAATCCTGTTCTGACAGAGTCCTTTGGATAGCTAATGGCATGGCCATTTGAGTGTTTATGTTACACAGGTATCTTCTCCTGGCTTCACTTTATTTTGTCATTTACTCTGAATGGTAAAAAGCAAATGCTTGACATCAGGTACACAGAAAGCAGTAAAACTGCACTGGGCACAAAGGCACATGCCTATAGTCCCAGCTACTTGGGAGGCTGAGGCCAGACGCCTGAACTCCTTTGAATCCAAGAGTTTGAGGCTAGAGTTTGCTATGATTGCACCTGTGAATAACCACAGCATTCCAGCCTGACCTCATCTCTTAAAAAAAAAAAAAAAAAAAAAAGGAATTAAGTCCCAATTTAAGAGAACGGGGAATACACCCACCTGTATCTCGGAGATCACCGGCTTTGGTCCTGGCCCGACTGGCTTTGGCACTGTCATTGCCGTGGGGGTTGTCTTCATTGGTGAAAAGCATGATCCTCTTATGACTCATCTTGAACTGGACATCACTAAACAGGTTGGCACAGACCCACAGCACTTCACTGAGTGAGTAGTCAGATCCGTGGCCCATCAGCTCTTGGAAACGTTTCTGGCCCTGCTGCCCTTTAAACTGGTCAAGCTCTAGAATTCGTTTTGCACCTTATCAGTGGCAGGGAGTCAAATGGAAGGAAAAAAATCAGAAGAATGTCAGTGGCTGCCTTTACCACAAGGCTAAAAAAGGACCCTTTCTCACCCCAGAGCTGTTTAACCCATTTTACAAAGTCCACATCAAGCAAGGTCCCCTTAATGCAGGAAAGCATACTCCTAGATAAGATGTAACCTGTTTCCTTCTCCACAGTCCTCTTTGTTCAGAGTACTGACATTCTCATACATAAGAGAAAAGAATATTACTGACCTGGATTATCCAACTCCTGTAAGACGTAAATATTTTTAAAATTCACTGAATTTTTGTCTTTCTCAGTACCATAGAACACCACTGCCAAGAGATCTCGATCACTGCTTATGATCTTACTGATGTACACACTTTGGATACACTGAAAAAATGAAATGTAAGCTCCGTAAGTGCTCGGTATCCCATTAGTTGCTCAAAATATGTTTGCTGAATTTGCATATGGCACTAAAATAAGGCATGACCCCTACCTTCAGGGGCAATGAATCAGTGAGAGTAATGCCCATAAATATTAAGTTTTAACAAAAACCAGAACGCAGTAAGTATACAGAAGTATAAGCAGTCCCTGCCATGAAATCAGAAAATTAGTAATATGTATATTCAGGCCAGACACAATGGCTCACATCTGTAGTAATCCTAGCACTCTGGAAAGCCAAGGTGGGAGAATCACTTGAGCCCAGGAGTTTGAGACCAGCCTGAACAACATAGTGAGACTCTACAGCTTTCTACAAAACAAAAAACAAAAAAATTAGCTGGGCATGGTGGCACAGGGTCCCAGTTACTTGAGGAGCAGAGGTGGGAGGATCGTTTCAGTCCAGGAGGCGAAGGCTGCAGTGAGCAGAGACTACACCACTACAGCCCACCCTGGGCAATAGAGACCCTGTCTCAAGAACAAAAAGAAAAACGCATATTATTAACAGGGAGGAAAGTGTGCTATGGGAGTTGGGGGAAAGCCAAGGATTGGAATCAGAAAATCTGGAGTCGAGTCCTGCTGATTTCACTTACTTAACTGGCTGAATATGGACAGGTCATGTGATCTTTCAAGTACCCTGATATCAAGAAACAGTTTACATAAACAGTTGACCCTCCATATCTGCTGATTCTGCATCTATGGACTGAACCAACCTCAAATCTTAAATATTCAGGAAAAACAAAAAAATTCCACAAAGTTTCAAAAGGCTCCTCGTCCTGGGAAATGGGGTGCGGCTGGAAAGGTGGCCACCCCTCTTAAGAAAACAAAAAAAAAGGAAAAACCTGAATTTGCCATGCACCAAGTACTACACTGAACCCATGTGCATGATGTGATGCATAGGCATCGTATTAGGTACTATGAGTAACCTAGAGATGATTTCAAGTATAGGATAGGATGTGTGTAGGTTATATGCAAATACTATGCCATTTTAATGCACTTGGGCATCCTCAGATTTTGGAATCCAAGGGAAGTCCTGGAACCAATCCCCTCCATAACAAGCGATGACTATATAAAATAACTACCACGCTTCAGTATATATGACC
This sequence comes from Saimiri boliviensis, assembly GCF_048565385.1. Lineage (NCBI taxonomy): Eukaryota > Metazoa > Chordata > Mammalia > Primates > Cebidae > Saimiri > Saimiri boliviensis. The sequence continues at coordinate 9,808,744 of NC_133469.1, forward strand.
TGAAAGTAAGTCAATAACTAGTAAGAGCATCCTTGAAATAAAACTGCTTAACTACACAGTTAAAGACATCAGTATTCCAGTTACAAGCAAGCTTTATCCCTCTCTATATAAACTAATGTCAGTATCTGGTAAATCAGGTCTTGTAAGAGTTCATCAGTTCAGCTGGGTGCAGTGGCTCACACCTGTAATCAGTCCCAGCACTCTGGGAGGCTGAGGCAGGCAGATCAAGAGATCAGGAGTTTGAGACCAGCCTGATCAACATGGTGAAACCCTGTCTCTACTAAAAATAAAAAATCAGGCAGGTGTGGTGGCGTGCGCCTCTAATCCCAGCTATTCAGGAGGCTGAAACAGGAGAATCACTTGAACCTGGGAGGTGGAGGTTGCAGTGAGCCAACATCATGCCACTGTACTCCAGCCTGGGTGACAGAGGGAGACTCCGTCTGGGGAGGGCGGGGAGCAGGGAGTGGGGAGGTTGTCAGTTCTAGGGGCCTATTTAATTCTGGGGCAGTAACAAAATTAAGTCTTGGGGTCAGTGGCTCATGCCTGTAATCCCAGCCCTTTGGGAGGCCAAGACCAGCGGATTGCTCCAGAAGTTTAAGACCAGCCTGGGTGACATGGCAAAACAATTTCTCTACCAAAAAAAAACAAAAATGAGTCAGGCACGGACATGCTTGTAGTCCCAGCTACTCAGCTACTCGGGGTGCTGAGGCAGAAGGATCGCCTGAGCCCAGGAGGTCAAGGCTGCAGTGAGCAGAGATCATGTCGCTGCACTCCAGCCTAGGTGACAGAGTGAGACCTGCCTCAAAAAATAAATAAATAAATAAATAAACAATTAATTAAGTTTTGGAACTTGCAAAGCCAAAGAATAAACCAACCATGGTGATCCCCTTCATGTCCTGCCTAAGCCTCTAGCTGGCCTTCGTCCACAGTTATTCTCTCCTTAAATGTAGAACGTATACTAGAGCTAGTCATTGACAACAATCCACATGGCAGGCACGTCATTTCCATAAATATTTTAATGTACTCTGAGCAGTTTAGTAAGGGCTTTTAGTTTCTAAAAATTAAAAACATGAAAACTAAAAGAGAATTTCAGAAAATGTTTTCTATTGCTTATCACTTACTTAACACTTATTATTGGTGATCAAATTGTGCTGATCTATGACTATCTTACTTCCTTGCTACCTAACAGTACAGTTTCTTCTGAGGTCTTTAGGCATCAAAGTTTCCATTAACTCTCCAAAATTACACATAGAACTGTGAGTACTATCTTTATTCAGGGAAGGAATGTAGCTTACATCATATCCTCAAAGAAGTCCATGGTCCAAAAGGTTAAAGCACTGCTCTTCAAAATGATGGTCTCCAAATCAGTAACACTGGCATCACCTCACAACCACTAGAAATGCAAATTCTTGGTCCCCACTCCAGACCTAGAGAATCGGAAATTCTGATTCTGGGACAAGGTTCTGTAGTCTGTGTCATATCGCCCTGGAGGTAATTCTGTTTGAAAACCGCTTCTTCCCTTTTTTTTTTTTTTGAGACGGAGTCTCACTCTGTCACCCAGCCTGGAGTGCAATGATCTGGGCTCCACTGCAACTTCCCCTTTCCCGGTTCAGGCGATTCTCCTGTCTCAGCCTCCCGAATAGCTGAGATTACATGCGTGTGCCACCACGCCCAGGTAATTTTTGTATTTTTAGTAGAGACGGGGTTTCACCATGTTGGTCAAGCTGGTCTCCAACTCCTGACCTTGTGATCTGCTCACCTTGGCCTCCAAAAGTGCTGAGATTACAGGTGTGAGCCACGAAGCCCAGCTGATTGTTTTTATTCATTGTTCTATTATTTTACTTTACACACACAAATTTTTTTAATTTTTTTTTTTTAATTCTTTTTTTTTTTTTTGAGACAGAGTTTCGCTCTTGTTACCCAGGCTGGAGTGCAATGGTGCAATCTCAGCTCAACGCAACCTCCACCTCCTGGGTTCAGGCAATTCTCCTGCCTCAGCCTCCCGAGTAGCTGGGATTACAGGCACGCGCCACCATGCCCAGCTAATTTGTATTTTTAGTAGAGACGGGGTTTCACCATGTTGACCAGGATGGTCTCGATCTCTTGACCTCGTGATCCACCCCCCTTGGCCTCCCAAAGTGCTGGGATTACAGGCTTGAGCCACCGCGCCCGGCCTTTTTTTTTCAATTTTAAAGAGACATTGTCTTGCTCTGTTGGCCAGACTAGGGTTCAGTGGCACAGCCATACCTCAGTGCAGCCTCAAACACCTGGGCTCAAGCAATCCTCTTACTTCAGCCTCCCACGTAGCTGGGATTACAGGTACACAACACCATACCCAGCTTATTCTTTTTTTCTGGGTGCAAGATATTTTGGTTTGCCAACTACAAAAAGTATTTTTTTTTTCTTGGGATGAAGTCTTGCTCTGTAGGGCGTGATCTTGGCTCACTGCAACTTCCACCTCCCAGGTTCAAGTGATTCTCCCACCTCAGCCTCCAGAATAGCTGGGAGTACAGACATGCACTAACACACCCGGCTAATTTGTATTTTGAGTAGAGACAGAGTTTCACCATGTTGGCCAGGCTGGCCTCAAACTCCTGACCTCAAGTGATTCGCCCACCTCTGCCTCCCAAAGTGCTGAGATTACAGGCATGAGCCACCACACCCAGCCTACAAAAACTATTTGTATGCAAATTAGAACGAGAAGTTTCTGTTCAGTTTCAAATTCCAAAACTTGAGACATGAGATACATTAACAAATCTGTGAAAATTATTCTCTATGAAGTACACAAAAGAAACCTCTGCTGGAGTATGCAACCTTGAACTCCTGGGCTCAAGCAGGAACTCCTGCCTCAGCCTCCCAAGTAGCCAGGAATACAGGTGTGTACCACCATACCTGGCTGATTTTGTATTTTTTGTAGACATGGAGTGACTCCATGTTACCCAGGCTGGTCTCAAACTCCCAGGCTCAAGTGATCTGCCCATCATGGCCTCCCAAAGTCCTGAGATTACAGGCATGAGCCACTATGCCCAGCCAATACTGTTTTTAAATTTGTCTTAAATTAAATGAAAAGGTAGTCTTACCTGGATGCTCATGTCAAAAGGAGTCAACTCATCTTCACTTTGAGATTCAAACATAGCCTTGGAGGCATCAACCAAAAAAATCAAACTATCTCTTCCTGAATATTTGTAGTCTCCTATACGGAAAAAAAAAAAGGGAAGAAAATGTTTGTCCTCATATTCATATTTATGTTTATCATAAAAAACAAACAAAGGCCATAAAGCAAAGTATAACCTAATTCCTTCCCAATCACAACACCCACCTCTCCAAAAAAGTCAATATCCTGACTTTTTGTTTCTCTTTTTTTTTTTTTTTTTTTTTTTTTGAGACAGAGTTTCACTATGTCACCCAGGCTGGAGTGCAGTGGTGCTATCTCAGCTCACTGCAACCTCCGCCTCCCAGGTTCAAGCAATTCTCCTTCCTCAGCCTCCCAAGTAGCTGGGACTACAGGCACACACCACCACACCCAACTAATTTTTTATTTTTAGTAGTGACAAGGTGGTTTTGTTTTTGTTTTTGTTTGCTAATTTTGTATTTTTAGTACATACAGGGTTTCATCATGTTGTTCAGGCTGGCCTTGAACTCCTGACCTTAGGTGATATGCCTGCCTCGGCCTCCCAAAATACTGAGATTACAGGTGGGCCACCATGCCCCTGCCAGGAAAAGCTTTTATGCAAAACTTATCACAATGTTGTTTATTAAAGTAAAAAGTTGGAAATAGCTAAAATGCTCAACAGGAAGTAGAAGAAGTAAATTGTGGTTCATTTATTTTTTTGTTTTTATTATTTATTTTTTTGAGACAGAGTTTCATTCTTGTCACCTATGTTGGACTGCAGTGGGACAATCTTGGCTCACTGCAACCTCCACCTCCCAGGTTCAAGCGATTCTCCTGCCTCAGCCTCCTGAGTAGCTGGGATTACAGGTATGCACCATCATACCTGGCTAATTTTGTATTTTTAGTAGAGATGGGGTTTCACCATGTTGGCCAGGATGGTTTCGAACTCCTGACCTCAGGTGATCTGCCTGCCTCAGCCTCCCAAGATTCTGGGATTACAGGTATGAGCCACCGCACCTGGCCTATTTTATGTTTTTGAGACAAGGTCTCACTCTGTTGCTCAGGCTGGAGTGTAGTGGCACAATCTCAGCTCACTGTAGCCTCCACCTCCCAGGTTCAAATGATTCTCTTCCCTCAGCCTCTGAGTAGCTGGGACTGCAGGTGTGCATCAGCAACCAGGCTAGTTTTTGTATTTTTAGTAGACACAGGGTTTTGCCACATTGGCCACAGTGGTCTTGAACTCCAGACCTCAGAAGATCCGCCTGCCTCGCCCTCCCAAAGTGTTGGGATTACAGGCATGAGCCACCACACCTGTCCAAATTATGGTACATTTAAAATGAGCTATAGGCCAGGCACAGTGGCTATAGTCCCAGCAGCTTGGGAGGCCGAGGTGGGAGAATAGCTTGAACTGGGGTGGTGGCTATTGAGCCACCATGAGCCGAGACTGAGCCAGTGCACTCCAGCCTGGCGACAGAGCAGGACTCTGTCTCAATAAATTATTTATAAAAGCTAAATAAATATATATAGTTGCATGGAAAGATATATCCATGATAAAGAATAACAAAGACAAAACACAAAATTATGTACATATGTTTAAAATTATTTTTGGAAAACTGGTGTAAATTAAAATGGAAAAAAATGTTTATGCACTATCATTACAACAATACAAGAAATCAGATAGAGGCTGGGCATGGAGGCTTATGACTGTAAACCTAGAACTTTGGGAGACTATGGCTCGGGGGAATCACTTGAGGCCAGGAGTTTGATACCAGCCTGGTCAACATAGCAAAACCCTGTCTCAAAAAAAAAAATAAAAAAATTATTGGGGGGGCGCGGTGGCTCACGCCTGTAATCCCAGCACTTTGGGAGGCCGAGGCGGGTGGATCACGAGGTCAACAGATCGAGACCATCCTGGTCAACGTGGTGAAACCCCGTCTCTACTAAAAATACAAAAAGCTAGCTGGGCATGGTGGCGCGTGCCTGTAATTCCAGCTACTCAGGAGGCTGAGGCAGGAGAATTGCCTGAACCCAGGAGGTAGACGTTGCGATGAGCCAAGATCGCGCCATTGCACTCCAGCCTGGGTAACAAGAGCGAAACTCTGTCTAAAAAAAAAAAAAAAAAATTATTGGGACTTGGTGGCACACACTTGTAGTCCCAGCTACTGAGGAAGCTGAAGCAGGAGGATCACTTGAGCCCAGGAGTTTGAGGTTACAGGGAACTATGATGATCTCACCACTGCACTCCAGACTGTCTCTACTAAAAAATTAAAAAACAGATACAAAGAAAAACACATATATATTTCATTAGGAAATAAAGATTTAAAGATACCTGAAGGAAAAATACAAAAATGTCAAAATCCTGGTAGTGGCTGGTTAGGATGGTAGATTATACAGATTACAGTAATTTTTTTTTCTTTTTTATATTTACTATATCTTTCTCACTTTTAATAAAGGCATTTAAAATTTTTCTACCCAGGAGTGAAATTAACCAGTATGAAGATTACATATACCCCTTATTTCTCTTCCTCTGGTCTATGTGTTACTGTGTTGCCTGAATATGGAGGCTACCATGAGGGAATTAATCACTCTCCTGTAACTGTGTTACTTGCGTTTCTTTGGTTGGGGTAGTTATTGCAGGGTGGGGGCATTTTTACACTGAGATCCTGGAATGGTAAGACTACTTTCCTGGATGAGAAGTGTCGAACTACCAGTGTCCAGAAAAAACTTAGGGCAGACTAGAGTAGGATCTAAATAGAAGAGACTAGTGGTAGCTCTGCAAAGTTCAAAGGAAGAAAAGAATTTCAGATTATCTGGGAAGAGAACGGTAGGCCATGAAACAGCAAAGTCCAGCCAGCAGAGACAGGCAGGGAAGGTCTTTCTTCCATACATAGAATGGCACTACATGCTCAAGTCACTTACCACTTGCTTCAAGGTTCTCCTCTTCTTGTTCTTCTGCTTCTTCATCGCCCTCGGTTTTGTAATAGGACTCCCACCCTGACATGTTGGCTACTGCTCACTAGGCGAAAGATGTTAAAGTCAGTAACAGGAAAATTTAAACTAAAAAAATACCGACCTCTAGGTTCTCATGAGATGTTTTTTCTTGTTTTGTTTTTTTGAGACAGAGTCTCGCTGTCACCAGGCTGGAGTGCAGTGGAGTGATTTCGGCTAACTGCAACCTCCGCCTCCAGAATTTAAACGATTCTCCTGCCTCATCCTCCCGAGTAGCTGGGACTACAGGCACGCGCCACTATGCCCAGCTAATTTTTGTATTTTTAGTAGAGACGGGGTTTCACCATGTTGGCCAGGATGGTCTCGATCTCTTGACCTCATGATCCACCCGCCTCGGCCTCCCAAAGTGCTGGGATTCCAAGCCCGAGCCACCGCGCCCGACCGTGAGATCTGTTCTAAAGGCTTGGTTAGTAGTGAGGAATGGGGACGATGGATACTGCTACCTCGAGAGCTCAGCAGTCGGACTGCATTGGTAAAGGCGCCTGGGGGCCATCTCGGTAGCAGCCTCATCTCAATTATCCCTCACGTTTCAGGGCCCGCGGCGGCCCGATCCCGGAGGTCCCGCCCCCGGCGCCATTTGGACGGTGAGGGATTCCCGCTCCGGGATTCTGTGCTCTCTAACGAACCCCCTCGTCCTCAATACCGACCAAAAACCTCCCCAAATCCCTCAGACAATCACACCCAATTGAGGTCTCAAATGCAGACGGGCCTCAAACGCAGGCAGGCCTCAAACGCGAGGTGCCGCCTCCTTCGAGAGGAAGGAGCGTGGTCACGAGTCTGTCTACACACTTCGGAGTCGCACTCTTACGGGTAACGCTAACTCACCGGCAAGGCTATAGGGGCGCGCAAATCCGAGTGGGCGAAGCGGGACGAGGCCAGGCCTAGATGGCGAACAACACAAACGGATAACGGCCCGCTTACCTTTGGCGCAGGGAAGCGACCAACTTGGACAGAAGACGAGAATGCACGCAGGCGCGGGCCCAGTTCTCTCTCCCAATCGACGCTCCCTACGTCATCACGCATGTACGCACTGCTTAGCGTCGGCCTAGCTCGCACACTCCCCAACCAGCTTCTAATTACGTCACCGACGAAAGCCCACCCACCAGCGGAGCCCCGCCCCCGCTCGCGTCAGGACTGTACGCACATGCGCTGAAATGCGTCCCTATCCCTGTCCCCTCCCCCTCTTTCGTATGGACCCTCCCTGTCCCTCTCTGTCACCTCACAGTAGTCTTTGCCGGTAGCGGGTGTGGAGGCGCGAGCAGCTCAGGGCGGCCTCTCTCCCGTCCCTCTGGCCGGGCCTGGGCTCGGGCCTTCTCCTCCCTCCGCTTCCCACCCCGGTCGGGTACGGGAAGGTCCAAGCCGCTGCCGGGTGCCCGAGGGCCGTCGTGGCCGCCGTCGCCACGGGTCCGAATGGAGCCGCCGAATCTCTATCCGGTGAAGCTCTACGTGTACGACCTGTCCAAGGGCCTGGCCCGGCGGCTCAGCCCCATCATGCTGGGTGAGGGGGAAGGGGCCAGGTGGGCGGGAGGGCGGGAGCCAGGCCAGACGGTGGCGGCTGGCCGAGGTGGGGAGACACATGGCCCAGAGAATATTAGAAAAGCCCGAGTGGAGAAGAGAGTGGTCTGAGGTTTGGGCCGTTTTAGCCCCGCAGATACCATCCTAACGTTTGAATCCAGGAGGAAGGGATGGAGGAGTCACGCCTCCCCCTTGCAGGGGGCTCGGGCAGAAACCGAGCCCTCGAAAGCCCCTTCGACGCGGGTATGGGATAAACCAGCGCTGGATCCCGGCGGGTTCCCTCTCTCGCTCCGGGAGTCCGGTGCACTCCTGCCTCCTTGGCGCGGTGTCGGGAAGATGAGGATGCTTTCCGCGCGGTGCCCCTCGTGGTGACAGAGACACTGCGGAGGTGGGGTGGCCCTCGGAGAACCTTGCCTAAGTGCCAAAAGGAAACTCCCTTTGCAGTCCCGGGGTTAGGTGGGATGGGTGAGATAGCCATCGCCCCCAGGTATGTCAAATCAGGACTACAGAAGCCTGGAACTCCAGAATTCATCAAGCAGTCTTCTCCCCACAGTTTCAAATGGCAAGAAAGCAGTTTTGGGGGAGAGTTGGATGAGGTTGTGTCAATAAGGATTAGTAAGGAAAGCCTTTCGGTTGTGCTCCATTAAATCAGCCCTCATTCAGTGACCATCAAACCTCATTCCAACTTAAATAGAGGAATGCCTTCAGTAACATAGGAATTATCAGGTTTGTAATTTCGGGTAATCATCAACAGGAAAGAATTCCAATAATTGAAAATTGAAGCTTTGACAACATCCATTTGAATGGCTAGTTTTTCCTGGCTTCTGTGGAGACAATGGTGAATGATTTAGTTCATCTCTGTGAAACCAGGGGGCAGAGGTCAAGTAAGCCAGGCTACTTTTGAGGGCATCTTTCAATATCCTTGAGTTTCTAGTATGTCATAGTTAATCGAACTTAATTTCACAACCGTGGGCCCATGAGTGGTTTCTGTATTTGGCTTCACATCAAAATCATCTAGGGTGCCTGTTAAAAATGCAGATACCATGCCGGGCGCGGTGGCTCAAGCCTGTAATCCCAGCACTTTGGGAGGCCGAGGCGGGTGGATCACGAGGTTGAGAGATCGAGACCATCCTGGTCAACATGGTGAAACCCCGTCTCTACTAAAAATACAAAAAGTTAGCTGGGCATGGTGGCACGTGCCTGTAATCCTAGCTACTCAGGAGGCTGAGGCAGGAGAATTGCCTGAACCCAGGAGGCGGAGGTTGCGGTGAGCCGAGATCGCGCCATTGCACTCCAGCCTGGGTAACAAGAGCGAAACTCCGTCTCAAAAAAAAAAAAAATGCAGATACCTTCATTTCTAACGTATATTGTTAAATGAGATTCAAAAAGACAAGGTTAGAACAGCTCTTTAAATATGCAAATCAAAGGATATATATGTGCTTGCTTAGGCAAATAATTACCCATAAGGATACACAAGAAATTGGTAGCAGCAGTAACTTATGGAAAGGGGAACTCGATGCCAGGGGGACAGGAGTAGAAGAGAAACTTTGCTATAAACTGCTTCTTACCTCTGGAACTGTGTATTACATGCACAGACTATCTATTGAAAATGAGAAAAGTTTTAATTACATGGATTCTAGAGCTTTACTTCACAAATACTAAATCAGAATCTCCTGGCATTTTGGTCCAAAAATCTATATCTATATCTATCTATCTATCTCTGTCTATCTATCTATCTATATATATATTTTTTGAGATGGAGTCTTGCTCTGTAGCCCAGCCTGGAGTGCAGTGGTGCCATCTTGGTTCACAGCAGCCTCCACCTCCCGGTCCCGGTTCAAGCAGTTCTCCTACCTCAGCCTCCCAAGTAGCTGGGATTATAGGCACGAGCCACCACGCCCAGCTAATTTTTGTATTTTTAGTAGAGACGGGGTTTCACCACGTTGACCAGTCTCGTCTTGAACTCCGGACCTTGTGATCCACCCGACTCGGCCTCCCAAAGTGCTGCGATTACAGGCTTGAGCCACCATTCCCCACCAAAAAATCTATTTTTTTAATGAGCTTCTCACTAATTCTTATGTAGCCAACCCATTATTTGACAGGGGTTTGGGCCTAGATAACCAGTTGTTAAAATGAGTAAGGCATATCTGAAAGCAAAACTTACAAAGTCACTGAGGAAGCTGTTACTCATTAATAGATTACATCAGTCAAGTTCTAACTAAACTTCTTGGAATGGAGCCATTTAGTTGTGTTTTTTTTTTTTTTTTTTTTTTTTTTTTTTATCATGGTGAAGAATCAGATATATCCTAGACCCCAAGTAAAAGCCTACCCTTTTACAATGTATATTTTTTTCCTATTACCTAATAATTATTGGGTAATAGCTGAAAGGAGCCTTAAGAATCATTATTTCTTTTCTTCTTCTTTTTTTTTTTTTTTTTTTTTGAGATGAAGTATTGCTCTGTCGCTTAGGCTGGAGTGAGTGCAGTGGTGCGATCTTGGCTTACTGCAACCTCTATCTCCCTGTCTCAGCCTCCCTAGTAGCTTGGATTACAGGTGCGCGCTACCACACTCAGCTAAGTTTTGTATTTTTAGTAGGCATAGGGTTTCACCATATTGGCCAGGCTGGTCTCGAACTCCTGACCTCGTGATCTACCCGTTTCGGATTCCCAAAGTGCTGGGATTACAAGTGTGAGCCACTGCTCCAGGCCAGGAATCATTTCATTCATTCAGCAGATGTTTATTGAGTGTCTGCTCCATGCTAGTCAACATGTTAAGGTAAATGAGGTTGATATAATAAACAAAGATGTTCTTTGCTATCATGGAGTTAACTAATGGGAAAGACATTAAAAATAAATACATAAGCAAATACTTAGTTACAAATTGCACAAGTGCCTTGCTACACAGGAAGCAAACTGGGTGCCGAGACAGAAAATAACAAGAGAGACCTTTTTATTTTTTTTGAGATGAGTCTTGCTCTCTTGCCCAGGCTGGAGTGCAGTGGTGAGATCTCAGCTCACCGCAACCTCCACCTCCCAGGTTCAAGTGATTCTCCTGCCTTAGCCTCCAGAGCAGCTGTGATTACAGGCACATGCCACCACACCGACTAATTTTTGTATTTTATTTTTAATTTTTTTTTTTTTTTTTTTTTTGAGACGGAGTTTCGCTCTTGTTACCCAGGCTGGAGTGCAATGGCGCGATCTCGGCTCACCGCAACCTCCGCCTCCTGGGTTCAGGCAATTCTGCTGCCTCAGCCTCCTGAGTAGCTGGGTATTTTTAATTTTTATTTGTTTATTTTAATTTTGGGGTTTTTGTTTGTTTGTTTGTTTGTTTTGAGATGGGGTTTCGCTCTTGTTACCCAGGCTGGAGTGCAATGGCACGATCTCGGCTCACCGCAACCTCCGCCTCCTGGGTTCAAGCAATTCTCCTGCCTCAGCCTCCCTAGTAGCTGGGACTACAGGCGTGTGCCACCATGCCCAGCTAATTTTTGTATTTTTAGTAGAGACGGGGTTTCACTATGTTGACCAGGATGGTCTCGATCTCTTGACCTCGTGATCCACCCGCCTCGGCCTCCCAAAGTGCTGGGATTACAGGCTTGAGCCACCGCGCCCGGCCTAATTTTTGTTTTTTTGTTTTTTGGTTTTTTTTTGAGAGGAGTTTCGCTCTTGTTACCCAGGCTGGAGTGCAATGGCGTGATCTCGACTCACCGCAACCTCCGCCTCCTGGGTTCAGGCAATTCTCCTGCCTCAGCCTCCTGAGTAGCTGGGATTATAGGCACGCGCCACCATGCCCAGCTAATTTTTTGTATTTTTAGTAGAGACGGGGTTTCACCATGTTGACCAGGTTGGTCTCGATCTCTCGACCTTGTGATCCACCCGCCTCGGCCTCCCAAAGTGCTGGGATTACAGGCTTGAGCCACCGCGCCTGGCCTAATTTTTGTATTTTTAATAAACACAGGGTTTCACCGTGTTGGCCAGGCTGGTCTCGAACTGCTGACCTCAAATGATCTGCCCCCCTCAGCCTCCCAAAGTGCTAGGATTACAGGCCTGAGCCACTGCACCTAGCCAAGAGGCTGAGGCAGGAAAATTGCCTGAACCCAGGAGGCGGAGGTTGCAATGAGCTGAGATCATGCCACTGCACTCCAACCTGGGCGACAGAGCAAGTCTCTGTCTTAAAAAGGGAAAGAAAAAAAAAAAAAAAAAGAAAGTTTAAGGAAAATAGGCCTACTTTTACTGGTTCATCCCATTCAGACACCACTGATCTTTTTTTTTTTTTTTTTTTTTTGATGAGACAGCTGAACCACTAATCTTAAAGTCAGGTATGTCCCAGTTCTGTATAAGTAGGCATATATTGATTTCCCATTCCTAAATATGTTTGAACTTTTAAAAAATCAGTTTGTTGGGTCAGGCATGGTGGCTCACGCCTGTAATCCGAGCACTTTGGGAGGCTGAGCTAGGCGGATCACGAGGTCAAGAGATTGAGACCATCCTGGCCAACATGGTGAAACCCAGTCTCTACTAAAATACAAAACTTTTTTTTTTTTTTTGAGACAGAGTCTCACTCTGTCACCAGGCACTAGGCTGGAGTGCAGTGGCACAATCTCAGCTCACTGCAACCTCCACCTCCTGGGTTCAGGCAATTCTGCCTCAGACTTCCAAGTAGCTGGGACTACAGGTGCACGCCGCCACGCCCAGCTAATTTTTTGTATTTTTAGTAGAGACAGGGTTTACCATGTTGGCCAGGATGGTCTCGATCTCTTGACCTTGTGATCCGCCCGCCTCGGCCTCCCAAAGTGCTGGGATTACAGGCTTGAGCCACCGTGCCCGGCCTAAAATACAAAACTTAGCTGGGCATGGTGGTACACACCTGTAGTTCCAACTGCTCAGAAAGTTGAGGCAGGAGAATTGCTTGAACCCAGAGGCAGGGGTTTCACTGAGCCGAGATCATACCACTGCACTCCAGCCTGGTGACAGAGTAAGACTCCTTCTCCAAAAAAAAAAAAAAAAAAAAAAAAGAAAAATCAATTTGTTTCCTCATTTGTATGATGAATTCTAGAAATATATTAGTAGCCAGTATTTACTGAGAACTTATCATGTGTCAAATCCCCCCCCCCTTTTTTTTTCTGAGACAGGATTTTGTTCTTGTTGCCTGGGTTGGAGTGCAGTGGATCCTGGCTCACTGCAGCCTCTGCCTCCCGGTTTCAAATGATTCTCCTGCCTCAGCCTCCTGAGTAGCTGGAATTATAGCCATGCACCACCATACCCAGCTAATTTTGTACTTTTAGTATAGACAGGGTTTCTCCATGTTGGTTAGGCTGGTCTCGAACTACTGATCTCAGGTGATCTGACCGCCTCAGCCTCTCAAAGTGCAGGGATTACAGGCATGAGCCACCACGCCCAGTTGTGTCAGACCCTTTTTTTCTGAGTTCTTTGTATACGTTATAATCCTGGACACAACTGTGTGAGATAGGTCCTGTTACTACCTCCATTTTATCAACTGAGGAACCTGAGAGATGGAGTGTTAAGGAATTTGCCCCAGGTCACAGTCCTGCTAGGTAGTAGAGCTGGGTTATGAACACAGGCAGTCTGACTTCCAGAGCTGGTGTTTTCAGTCATTTTGCGATACCACCTCTAATATGTAATACGTTCCCTTATAATTGAAGTAAAGTAGACACCTTCCTGAAGTTTATAAAGGCATCCTTTGCCAAATGTTTCAAGTTTGGATGAGACAAAAATCTGGGTTCAACATGTATGTGCCACTCATAATCTTCTAGATTTATGATCATGCCTCTTAGCCTCCATTTTTCCAGATTGAATCTGTGTGACCTCAACCGCAGTACCCTCTCAGGCTTCAGTTATGTCAGTTCTCCAATGGGAGGCCTTATCTAGCTCTATCGCAGTTCAGTATTGGACTGTATAAAGCCCAAGGTAATTCCCCTTTCCTGAAGCAATGTAAATTCCATAGTTTTACCCTGTCCTATTTTCAGCCTCCTAGAATTGCCTCCCATGAAGGCATTCCTGTTCTATAGTTCTTCACTCACCATGAAAAATAGTCCCAAAATTATCCTTAGCATTCTAATTGAGCAGATAGCCTGATTGTACCTTTTTTCCAGAGTCACTGATTGCCTAAGGTAATTAGCTATTATAATTGTCCTTCAGTTCATCCTCTTAATAATTTTGGCTGCTCTTTAAATTTCTTGACCTCTTTTTGTGCCAAAGTACATGCAAAGGTGTGCATATGTTTTTTAATTGTGGTAAGAAGTACTTCATATTTGTTTATTATTTTCTGGTGCAAGTGTGTATGCATCATGTTTATTTTTCTTTACAAGCCCATTTCAAAACTGTTTTCAGATTTAAAGATTTGGAGACACAGAATATATACATTCCTTGGCAGAATGCCGTCTAATGAATATGAGAGGCTTTACTCTGTACTCAGTTCTTTACTTCATTTTGTAGTACAATAGTAATGCAATAAAAGATAAGACATGATTTCTGTCCTCCAGGAGTTCTTCTTTTGAGACCGTTTCACTCTTGTTGCCCAGGCTGGAGTGCAATGGCATGATCTTGGCTCACTGCAACCTCTGCCTCCCAGGTTCAAGCAATTCTCCTGCCTCATCCTCCCAAATAGCTGGGATTACAGATAAGTGCCACCATGCCCAGCTAATTTTTGTATTTTTTTTTTTTTTTTTTTTTTTGAGACGGAGTTTCACTCATTACCCAGGCTGGAGTGCAATGGCGCGATCTCGGCTCACCGCAACCTCCGCCTCCTGGGTTCAGGCAATTCTCCTCTCTCAGCCTCCTGAGTAGCTGGGATTACAGGCACGCGCCACCATGCCCAGCTAATGTTTTGTATTTTGAGTAGAGACGGGGTTTCACCATGTTGACCAGGATAGTCTTGATCTCTTGACCTCGTGATCCACCCGCCTCGGCCTCCCAAAGTAATTTTTGTATTTTTAGTAGAGACGGTACTTTACCATGTTGTTCAGGCTGGTCTTGAACTCCTGACCTCAGGTGATCTACCCACCTCAGCCTCCCAAAGTGGTGGGATTACAGGCATGAGCCACCCCGCCGACTCCAGGAGTTTTTCTTAAAATATTGTTTTCCTAGGCCGGGCGCAGTGGCTCAAGCCTGTAATCCCAGCACTTTGGGAGGCCGAGGCGGGTGGATCACGAGGTCAAGAGATCGAGACCATCCTGGTCAACATGGTGAAACCCCGTCTCTACTAAAAATACAAAAAATTAGCTGGGCATGGTGGCACGTGCCTGTAATCCCAGCTACTCAGGAGGCTGAGGCAGGAGAATTGCCTGAACCCAGGAGGCGGAGGCTGCGGTGAGCCGAGATCGTGCCATTGCACTCCAGCCTGGGTAACAAGAGCGAAACTCCGTCTCAAAAAAAAAAAAAAAAAAAAAAAATATTGTTTTCCTTTAAATAATGAATATACACATATAACATTTGATAGCAATATAAAAGAGATTATGATTGGGTACCAAAGTGAGTGAGTGGTGCAGCAACTATCTTAGGCCTTGAAGTCAGAGAGGTCATGGTGGGCTAGCCATGTCAGAAAGGCTTCACCAAGAGCCTGGAGCTCCTGGAGGGCAAGGACTCTGTTCCCTTCCTCTGTGTCCTCAGTGACCAGTCGGAGCAGTTATTTAGGAAGTATTGATAATGAAAATGATTGAGACTTGAACTTAACTTGAAGATTACGTACAGTTTATTGAAATCAGAGAGAGTTTTTTTATGTTTGAATGCCATCTATTATGCTTTGTCTTAGTTTTTTTTTTTTTTTTTTTTTTTTGAGACAGAGTTTTGCTCTGTCACCCAGGATGGAGTGCAGTGGCATGATGTCGGCTGACTGCAACCTCTGCCTCCTAGGCTCCAGAGATTCTCCTGCCTCATCCTCTCAAGTAGCTGGGACTACAGGCATGCATTACCATGCCTGGCTAATTTTTTTTTTTTTTTTTTTTTTTGAGACAGAGTCTTGTTCTGTTACCAGGCACCAGACTGGAGTGCAGTGGCATGATCTCAGCTCACTGCAACCTCTGCCACCTGAGTTCAGGCAATTCTCCTGCCTCAGCCTCCCGAGCAGCTGGGATTACAGGTGCCTGCCACCATGCTCAGCTAATTTTTGTATTTTTAGTAGAGACGGGGTTTCACCATCTTGGCCAGGCTGGTCTTGAACTTCTGACCTCATGATCCACCGCATCGGCCTCCCAAAGTGCTGAGATTTCAGGTGTGAGCCACAGCACCTGGCCTGGGATATGCCTTTAATCCCAGCTACTCAGGAGGCTGAGG
This sequence comes from Saimiri boliviensis, assembly GCF_048565385.1. NCBI lineage: Eukaryota > Metazoa > Chordata > Mammalia > Primates > Cebidae > Saimiri > Saimiri boliviensis. The sequence continues at coordinate 9,824,668 of NC_133469.1, forward strand.
CACCAGAATTGCTTGAACCCAGGAGGCAGAGGTTGCAGTGAGCTGAGATTGTGCCACTGCACTCTAGCCTGGTTGACAGAACAAGACTGTGTCTCAAAAAAGAAAAAAATATATGTATCAATCTAGTCTCACTTTCCAATGCCTGGCATCATGTCAAGACCATGGCCCTTATCATTTACCTTGAAAGAGTAGACTGCAAAGCAGCAAACCTTTCACTTCTACCCAAGCTTCTCCTCCAACAAGCTTATCTTCATATCTTGCTCCATCTTGTTTTTCTGCTGGACAAACCATGTATCTTTATTTACCTGTTTGTAAAATGATGTAAATAAATGTTTGCTCTACTCTACCCACTAAAGATATTATGAGAATAAGAATAATTGGCTGAGCCTAGCACTTTGGAGGCTCAGGCAGGAGGATCGTTGAGCCCAGGAGTTCAAAACCAGCCTAGGCAATACAGTGAGACCCTGTCTCAAAAAATAAATAAAATAATAAAAAATAAGAGAGAGAATAAGTATAACTAAGGAAGACTTTAAGAAAGGATGTAGGGGCCCAGGTGCGGTGGTTCACGCCTATAATCCCAGCACTTTGGGAGGCCGAGACGGGTGGATCACGAGGTCAAGAGATCGAGACCATCCTGGTCAACATGGTGAAACCCTGTCTCTACTAAAAATACGTAGGTAGCTAAAAATTCATAGCTACTCAGGAGGCTGAGGCAGGAGAATTGCTTGAACCCAGGAGACGGAGGTTGTGGTGAGCCGAGATCGCACCATTGCACTCCAGCCTGGGTAACAGGAGTGAAACTCCGTCTCAAAAAAAAAAAGAAAGAAAGGATGTAGGGGCCAGGTATGGTGGCTCATGCCTGTAATCCCAGCACTTTGGGAGGCCGAGGCTGATGGATCACAAGGTCAAGATATCAACACCATCTTGGCCAACATAGTGAAACCCCGTCTCTACTAAAATACAAAAAAATTAGCTGGGCATGGTGGCATGCGCCTGTAGTCCCAGCTACTCAGGAGGCTGAAGCAGGAGAATTACTTGAAGCCAGGAAGCAGAGGTTGCAATGAGCTGAGATCGGCCACTGCACTCCAGCCTAATGCTTGGTGACAGAGCAAGACTCTGTCAAAAAAAAAACAAAAACAAAAAAACAGCCTGACCAAGATGGTGAAACCCCATCTCTACTAAAAATACAAAAAATTAGCCAGGTACAGTGGTGGGCACCTGTAATTCCAGCTACTTGGAAGGCTGAGGCAGGAGAATCACTTGAACCCCAGAGGCAGAGGTTGCAGTGAGTGAAGATTGCGCCACTGCACTCCAATCTGGGCATCAGAGTGAGACTCCATCTCAAAAACAGATAAATAAGAATGTATGTAGGCTGGGAGGGGTGGCTCACGCCTGTAATCTCAGCACTTTGGGAAGTCGAGGTGGGCAGATCACAAGGTCAAGAGATCAAGACCATCCTGGCCAACATGGTGAAACCCCATCCCTACTAAAAATACAAAAATTAGCTGGGCGTGGAGGCACACACCTGTAATCCCAGCTACTTGGGAGGCTGAGGCAGGAGAATCGCTTGAACCCAGGAGGTGGAGGTTGCAGTGAGCTGAGATTGTGCCCCTGCACTCCAGCCTGGGCAACAGAGAGAGACTGTATCTCAAAAGAAAAAAAGAAAGGATGTAAATTCACTCAATCTATTTTTAATGTTATTGTAGGCTCCAAGTATTTGGTGGATGAATGAATAAGTGAAAGAATGAATAGGCTGGGCTTGGTGGCTCACGCCTGTAATCCCAGCACTTTAGGGGGCCGAGGCGGGTGGATCATGAAGTCACGAGTTTGAGACATCCTGGCCACCGTGATGAAATCCCATCTCGACCAAAAATTAAAAAATTAACTGGGCATGAGAATTGCTTGAACCCGGGAGGCAGAAGTTGGAGTCAGCTGAGATTGTACCACTGCACTCCAGCTTGGGCAACAGAGTGAGACTCCATCTCAGGAAAAAAAAAAAAAAAAAAAAGAATGAATGAGTAAATAAGGGTATCTTTTTTCTGTAATTCCTATCTCCACTGTATGGATGGATGAGATCCTAAGTGTACCTTGATACAGTTGAATAGGAAGTGTGTGTAGCTTACAGGCAAATTTAGTGATGATACAAAGGATATAAAGAAGTATAGGCCAGGAGCAGTGGCTCACACCTGTAATCCCAGCACTTTGGGAGGCCGAGGTGGGTGGATCACGAGGTCAAGAGATCCAGACCATCCTGGCCAACATGGTGAAACCCCGTCTCTACTAAAAAATACAAAAAATTAGCCAGACGTGGGTGGCGTGTGCCTGTAGTCCCAGCTACTCGGGAGGCTGAGGCAGGAGTATTGCTTGAAACCAGAAAACGGAAGTTGCAGTGAGCCAGAATTGAACCACTGCACTCCAGCCTGGCGATAGAGTGAGACTCTGTCTCAAAAAAAAAAAAAAGGAATAAAGTAGGGTTTGTATTCTGCAACTTTTTAGTTGTTTTTCAGGGGTAAAATAAGAGGCCCCTCTCCAAAAATCTGTTTAGTAGGAATGGGTTTGAGCTGATGATACATCTTTACCTGTCAGCTGTACTCCTGGGTCATTGAGCATGCACATCTGAGAGGACAGCAGCAGACTGGGAGTGCAGTATGCCAGGATTGCAGAGTCATTTCAATAACAAGCCAGGCAGCCCAAATCGGGGTTAGGAACTTTGTCCTCAATAGCACTATGTGTCAGCTAACAGAGCTAACTAAACAGAACAGCTCATCTCAACAGATGTTCATGTTGCATCTCAGGTCCAGGTCCTTTTCTAGGTGCTAGAGTTACAAAGATGCGTAAGAGGCTGGGTGCAGTGGCTCACGCCTGTAATCCCAGCACTTTGGGAGGCTGAGGTGGGTGGCCTACCTGAGATCAGGAGTTGGAGACCATCCTGGCTAACATGATGAAACCCCATGTATACTAAAAATACAAAAAGTTAGCCAGGAGTGGTGTGGTCTGCACCTGTAATCCCAGCTACTCCGGAGGCTGAGACAGGAGAATCACTTGAATCCAAGAGGTGGAGATTGCAGTGAACTGAGATCACACCATTGCACTCCAGCCTGAGTGACAAGAGCAAAACTCCATCCCCCCTCCCACAAAAAAATATACATATATATGCATAAGAAACTTTCCTGGTTATTGAGGCAGCTGTAGTCTAACTAGGAAGAAGGACACATAAATAGTTTCAATACCAGGGTACTATGAGAACAGCTATAAAACTTTCAAATTATAAAGCCTAGAAGAAATGAGTTAGCCTTTATTGGGCATGTATTATGTCCCAGACCCTGTGCTGGGCATATGTCATGTATCGTCACTTTTAATACTGGAAATGTTATGAGGCAGGCACTGTTATTATGCTTTTTTTTACAGAATAGGAAACTGAAGTTTAAACAGTGTATCCAGTAGAACTTTCTGCAGTGATGGAAATGTTCTAGAGCTGCACTGTCCAATAAGTAACCGCTAGTCACATGTGGCTTTTGAATACCTAAAATGTGGTTAGTACAACTAAGGGACTGCATTTGAGCTTTTATTTAATTTAAATTTTAATTTAAATAGCCACATGTGGTCAGTGGCTACCGTATGGGACAGCTCAGGCTTAGTGTTCTCAGCCTCTGCAGTGTTCTCTGTGATCTGGTCCTCCATTACCTCTGCTCATCTTCTCCTTCCCCTCCTCACCCATTCTAGCCTCATTAGCCTCATTACAGGCCTTCAGATAAAACTGGCATGTCATTGCCCCTACATGCCTCTTTCCCTTGCCTCCTTTAAATCTTGGCTCAAAGCTGGGTATGGTGGCTCACACCTGCAGGTGGGAGGATCATTTGAGCCCAGGAGTTCAAGTCCAGGCTGAACAACATAGTGAGACCCTGTCTCTAAAAAAATTAACCAGGCCCAAGACTTATAGTCTCAGCAACTTGTGAAGCTGAAGTCGGAGGATCACTTGAGTCTGGGAGGTCAAGACTGCAGGGAGCTATGATTGCACTACTGCACTCCAGCCTGAGTAATAAAGCAAGACTCTATCTTTAAAAAAAATTTTTTTTTTTTTTTTTTTTTTTTTTTTTTTTTTTTTGTGGCAGAGTTTCACTCTTGTTATCCAGGCTGGAGTGCAGTGGCATGATCTCGGCTCACTGCAACCTCCGCCTCCTGGGTTCAGGCAATTTTCCTGCCTCAGCCTCCTGAGTAGCTGGGATTGCAGGCATGTGCCACCATGCCCAGCTAATTTTTTGTATTTTTAGTAGAGACGGGGTTTCACCATGTTGACCAGGATGGTCTCGATCTCTTGACCTCATGATCTACCCGCCTCGGCCTCCCAAAATGCTGGGATTACAGGCTTGAGTCACCGTGCCCGGCCAAAAAAAAAATTTTTTTTTACTAAAATGTCACATTCCTGAAACTCCCTTACCCTACTCTTGTTTGTTCCATATCACTCACTATTGCTAACATGTTATGATTTATTATTATTATTGACTGTTCCCTCCCCCCACCTAGTAAGTGTCATGAAGAAGGTTTTTGCCTCCTTGTTTACTGGTATATCCCTAGTGCTAAGAATAATGCCTGGAATGTAGCAGTCACTCAGTAAACATTAGTTCACCAATTAAACCAGGAGGAGTCACCCAACCTGTCTACACCAGAATCTGTGTTCTTACTCATTACACTATACTTGCTCCTTGTAAATGCAGCATTCCTTCCAAAGTAAATGAGAAAAGCTTCATTTGAAAGGAACAGGTAAGAGAAAGCAAGTATCCTTAATCTCTACAGTTTCACTGAATCATTACATGTCTTCAAGCAAATAGACAAATTGTACCCATTTAAACAGCTGATTTATAAGTGGCAGTTCAGAAGGGCACATAAGCTCTATTTAAAATGCAATGTTAGGCCAGGTGCAGTGGTTCACACCTGTAATCCCAGCACTTGGTGAGACCAAGGCAGGCAGATCTCCTGAGGTCAGGAGTTCTGGGTAACATGGTGAAACCCCATCTCTACTAAAAATACAAAAATTAGCTGGGCATGGTGGCGCAAGCCTGTAATCCCGGCCTGTACTTGGGAGGCTGAGGCACCAGAATTGCTGGAGCCCAGGAGGTGGAGGTTGCAGTGAGCCAAGATTGTGCCACTGCACTCCAACCTGGGCAATAGAGTGAGACTGTGTCTCCCCATTTTACATAAACAGGAAAGAGGAGACTTAGTATGTTTTCTAGAGTCAGCTGGATAAGATCAGAATCTAACTTAATTTATCTTATAGCTCAGTAGAACCCAGATTTTGAAGATGCTTATCCTAAATGGATTACCACTCCCTCTATAGCATCTAGTCTGGTTCTGATCAACTTCTGTGAAATTTTAGCTCAGTTTGGATAAGGTCAGAACCTGCCTCACATTCTCTAGGATGCTATCCCCAGAAACCCCAGGCTAGGGTTGCTAGGATCCCTCTATCCACTTCAAGTTTTTGGTTTTTTTTTGAGACAGAATTTTGTTCTTGTCACCCAGGCTGGAGTGTAATGGCATGATCTTGGCTTGCTGCAACCTCCACCTCCTGAGTTCAAGTGATTTTTCTGCCTCAGCCTCCCAGGTAGCTGGGATTACAGGCTCCTGTCACCATGCTCAGCTAATTTTTATATTTTTAGTAAAAATGGGGTTTCCTCATGTTGGCCAGGCTGGTCTCAAACTGTTGACCTCAGGTGATCCACCCAAAGTGCAGAGGTTACAGACGTGAGCCACAGTGCCCAGCCCACTTGTGGTCTTATGGACCAGAGTAACAGATCTCTTGGTGAAAAGCAGACTGATCTCTGGAATTAGAACAGAGACAGAAGTACACTAACAGCAGAGAATGGAATCTTTTTTTTTGAGACAGTCTCTGTCACTTAGGCTGGGGTGCAGTGGCAAGAATGAAATTTTACATATAAAATAGATACAGCATTTGGCCGGGCATGGTGGCTTACGCCTGTAATATTAGCACTTTGGGAGGCAGAGTGGGTGGATCACAAGGTCAGGAATTCAAGACCAGCCTGGCCAATATGGTGAAATCTTGTCGCTACTGAAAATACAAAACAATTAGCCAGGCGCACTGGTACATGCCTATAATCCCAGCTACTTAGGAGCCTGAGGCAGGAGAATTGCTTGAATCTGGGAGCCAGAGGTCGCAGTGAGCCAAGGTCATGCCACTGCACTCCAGCCTGGGTGACACAGCAAGACTCCATCTCAAAAATAAATAAATAAATAAATAATATAGATACAGCATTTCATAATCATTTGCTGGATGTTGAAATCTGTTCTTAGATTTTACTCAACAATACTGAAGAAGATTTTTTTTTTTTTTTTTTTTGAGACGGAGTCTCGCTCTGTCATCCAGGCTGGAGTGCAGTGGCATGATTTCGGCTCACTGTGAGCTCCGCCTCTAGGATTCAAGTGATTCTCCTGCCTCAGTGTCCCAAGTAATTGGGATTATGGGTGCCTGCCACCACACCTGGCTAAGTTTTATATTTCTAGTTGAGATGGGGTTTCACCATGTTGTCTAGGCTGGTCTCAAACTCCTGACCTTATCATCCGCCTGCCTCGGCCTCCCAAAGTGCTGGGATTACAGGTGTGACCTACCGAACTTAGGCTTTTTTCTTTTTTCTTGAGATAGAGTTTCACTCTTTTCACCCAGGCTGGAGTGCAGTGGTGCAATCTCGGCTCATTGCAACCCCTGCCTCCAGAGTTCAGGTGATTCTCCTGCCTCAGCCTCCTGAGTAGCTGGGATTATAGGCATGCACCACCATGCCTGGCTAATTTTGTATTTTTAGTAGAAATGGGGTGGTTGGCCAGGCTGGTCTCAAACTCCTTACCTCAAGTGATCTGCCCACCTCAGCCTCCCAAAGTCCTGGAATTACAGGTGTGAGCCACTACACCCGGCCTATTGTTTATTTGAGACAGGGTCTCGCTCTGTTGCCCAGGCTAGAGTGCAGTGGTGCAATCTCGGCTCACTGCATCCTCTGCCTCCCAAGTTCAAGCAATTCTTGTGCCTTAGCCTCCCAAGTAGCCGGGACTACAGGTGAGCGCCACCATGCCCGGTGAATTTTTCTTTGAATTTTTAGTAGAGTCATGGTTTCTCCATGTTGGCCAGGCTGGTCTCGAACTCCTGGCCTCAAGTGATCCACCTGTCTTGGCCTCCCAAAGTGCTGGGATTATAGGTGTGAGCCACTGTGCCCTGTCTGAAGTAGAATTTATTTTTATCTTTTAGAAGTCTTTGCCCTTTTCCCCAAGAAGGTCATCATACCTAATAAAAGCCTCCATTTATCCAACATCTGTATATCACATACTGTACATGCTTTCTTTCTTTCTTTTTTTTTTTTAAACAAAGTCTTGCTCTTGTTACCCAGGCTAGAGTACAGTGGCATGGTCTCCGCTCACTGCAACTTCTGACTCCCAGGTTCAAGCAATTCTCCTGCCTCAGCCTCCTGAGTAGCTGGGATTATAGGTATGCGCCACCACACTGGGCTAATTTTTTTTTTTTTTTTTTTTTTTTTTTTTTTTTTTTGAGACGGAGTTTCGCTCTTGTTGCCCAGGCTGGAGTGCAATGGCGCGATCTCGGCTCACCGCAACCTCCGCCTCCTGGGTTCAGGCAATTCTCCTGCCTCAGCCTCCTGAGTAGCTGGGATGACAGGCACGCGCCACCATGCCCAGCTAATTTTTTGTATTTTTAGTAGAGACGGGGTTTCACCATGTTGACCAGGATGGTCTCGATCTCTCGACCTCGTGATCCACCCGCCTCGGCCTCCCAAAGTGCTGGGATTACAGGCTTGAGCCACCGCGCCCGGCTTAATTTTTGTGTTTTTAGTAGAGGAGGTTTCGCCATGTTGGCCAGGATGGTCTTGATCTCCTGACCTCGTAATCTCCCGGCCTTGGCCTCCCATGGTGCTGGAATTACAGGTGTGAGCCACTGCACCCAGCCACATACTGTGAAGCTTTCTATACATTATCATTACCAATCACAGCAATTTTGAATTGGAGGAAGAGACTTAGACAGGCTGGGTAAACTTGCCCAAGATTCACTACTAGCAAGTGGAAGAGCCAGGATCTTAACCCATATGGTCCTCTTAACTATCTCTGAGGATGCTATGCTGAGCGTATGGTGGCTCACATCTGTAGTCCTAGCACTTTGGGAGGCCGAGGCCGGTGGATCACTTGAGGCCAGGAGTTCGAGACCAGCCTAGCCAACGTGGCAAAATCCTGTCACTACTAAAAATAAAAAAATTAGCTGGCCATGGTGGTGCATGCCTGCAATCCCAGTTACTTGAGAGGATGAGAATTGCTTGAACCTGGCAGAGATTGCAGTGAGCTGAGATCATGTCACTGCACTCCAGCCTGGGTGACAGACTCTGTCTCAAAAAAGTCACAGGGCAAACAGTGAAGGTAGCAGTTAGCAATCAGTAATCCACTATGTCACCATGTGAATGAAGTGATAACAGGGGTGAGTGAGATGTTTGCTGGTGCTCCACATCTTTCATTGCCCTTCTTCTGCCTACTGAGCACTGCTGTAGAGTGTCTCTTGTGGACTCTTGAGATGACCTCCTTACCCTGGTCTGTTCACTTTGCTCTCTTCCCTCCAGTTCATCTGCTCTTGCACAGCTACAGTTACCTTTTCCAAACACGGATCTGATCAAGGCCTCTTTGAGTCCTGGCCTGCCTGCTTTGCTGGCCATCCTGTTGGCCACTCTTCCCCCTTGCCACCATCACTGCACCCTTCCTTCACTCTGCCCTGCAGGCTTTAGACTTCACAGCCATGCATGTGCCCGTCATGTTCTCTCCCACAGAAATGTCCATTTCTGCCTTTACTTGTCATTGGTAGTGGAAGCTCACAAAAGTAGTATATTATATTTAACACCTTGTTTTTACCACTATGGTACAGTGTATTAACATTGTGTTTTTGTTAATTATTTGAGTGTCTCAGTCCATTTGACCTCGAGCCCCTCAAAAGCAGGAAAGTGAGCTGTTCCTATTTGCATTTCTACACCTAACATTGTTTCTGGCACATAGAGGTAGAATAACACTGCCTTCACTATCTAAATGGATAGCATTTACAAAGTTTTGTTCTGTCACCCCCCAAAGGATTTCACCTCAATGAAGAAATAAGTAATAACGTAGAGTGTATTACTATAGTCTTACTGTACATGAGACAGAGAAGTTAGAAAGACATAGCTGAGGCCAGGCACAGTGGCTCATGCCTGTAATTCCAGCACTTTGGCAGGTGAGGTGGGCGGAAAACAAGGTCAGGAGTTCGAGACCACCCTGGCCAACATGGTGAAATCCTGTCTCTACTAAAATACAAATATTAGCTGGGCGTGGTGATGCATGCCTCTAATCCCAGCTTTTAAAAAAAAAAAGGAATAGCTGAATTGACCCCAAAGAGGAAAGAATAGCACCATAAAACCAGGGTACCTTTATACCAGTGTTTTTTTTGTTGTTTGTTTGTTTTGAGACAAAGTTTTGCTCTTGTTGACCAGGCAGGAGTGCAATAGTGTGATCTCTGCTCACTGCAACCTCCTGCTCCTGGATTCAAGCGATTCTCCTGCCTCAGCCTCCCAAGTAGCTGAGATTACAGGCACCTGCCACCACTTCTAGCTAATTTTTGTACATTTAGTAGAGATGGGATTTCACCATGTTGACCAGGCTGGTCTTGAACTCCTGACCTTAGGAGATTCACCTGTCTCGGCCTCCCGAAGTGCTAGGGTTACAGACGTGAGCCATAGCACCCAGCCCTGTACCAGTGTTTTTAATCTTACATTCTCATAAAGAAGGACTTTCATTATTTTCAACTTACTTAACAGAACACACTCTATCACAAGCTAAGAATCTTATTGGAGGAGAGTTGCATTTCTAAAAGTCCCTCAAGAAGTTTGTAACGGGTTACCCTGGGTTTGAGTGATGTAGTGAATTTACCAAGGCTGAGGGGCCACTTAGTCAAGTCCCAAGTGGCTAAATCTCTTCTTTTCTCCACAGGGAAACAACTGGAAGGCATCTGGTAAGTTGGGTTGGTCTCCTTACTTTGACTAGTTTCTGAAACAAGGCAGCATTCTCTGCATTTCAGGTTTCAGTCTGTGGCTTCCAGCATGAAACCTAGCTCTCCATGCTATAAATCTTTAAGCCCTAAAGCAGTGGTTCTCCATCAGGACTTACTTTGCTCTCTCACCCTGGGATATTTAACCATGTCCAGAGACATTTTTGGTTGTCACACAGGGAGGAAGATGCTACTGGCATCTTGTGGATGGAGGCAGGGATGCTGCTCAACAGCCTAGAATGCACAGGGCAGCCCCGAACAACAAAGAGCTATCCAGCCTCAAATGTCAGTAGTGCCAAGATTGAATACCCATGATCTGTGGCATTTACCATACTCATACCTTTGGTTGGTTGGTTTTATAAGGCTGGTCACCACAGTCCTATCCTTGGGCAAAAATTCCCTTTGCACTATGGTGTTTGCTTTTAATAAAATTCTAAGTTTTCTGGCTCACTGTGTCTCTCTCTGTGTGACAGGCACACCTCCATAGTTGTGCACAAGGATGAGTTCTTCTTCGGCAGTGGTGGTATCTCTAGCTGCCCCCCGGTGAGTGTCTTCCCCTGCACTCTGTCCTGCAGTCTCAGGTTCCTGGGGGCTCCTGTAGACCAGGAGCTTTGCTTCTGCTGTGGACCTCTGGCATTGTTCCTCAAAGCCACCTAAAGACTCAGCTCAAGAAAACCTTTCCCAGACACCCCAGCCAATTGCCCTCCTCTCTTTTCCCATGGCATGTGTGGGTCCTTCTGTCTCACACAGAACATCTTATGGTGAAATGAGCTGTTTCTGGGTCTCCACAGGGAACTGTGTAAGCTCCTTGCGAGCTGAGGCCTTCCATCCCCATCCCCAGCACAGTGCCCAGCTCATCATAGGAATGCAGCTGATGTTCTGATGTTATGCTGAATGATGAGGGCTCTGAGAAGCGTCAAGAGTTGCCCTTGGCCAGGCGCAGTGGCTCACGCCTGTAATCCCAGCACTTTGGGAGGCCGAGGCGGGTGGATCCCAAGGTCAAGAGATCGAGACCATCCTGGTTAACACGGTGAAACCCCATCTCTACTAAAAATACAAAAAATTAGCTGGGCATGGTGGCACGTGCCAGTAATCCCAGCTACTCAGGAGACTGAGGCAGGAGAATTGCCTGAACCCAGGAGGCAGAGGTTGCGGTGAGCCGAGATCGCACCATTGCACTCCAGCCTGGGTAACAAGAGCGAAACTCCGTCTCAAAAAGAGTTGCCCAGACTTACACAGCCAATAAGTGTCACCAGTCCTAGAACCCAGGATTCTGACTCTAAAGCCCATATCCTTTTCCAGAACTTTCTATCTGAGCTATCCAAGTGTTGTCCCAGCAGGTGCTCAAGCAATGACCAAGAAGCCGTTTATTTTGTTTTTTTGTTTGTTGGCTTGTTTTGTTTTTGTGGGGGTTTTTTGCAGTATCCTATAGGAAGAATTTTTTTTTTTTTTTTTTTTGAGACAGGTCTTCTCTGTCACCCAGGCCAGAAATGCAGTGGTGCAATCTCGGCTTATTGCAGCCTTGACCTCCCAGGTTCAAGCAGTCTTCCCACCTTAGCCTCCCAAGTAGCTAGGACTGTTAGCACCACCATACCCAACAAATTTTTTCTATTTTTTGTAGAAATGGGTTCTCCCTATGTTGCCCCAGACTGATTTCAAACTCCTGGGCTCAAACAATCCCCTGCATAAGCCAGAATTCTCTCATTGCTTTTGGAATAAAAGCCAGAAAGCTCAGCATGGTCTCCCAGGACCTTCCTGATCTAGTCTCTGACTGTCTCTGGCAGCCTCTTTCGGGTTGTTCCCGCCCAACTCTCTCTCTCTTCTCATTCTTTGAATACACCTTAGACATTTAAACTCTGACATCAGTACGCCTTCCTGATCCTTCGCCTGGTTACGCCTCTCCCTCCTTCAGATTTGAGTTGTGTCACTTTCTCAGGCAAGTCTACCCAGACCCCTCAGACCAGGAAAGTCACCTGTCATGTGTACTGTTGGCATTCTGTACTTTTCCAGCACACCCTTATTGCAGCTCATAATTATATACTGATTTATGGGATTTTTTAATCCCCCTTCCCTGCTAAACTAAGCTTCTTAAGCACAAGAATCTCATCTATTTTGTCCACACCACAGCCCCAGTGCCTATAAGTGAAAAAGAGGAGTCAAAGAGTGACTTTTTAGTCTCTTACAACTCTGAGATAATTGTTCTCTGCCTACCATAGGTATCTTGCTCACCGTGCTTTCCACAGTGCCCAGAACAACGTCAGCTATGTAGGAGGTGCTCAGTAGCTGTGAATAAATGATCTTTTCAGGGAGCTCTGCTCTGGAGTATTATCCCTTCCCAGATTTGTTCTCCCTGCTGATCTCATTGCTTCCACAGTGGCTGGTTTACCCACTCAACCTCAGTCTCTGCTTCAGTCTTCTCTGGTAATCTGTTAACTCCATAGCTTAGGGTTTTCTGTAGGCCTTTCAGGAGCCATCAACTCCCTTGCCCTATCACCATCATTGGATTAGGCTCACAGATCAAAAAAGAATTGCATTATGGAAATAACTGCCAGCCTGCCAGATTTCTCACCACCCTTCACATTTTTCCATTGTTACACAGGATGTCAAGTTATGTCAGAAGAAAAACTGGCTGCATACTTTATGCAAATAGGCATGGAGAGATGGCCTGTGAAGTGTGAGCTATTTCTATTGTCCTGTTCTGTCCTCATGATGAGATATACTGGGGACAAAAGGAGACTTCAGATTCTGGGTTTCTCGTTTTTCTCAGCTGAATAAGTGGACAGCATCAGGAGTCAGAGCTGCAAGAGAATCAGCTTCCCAGGGCTCCGCAAGAAACAAGAAGCCTGACTTCCTAACCATGCTGCCAGCACATGGCAATGGAAAGTCACCAGAAAGTTCTAAGCCAAGCTTGTCCAACCTGTAGCCCACAGGCCACATGCAGCCCAGGACAGCTTTGAATGTGGCCTGACACAAATTTGTAAAGTTTCTTAAAACATGAGTTTTTTTTTTTTTTTTTTTTTTTTTTTTAAGATGGGGTTTCACCGTGATGGCCAGGCTGGTCTTGAACTCCTGACCTCAGGTGATCTACCCACCTCGGCCTCCCAAATTGCTAGGATTACAGGCATGAGCCACCGCGCCCAGTCAAGAGATTTTTTTTTAAAGCTCATCAACTACCATTAGTGTTAGTTTATTTTATGTGTGGCCCAAGATAATTCTTCCAATGTGGCCCAGGAAAACCAAAAGATTGGACACCCCTGCTTCTAAGCCATTGCATCCTTAATACAAATAGTGAATAGCACACTTCATCTGCCCAGGGTGCCCTGAAAGTTAAAAATGAAGTCAGGCCGGGTACAGTGACTCACGCCTGTAATCCCAACACTTTGGGTGGCCCAGGTGGGTGGATCACTTGAGGTCAGGAGTTCGAGACCAGCTTGACCAATGTGGTAAAACCCTGTTTCTGCTAAAATTGCAAAATATTAGCTGGGTGTGGTGGCAGGCACTGTAATTCCAGCTACTCAGGAGGCTGAGTCAGGAAAGTCACTTGAATCCGGGAGGCAGAGGTTGTACTCTAGCCTGGGTGACGAGAGAGAAACTCTGTCTCAAAAAAAAAGGGAAGTCAGAACAGAGTGTTTGTGATCTACTGTGGGAAGCCAAAGTAAAGATGGTAATTTAATGACTTTCTTTGGGTTGGCTCTTTTAGGGAGGGACATTGCTTGGGCCCCCAGACTCTGTGGTTGATGTGGGGAGTACAGAAGTCACAGAAGAAATCTTTCTGGAGTACCTGTCCTCCCTGGGGGAGTCCCTATTCCGGTGAGTGGAGACAGGGGTGGTGGTTAGTGGTGTCTGTCTCCCCAACTAGATAATCAACACCTACCTGGAGGCAGCTGCCACATCATTTCATCCTTATCACTCAGCACAAGACCTGGCCCATGTTAATTAACATGAAGAAAGGGCAGTTATACTACAAAAAGAGTTCTAAGTTGTTCTCATACAGATATTCCTTCTAGCATACTTTCTGCTGAAATTTTTAGAGGAAACAAGGGCTTTTCATTCCTTCTGATTAAAATCAAGTGCTGTTCTCAACCTTTATTGGACAAGTTTGTAGAAGGAAAAGCAGGGTTTGCAGAAGGGTTGGGATGAAATACAAACTCCAGCCGACTTTTCCTGAAAGAGGCTTTCGTCAATTTCAGTATGAGGTAAACAGTAACACCAGAGCTCTGCTTTCATGAATGTGAAGATTCTCCTGAACTGTGTAGGAGCCACGTATTTTCAGTTTCTCCTTCCCTTAAAAATCAGTTATTAATGGCCAGACTGGCAAATAAGCAATGTTTCTGGTGTATCAGAGAGGGGAAATCACAGTCCTTACATTGAGCTGTGCTCACTATTCCACAGCCTAGCTTGAGTTATTCCACATAGACGCTTGCTGGCTTCTCATATCTGTTCTGCAAATCTTTCAACATACAGAGGTGAGGCCTACAACCTCTTCGAACACAACTGTAACACCTTCAGCAACGAAGTGGCACAGTTCCTGACTGGGCGGAAGATTCCTTCTTACATCACAGACCTGCCCTCTGAAGTTCTCTCCACGTAAGTGTGGCCTCTGTCCCCACCCCTGCCTTGGCCAACCTCCCCATTAATGGTCAGTGCCCTTTCTCTGGCCATCCGCCCTCCCAACCAGGTGGGCCTGCCCTGATGGCAGCTTCTAACACAGAAGGCTGCTGTTCTCTACACCCACTGTTGTGTACCTGTATTACCTCCACCTTCAGAGATAGACCAGCTCTGCCCTGGCTTAAGTTCAACCACAGAACTTAGAAACCCACTTGACATTAGCTTTAGTACTTGCATAAAAGTCTGGCATCTGTCCTTCCCATTGTGGTTGAAGCATGCCACTCCCCAGAAGTACTCAATTAAAATGCATTATTAGACGAGCAGAGAGGGGGTAAGAAAAATAGTAGAGGGGCTTATTTTATAGCTGTTGATTTGTCTTTCTCCACTGCACCAGGAGCTCTGACTCCCTCACAGACTGAGTTCTACTTGCCCTTGTGCATTACAGCACAGTCCGCCTTCAACAGATGTTTTCTTCAAGAACATTCTGCAGCTCCTTCTGTCCTTCTGTGGCCCAAGCCTTGAAAGAGACTTGTAGGCCATCACCCAGGCGGTATCCACTAAAAAGGCAAAACACCCCCAAAGCCATCTCACCTCCCTCCCTCTCTTTGCCATTGCTTGCATTCAGGCAGTCTCTGCTCACTCCAGGACCATGTCTGTTTGCTTCTTCTGACTCAGTTTCTTCTGAATTACGGCCTTACTCAACAGAGATCTTGGCAGGTTTAGCAGGCCCAGCAAGGTGGGCTATTTTTTATACCTGAGGAGGAACCTCCCAGGAAGAGCTTGCATAGGAAATGAGGCTGTTGTGGCAGAGAGGAGCCCCACTCTGCCAGCTGTGGCCCTGCCTTCCTTTGCTCGCTGGATACGCAGCCCCACAGCACTGCTAAGAGATGTAGGTTATGGAGCCCTGAGCAAACTGGAGTAGCCAGAATGTTCTTACTGGTATTATTTAATGGGTGGAGTTCCTGGAATTGTCTGAATTGGGGTTGATATTTGTAGGTTTCATCTGTTTATACTTTGGAGTACTTCATTCCTTTGAACTTGGAGATGATTTTCAAAAGTGGCAGTATCCACTGAAAAGCCAGTGATTGAAATGTGTTGCGAGCAACCTTATTTATGGTTGTTGTAATCATGGAAAATCTCCAAACTCCAGTATTTGCAGTGTTTTTTCCAGCTAAATTACTATGAGAGCAAACTAGGAGCTCTTTAGAAAGACATTAGTGGCTGGGCATGGTGGCTCACACCTGTAATCCCTGTACTTTGGGAGGCTGAGGTGGGTGGATCTCAAGGTCAGGAATTTGAGACCAGCCTGGCCAACATGGTGGAACCCTGTCTCTACTAAAAATACAAAAATTAGCCGGGTGTGGTAGCCCCACTTGTAATCCCAGCTACTCGGGAAGCTGAGGCAGGAAAATTGCTTGAACCCAGGAGGCATAGGTTGCAGTGAGCCAAAATCATGCCATTGCACTCCAGCTTTGGGTGACAGAGCAAGATGGCGTCTTGGGGGCGGCAGGAGAGGGGAAAAAAGGCATTAATACTGGGAACCTGGCATTTGTCATTTTTCCTGAATATTTCCTGTACTCCCTGGCAGACCTCTGTTCCTGGAAGAATTCAGTTGTGTGCTATCCTGACCCCTAACTTTGTCTTTTTTTTTTCTGAGATGGAGTCTCACTCTGTCACCCAAGCTGGCCTGATCTCTGCTCACTGCAACTTCCACCTCCCAGGATCAAGCGATTCTCCTGCCTCAGCCTCCTGGGACTACAGGTGTGCACCAGCATGCCCAGCTAATTTTTTGTCTTTTTGGTAGATACGGGGTTTCACCGTGTTAGCCAGGATGGTCTCAAACTTCTGACCTCATGATCCACCTGCCTCGACCTCCCAAAGTGCCGAGATAACAGGCTTGAGCCACTGCACCTGGTCTGTCTTCTTTTTTATATCCTTATTTTGCCTCAGTTTCCTTGCTTAAATTTGATCTTTTTCAGCTGGGCTTAGTGGCTCAACGCCTGTAATCCCAGCACTTTGGAAGGCTGAGGCGGGCAATTGCCTGAGGTCAGGAGTTTGAGATCAGCCTGGGCGACATGGTGAAACCCCGTCTCTACTAAAATACAAAAAATTAGCCAGGCGTGGCATGTGCCTGTAGTCCCAGCTACTTGGGAGGCTTTGGCAGAAGAATTGCTTGAACCCAAGGGTTGGGGGTTGCAGTTAGCCAAGATTACGCCACTGCACTCCAGCCTGGGCGACAGAGCAAGACTTTGTCTCCAAAAAAAAAAAAAAAAAAAAAAAAGCAGCGCAGGTGTGGTGGCTCACGCCTGTAATCCCATTACTTTTGGGAGACCGAGGCGGGCGGATCATGAGGTCAAGAGATCAAGACCATCCTAGCCAACATGGTGAAACTCTGTCTCTACTAAAAATATAAAAATTAGCTGGGCATAATGGCACACACTTGTAGTCTCAGCTACTCAGGAGGCTGAAGCAGGAAAATTGCTTGAACCCGGGAGGTTGGAGTGAGCCAAGATTACACCGCTGCACTCCAGCCTGGCAACAGAGTGAGACTCCATCTCAAAAAAAAAGTACAGAGCAGGCTATTTCAGAGATGCCCTCCAAGAACACTGGTGTGTGAGGCAGATGGGAAACTTAAGTGAGGTGATGAGGTGCTCCTTCTTGCTGTGGTGGTACTGCTGCTGCTGCTGCCACCACCACTCCTCCTCCCTACCCTTGGGCAGTGCAGGGTGTGTGTGTGTGACGGGAGGCCACATCCCAGAGCCCATCCCACTCATGTCTGTTTCCTTGCAGGCCCTTTGGACAGGCACTTCGGCCCCTCCTGGACTCCATTCAGATCCAGCCTCCAGGAGGGAGCTCCGTGGGCAGACCCAACGGCCAGAGCTAACAGGACTTCCTGGGACCGCCCTGCCTCACCAGGGCTTTTCCTTTTTAAACAAAACAAACCCTACCAGATTTCTATTTTATAATTTTACATCAGAGCTAACAACCAAGGGACGGCTTTTTAAATTTCCCAGAGAAGGAGATTGTCAGGCCGCATGTAGATAATGCTGCTAAAAAACAGAACAAAATGCCAACCCTTCTAATGGTATTATACTAATTTATTAAGGCTGTCTTGTCTGTGAGTTCACTTCTGACGCTGTTTCCTAAGCGTCCTCCACACTGGAGAAAGGGAGGGGCTTTGTTTAAACAGAAAGCAAGAGGCACAGTTTGGGGGAGCCCCAACCTAAAACTCTTCCCAGAGAACACTCATGCTCTACCCGTCACCACCACCTGTGGGACCCAGGTGAGTTTTAGAACATCCATGGCCTGGAAACAGTTACTCTAGCGTTAAATGAACCAAAGAATTTGATGCACATGGGACCAGTTTCAGGATGACTAACCCAACCTAAGTGAACTCTTTAGCCACAACCCTCTTCACCTTCCCTCCCCTACCCCAAACAAAGCCAGTGCTGGAGCAGCCACTGCCTCAGGATCAATGAAGTAACAGCAAGTATCAGGCCGGAGAAAACAGGATAAAGCCATTCCTCCTTCCACGTAGATGGATTGCCAATCCTCTGCCATCAGTTTTGGGAAACCTGCCTCAGTGCCCCCGAGGCTGCTCTTCCTCAGCATAGCTGATGTGTCATAGTTGATGAGGTCTGGGCTGGAGCAGCAGAGACCCAGGCCTTTTTTCTGCAGTAATGATATAGATTATTTGCAGTCTCTGCAACTACCACCGAGACCAGTATGCAGAATTCAGCTGGGGACCAAGGGATAGGATTCCCTGCTCTAGGAAGATAACCTTTTTTTTCGGGGGGGGGGGACCAGGCTGTAGTGCAGTGGCACAATCTTGGCTCACTGTGACCTCCCAAGTAGCTGGGACTATAGGCACATGCTACCACGCCAAGCTGTTTTTTTAGGTTTTAGTAGAGAAGAGGTTTCGCCATGTTGGTCAGACTGGTCTCCAACTCCTGACCTCAGGTGATCCACCCACCTCACCCTCCCAAAGTGCTGCGATTATAGGCATGAGCACTATGCCCGGCTGGAAAATACCTTTGATGTAGAACGAATAATGATGTGAGGCCAGGCACAGTGGCTAAAGCCTTTAATCCTAGCACTTTGGGAGGCCAAGACAGGCAGATCACTTGAGGTCAGGAGTTCAAGACCAGCCTGGCCAACATGGTGAAACCCTGTCTCTACTAAAAATACAAAAATTAGCAGGGCACAGTGGCACATGTCTGTAATCCCTCAGGAGGCTGAGGCAGGAGAAACTTGAACCTGGCAGGCAAAGGTTGTGGTGAGTTGAGATTGTACAGTGCACTCTAGCCTGGGTGATAGAGCAAGACTCCGTCTCAAAAAAAAAAAAAAAAAAAAAAAAAGTGATGTAGAATCAGGTGGCAAGAAAATTTAGAATCATTTCTGATAGGGACTTTCCCTCATCCTAAATGTGTTTTGAAGGCACACCTTATTTCCGTTGTCATTCTGATTTTAGGGAAACAGGTTGGGGCGTGACTGGGCATTTTCCTAATGACTTGCTGCTAGGAGTTGATAGGCAGGGAACAGTCTGGGAGTCTGTAATCCAGAGAGACTTTCAGATTCCTTATCTTCGTGTAGACCTCCTTTAGTTAGATTTTGAGAAGGTGAGTGTGAAGAAGGGACTCAGAGCTGCCAGGTGCCCGAGTCTCAGCTCTGACATCCTTGGGTCCCTTCTGCCACAACTTCCTGCCACTTTGTGGACTTGAATTATATTGCTTCTTCCTGGAAGTCTGGCCTGCAGCAGGGGCCTTTCCTCTCCAAAAAGCTGCTGCTCACTTTTGGCCCCATCTGCTGCTATCTTTGCTACTAGCCATAGCAGTTGCCATCAGCAGAGCCTCAGCTAAAGGAGATGTCATTCTGCCTTAGTGTTTGCCGGCAGCCTGACCAGGGGCATGTCCAGTTGGGATGTCAAGTGACATTTGAAAACTTGAAGATTAGAGGCCAAATGAATGAACAGCTTAATTCTTCTCAAGACCCACTGATTTGCCAGTGTCCATGAAAATCACAAATTAGAGCAGAAACCAGCAGGGACTGTTGTATAATGGTGATCTACTGGCAGACGTGAGCCCAAGGAGAAAGAATTTCAGAGGCTGGGTTTCTTCTGGGAGGGCAGCAAGTTGGTCTAGGCCAGGGCTTTGTTTCCTACCAGTGTTGTTCCCTTTTCCAACTTGCCTGGCCCAGCTCTGTCTTTCAGGCTCCTGCTCCAGACTTCTCTGCCTAGGGTCTCCCCTCCATCCAGGGGGTTCTGGGCACCACAGCTCCTTTTTTTCTTTCTCCTCTCCCAGATCCAGTTTCAGCTGGTTGGTTTCTCCCAGCAGGCACCCTGAGGCCCAGGGGCAGTTCCCCTGAGAGAATTTTAGTCACTCATTTCCTTGAACCGCACACCGCTTTATACTAGCAGCCATTTGTGCCATTGCCTGTGCCCTAGGGTTTGTGGGGAGAGATCAAGGGTCAGTGAGTAGTTTTCCCAGAGCTCCACGGGAAGGCAAGCTCTCCCTCCCTTGACAGGAGCCCCACTGTCACCAACTGTGGAAACCCAGGCTCAGGCTTCGACTGCCCACCCCCATCCTCACATTTCTGTCTGTCCCAGCATCTCAGGAGCATTCTCATTGTGGCCGGCTAACTCCACCTGGATGTGAACAGGCAAGCAGAGTGGGAAATGAGTCCTACGTACTTATATTGCACACTGGACACCTCCCTAGAGGTCCATTGGTTTAAAGGGATAGGGAAGGGGGAGGGATGAGACCATCACCCCCTCCCAGAAGTAAATCTGGTATCTGAGTTTTCTTTATGCCCTTGAGTACTAATAACTGTGTCTAGTATGGAGGTGTTTGCTGGTTTTCTTTTGGTATTTTTTCTAATGCAATAAACTCATTTCTGCCTGCTGCATTTGTTTGGTCCCTGAATCAGGTCTGGATATGTGTCCAACAAGAAGCAACCCCAGCCTTCTGGGTGTCCCTCAGAGCTTAACTTTGCAGGGTCTGGATGTGTGTCCTGTGCATGGTTGTGAGCCTGTGGATAAGAAGTGATTATAACAGGGGAGGATGTCTGAATTTCACCATTGGTTTATAAAGATGGGGAAAGGGCCCAGAGAATATCACTTGCCAAAGGTCACTTTGCAGCTGGTGCAGCTCAAGGCCTTGTCTGGTAACTTCAAATTCTGAAGCCTTCCTCTAGCCATCAGGAGTGTCTGACCTCACTGAGAAGTGTTCACTTCTAGTTTCAACTTGGCTCTAGGCTGGGTCTGTGGCTCCTCATGCCCAAACAGGCTGTAGCTGAGAAGGCAGGCAAGGAGCCTAGCAGGGGCCTGACATACCCCTGATTGTGAGCCCTTAGCTACAGAGCCCAGCTGCTCTGGAAGGAGGCAGAGAGTCTTGGACGAGGTTGCCCCACCGGCTCCGAGGATGGAGAGCCAGGCAAGGTCACGCTGCAGTGAGAGTGATGGACACCAGGTGGCGCTGTGGCCCCACCCACCAGGCCCAGCCCACTGCTCAACGCCAAACGCCAGGCTGGTCTTGGGTACCCCTGGCCACCTCAGTAAGTTCGTCCAGTTCCCCACACATCTCAACCCCTGCACAGCCAAGCTCCTTGTCATTTATCAAGGCCTTTCTCAATCTTGTCCTTGAACACCCTGGTGCAAATGCCAGTCCCAGTCCATAATCACTTCTGGTGGCTTCACACCTCCAAGCCTTGGTTCACTCTTTTCTCCACCTGAATCCCCTTTACCCACCCCTTGTTCAGTGCTAAAGGCTCAGCACTAGCATGCCCTCTGGCCTATCCCCCACCACAGCTGACTCCTTGCTCCCATTGGTGCCTCTGGCGCACTCCCACCAGCCCATTACCTCCCAAGGCAGGGCCTGGCATGGGGTGAGCCTCAGACTCTGAGAAAAGTGACCAAGGCCTTCCCCTCTCTGGGCCTCAGTTTCTTCATCTGGAGAATGGGAATTATGGGTTGGATCCTCTCTAAGTTCCTCCCAGTGTGACTCCGCTCCCCACTCCTGGCTTGCAAGGTCAGAAGAGAGACTTGCTCAAGTTCTCACAGTCCTGGGCTGAGCTCTGACCTGCAGAGACCACTGACCCCAGCTGTCAGGCTGCCACCCCTGTCCCCCATGCCCAGGGGGAACAACAGTGCTGTGGCCTGGGCCATATCTGTCCCTTTGGCTCAGAGAGCCCCAGAGGGCCTGAGCCAACCCAGCAACAGCTTCCACCTCCTTCTTTTTTTTTTTTTTTTGAGATGGAGTTTCGCTCTTGTTATCCAGGCTGGAGTGCAATGGCTCACCGCAACCTCCGCCCCCTGGGTTCAGGCAATTCTCCTGCCTCAGGCTCCTGAGTAGCTGGGATTACAGGCACACGCCACCACGCCCAGCTAATTTTTTGTATTTTTTAGTAGAGACGGGGTTTCACCATGTGGACCAAGATGGTCTCGATCTCTTGACCTTGTGATCCACCCGCCTTGGCCTCCCAAAGTGCTGGGATTACAAGCTTGAGCCACCGCGCCCGGCAACTTCCACCTCCTTCTACAAAGCCATCTGAGCATGTGTCCTTCAGCTTGTTTGGATTCATTAGACTTGTTTATTGTGAAAACAATATAAGCACTGCAGGCATTTTGAAAGTTTTAAAAAAAAACCAGGCCAGACGCAGTGGCTCACACCTGTAATGCCAGCACTTTGAGAGGCTGAGGCTGGCAAATCACCTGAGATCAGGAGTTTGAGACCAGCCTGACCAATATGGAGAAACGCTGTGTCTAATAAAAAAAAAAAAAAAAAAAACGCCGGGCGCGGTGGCTCAAGCCTGTAATCCCAGCACTTTGGGAGGCCGAGGCGGGTGGATCACCAGGTCAAGAGATCGAGACCATCCTGGTCAACATGGTGAAACCCCGTCTCTACTAAAAGTGCAAAAAATTAGCTGGGCATGGTGGCACGTGCCTGTAATCCCAGCTACTCAGGAGGCTGAGGCAGGAGAATTGCCTGAGCCCAGGAGGCGGAGGTTGCGGTGAGCCGAGATCGCGCCATTGCACTCCAGCCTGGGTAACAAGGGCGAAACTCCGTCTCAAAAAAAAAAAAAGAAAAATCCAACATCCAGCCTCAGCACACAGCACACCTCACCTGCTGCCCCTAGGCTTCTTAACTACACAACCTTTAGGAGGGTGTTGACCCATTTGTAGATGAACAACCTCAGGGAGTGGCAGGGACCCGCCCAAGGTCACTAGTGTGAGGAGAGCTCCAGGAACTGTCAGCCTGACTGTAAACCCCACTACACAGAGGCTGCCCCTCGGGCCTAGATGGCCCATACACAGTAAGTCACATACCAGGTAGAGAAATAGTATTGACAGTCCCGATGCTTATTGGACATGTTGACACATGGCCTCCTACCAGTAGCCAGGAGCCAGGGAAAAGCCTGGGCTTTGGCAAAACAGGACTGAGGAGGAATCTTGCCTGTGATAATGTGACCCTAGGAAAGCCACTGCACCTCTCTGATGTCAGAGCCTACTTCTGGAAATTGAGCTTAAGGGTACTCTCTTTAGAGATGTATTGGGAAAAGTCAGTTAAACGCCCAAACCAAACATGAAAGTCACTTACTGCCAAACTTCAGCCACGTGTCTGGCCCACAAGTGCCCAGGGTCTTCCCTTCATAGCAGTATCCTGCCAAGTTCAGCTCTCAGTCCACCGCGTTCAGTCCTGGCTTCCTCTGGGTCCCTCTAAGTCACCCTTCTGGCCCGTCTTCCCTCTTCCCAGTACTGCTCCTCTCCCCAGGGCCTCCCCTGGTCCCTATCTGAGCACCAGTTGCCAGGAATAAGCCTTCCTCTTAAAGGGACATAATGGTGGCCATTGGGATTACCCCCCTACCTGGTCCTCCTGGGTCTGTACCTCAGGGAGAAAAATTCTCCCTCTCTGGGTTTCAGTGGCCTTATCATGTGGAAAGGGTTGTGAGGAGAATTGAGGGAGGGACGATAGGAAAGGCATTTGTAAGAAGCAGCCCATTTTTTAAGGAGCCAAGGGTGCTTATCTCTGTTTTTAGAAAGGTGGATCCAGTCCATAGGAGATGAAAGCCCCTCCTGCCCAGTGGGCCACACTCCAGGCTTTCTGGATCCCAGCACTAGGGGTGGGGCCCAGGAATCTGCACTTAACCTGTTTCTAGGAATGCTTCGACAATGGAACAGGTCAATGAAGATACCGGTGGCTCACACCTGTAATCCTAGCACTTTGGGAGGCGGAGGCGGGCAGATTGCCTGAGTTCAGGAGTTCGAGACCAGCCTGGGCAACATGGTGAAACCCTGTCTCTACTAAAATACAAAAAATTGGCCAGGCGCAATGGCTCACGCCTGTAATCCCAGCACTTTGGGAGGCCGAGGTGGGTAGATCACAAGGTCAGAAGTTCAAGACACCCTGGCCAACATGGTGAAACCCCGTCTCTAATAAAAATTACAAAAATTAGCTGGGCACGGTGGTAGGCACCTGTAATCCCAGCTACTCGGGAGACTGAGGCAGGAGAATTGTTTGATCCCGGGCGGCAGAGGTTGCAGTGAGCTGAGATTGTGCCACTGCACTCCAGCCTGGGTGATAGAGTGAGACTCTGTCTCAAAAAAAAAAAAAAAAAAAAAAAAAAAATTAGCCGGGCGTGGTGAAGTGTGCCTGTACTCCCAGCTACTCAGGAGGCTGAGGCAAGAGAATCACTTGAACCTGGGAGGCAGAGGTTGCAGTGAGCCGAGCTCGCACCACTGCACTCTAGCTAGACTCTGTCTTCAAAAAAAAACCTGGTCAAGTGTCCTGTATAGTGGTTAGCCCATAGTAGAGAATAACAAGCACCAGTTCTTACTATCTCACCTTTTATAGTTCTATCAGGTGGGGTTTATATCCTCATTAGATATAAAGAAACTTAAGCCCAGTGAGGAAAGGTGACCTGTCCAAGTCCTTAGAGTTAGCCAGGACCAAACTGCAGTTCTCCTGATTCCAACTCCGGTGATCTTCCAAGATACCATAGCTACCCAGTCAGAAAAGCAAGAATTGTGCATGGGGCCTGGTGCGGTGGGTCACATCTGCAATCCCAGCACTTTGGGAGGCTGAGTCATGAGGACCATTTGAGGCCGGGAGTTTGAGAGCGGCCTGGACAAAATAGTAAGACCCTACTCTCTCTCTCTCTCTTTCTCTCTCTCTCTCTCTCTCTCTGTCTCTCACAAACATACACACACACACAAATACCATGCAGATTTTCATGGCTTCATAGCATTTCATCTTCTAGATGGGTCTTTGTCCATTTGTTCATTTAAACAATTCCATATTTTTTTCTTTTCCTGTTTTTTTTTGTTTGTTTGGTTGGTTGTTGCTGTTTTTAGATAGGGTCTCAACTCCGCCGCCCAGATGAGTGCAGTGGTGCACTCCTCCACCTCTGAGGCTCAAGTGATTCTCCCGCCTCGGCCTCCCAAGAAGCTGGGATTACAGGTGCACCCCACCATGACTGGCTAATTTTTGTATTTTTAGTAGAGAAGGGGTTTCCTCATGTTGGCCAGACAGTCTCAAATTCCTGACCTCAGATGATCCACTTTTCTCTGCCTCCCAAAGTGCTGGGATTACAGGTGTGAGCCACTGCACTTGGCTCCTTTTCCTAATTTCAAAAAGTTGAATTGCTGGTTCATATAATCTGCACTTTTTTTTTTTTTTGAGACGGAGTTTCGCTCTTGTTACCCAGGCTGGAGTGCAATGGCACGATCTCGGCTCACCGCAACCGCTGCCTCCTGGGTTCAAGCAATTCTCCTGCCTCAGCCTCCTGAGTAGCTGGGATTACAGGCATGAACCACCATGCCCAGCTAATGTTTTGTATTTTTAGTAGAGACGGGGTTTCACCATGTTGACCAGAATGGTCTTGATCTCTCGACCTCGTGATCCGCCCGCCTCAGCCTCCCAAAGTGCTGGGATTACAGGCTTGAGCCACCGTGCCCGGCTTTTTTTTTTTCTTGAGATAGGGTTTCTTCACTCTTGTCACCCAGACTGGAGTGCAGTGGCAAGATCTGGCTCATTACAGCCTCAGCTTCCTGAGCTCTTGTGATTCTCCTATCTCAGCCTCCTGAGTAACTGGGACCACAGGTGCCTACCACCATGCCCGGCTAATTTTTTGCATTTTTAGTAGAGACAGGGTTTTCCCATGTTGCCCAGGCTGGTCTCGACCTCCTGAGGTCAAAATCCACCCACCTCCAAAACCTAAAATGCAATAAAAAAAAAAAAAAAAAAAAATCCACCCACCTTGGCCTCCCAAACTGCTGGGATTACAGGTGTCAGCCACCAAACTCGGCTCTACATTTATTTTCATGTGAAACGCAAAGCAGGTAGTGTTCATCCCATTTTACAGGTGAAGACACAAAGCCTCTAAGAGGTGAAGTGACTTGGCCAAGGTCACACAGTGGTGGAGCCGGGAAGACAACCTCAAACTGACTCCAAAGTCAATGCAATGGTTAAATAATTGTGAATAGAATCTGGGAAGTTGGCTGGGCATGGTGGCTCACACCTATAATCTCAGCACTTTGGGAGATCACTCAAGGTAAGGATTTTGAGACCAGCCTGACCAACATGGTGGAACCCTATCTATCTCTACTAAAAATACAAACTTAGTCGGGCATGGTGGCACATGCCTGTAATCCCAGCTACTCCGGAGGCTGACACATGAGACTTGAACCCAAGAGGAGGTGAAGGTTGCAATGAGCATAGATCGCACCATTGCAGTCCAGCCTGGGCAAAAAGAGTGAAATTCTGCCTCGAAGAAAAAAAAAAAAAATTAGGCGGGTGTGGTGGCACATGACTGTAATCCCAGCTGCTTAGGAGGCCAAGGCAGGAGAATCTCTTGAACCCAAGGCAGAGGTTGCAGTGAGCCAAGATCGTGCCACTGCACCCCTGGCCGGGTGACAGTGAGACCCTGACTCAAATAAAATAAGGCCCTGGCCAGGCGCGGTGGCTCATGCCCGTAATCCCAGCACTTTGGGAGGCCGAGACAGGCAGATCACGAGGTCAAGAGATCGAGACCATCCTGGCCAACATGGTGAAACCCCGTCTCTACTAAAAACACAAAAATTAGCTGGGTGTGGTGGCACGTGCCTGTGGTCCCAGCTACTCGGGAGGCTGAGGCGGAAGAATCGCTTGAACCCAGGCGGCGGAAGTTGCAGTGAGCCGAGATTGCGCCACTGCACTCCAGCCTGGCGACAGAGCAAGACTCCGTCTCAAAAAATAAAATAAAATAAGGCCCTGTTTAAAAAATTAAAAATAAACAAGTAAAAATACAAAACTTAGCCGGGGATGGTGGCACACACCTGTAGTCCCAGCTACTCGGGAGCCTGAGGCAAGAGAATCGCTTGAACCTGGGAGGTAGAGGTTGCCGTGAGCAGAGGATCGCGCCATGCACTCCAGCCTGGGCAAAACGAGACTTTCTCAAAAAAAAAAAAAAAGAAGAAGAATCTGGGAAGCTCTCCAAGGAGATGGACCGTGACAGCTGGGTTTTATGTGTGGACAGAAGTTAATAAGGTTCGGGGAAGGCAATTCGGCAAAGTTCAAAGCCTGAGCAAAGGCCTTCAGAAGACTTCTTTCTTTTCTTTTTTTGAAGCGGAGTTTCGCTCTTGTCCCGAGTAGCTGGGATTACCGGCATGCACCACGCCCGGCTACTAATTGTGTATTTTTAGTAGAGTTGGGAGTTTCTCCTTGTTGTTCAGGCTAGCCTCGAACTTTCGACCTCAGATGATCCGCCCGCCTTGATCTTCCAAAGTGCTGGGATTACAGGCGTGAGCCACCGCGCCCGGTCCAGATTTCTTACGGCTCAAAATTTGTAAGGCAAAGGGATCACTACAAATCTTGTGAGAGTGGAGAGAGACCCCGGCTCTCTTAAGTCACCCCGCCAGACCCAGCCCCTTGTCTGCCAAGTAGCAATCACCATCAACCCGCCAATTCTGATCCTGCCCTTGTCTTCCGAGTTCAACATCTCACTTCCTGCCCGGCCAATGCTCAGGCCCCGCCTCCGTCTTGTTTGGAGCAATCCAATCGAACCTGGAGGGCTCCGCCCCGCCCTATACCACGCCCCCTCCTCCAGGGGTAATCAGAATCAGCTCAGGCCCCGCCCCTGCCTCGGGCCACCGAGACCACGCCCCTTGCATTTTGGCTCAATCAGTCAGCTGTCCCCGCCTCCAAAGCCCCGCCCCGTCGAATCTTAACCCTGCGCTGTTTCGGCGGCTGCATCTTCGGGACTCCGCCCCGCGCGCGTAACTGCAGCTATGGCGGTCACCCCTCAGGGCGCCCGCAGGAAAGAGCGCGTCCTCTGCCTGTTTGACGTGGATGGGACCCTCACGCCGGCTCGCCAGGTAGGACCCTGAAGTTTAGAAGCTCCCGCCGGGGGTGTCACACGGACACCCCGGAGGCTGAGTGTGGGGTCTGCAGCAGCGTGACCGTGGACACTCTGGGACCGAGTGTGGGATGTGGCGTTACCTGGCCACCTGACATTAGGGCTGCCCACCGGGAGTGAGGGGACCTGGTCCTCCAATCACTGCCCGTGCAGCGTCCCTGCCTGTGTTCTGCTTGGGAGTGCTGGAGTTGGATCCAATACTGGAGGGAGGAGGCTGCGAGCGGGGGCCTACCTCCCTTCCCCAGAGGCTTTCACACGCCTCAGAGGCCTGGCTCCGAGATGCACCCCCGCCCGAACCGGGGATCCCACCCTAGTTCAGCCCTACGACGCACCAGTGGTGGGAGCTGGCTTCTGAACCGGGAGTTCCAGGCACACAAGCACACAGCCAAGCGTCAGTCACCATCTGGTGGGAGACGGGGGGTGTAGGAGCCACCCCACCCCGACCTTTGCAGGTCTGGGCCTCCCCCAGCAGAGAAGGGTTCTTTTCAAATGCTTTTATGGGCTCTACCCACCCAGAGGTGAGAGGCTCCAGGCCTAGTCTGTTTACTGTGAGGACACTGAGACATAATGAGGATAGGATTGTAGTTTTCCTCCTAAAGGCTCTCGCTGTGTTGAGCCTCTTAAATCTGCTCAGTTTTTCTCCCACTGGGTCTCATCCTGAGTGAGTCCCCCAAAGCCCCCTCACCAGCTGGATGCATGAATAAGCAGGCTTCATTCATGCCCTCCCTGTGGGTAACTCACCCTCCAGTGTGGGGCCCTTAAGGACCAACTTAACAGGTCTAGAGATGGGGAGCAGTGGGGACGGGTTTTACTAGGCAGTGGTTCATGGGAACCTAGGTCTTAGCCTCCTCTTTTTTTTTTTTTTTTTTTTTTTTTGACGACACAGAGTGTCGCTCTTGTTACCCAGGCTGGAGTGCAATGGCGCGATCTCGGCTCACCGCAACCTCCGCCTCCTGGGTTCAGGCAATTCTCCTGCCTCAGCCTCCTGAGTAGCTGGGATTACAGGCACGCGCCATCATGCCCAGCTAATGTTTTGTATTTTTAGTAGAGACGGGGTTTCACCATGTTGACCAGGATGGTCTCGATCTCTTGACCTCGTGATCCACCCACCTCGGCCTCCCTTTTTTTTTTTTTTTTTGAGACGGAGTTTCGCTCTCGTTACCCAGCCTGGAGTGCAATGGCGCGATCTCGGCTCACCGCAACCTCCGTCTCCTGGGTTCAGGCAATTCTCCTGCCTCAGCCTCCTGAGTAGCTGGGATTACAGGCACGCGCCACCATGCCCAGCTAATTTTTTGTGTTTTTAGTAGAGACAGGGTTTCACCATGTTGACCAGGATGGTCTCCATCTCTTGACCTCGTGATCCACCCGCCTCGGCCTCCCAAAGTGCTGGGATTACAGGCTTGAGCCACCGCGCCTGGCCGGCCTCCTCTTTTAGGTCCTGAATGCCTTTCCCCATCCTCTATGGTGAAGTTGCCTTGGCTTGGGCCCTGGGGGCTCAAGGATCAACCCACTCTGCCTTCCTGCAGGGGTGACCCAGGAGAAAGATGGCAGGACTGGAGTGAAAGTGGGCTGGTTGAGGTGGCTCACTTCTGTAATCCTAGCACTTTGGGAGGCCGAGGCAGGCAGATCACCTGAGGTCAGGAGTTGAAGACCAGCCTGGCTAACATGGTGAAACCCTATCTCTACTAAAAATACAAAAAATAGCTGGGTGTGGTGGTACACGCCTGTAGTCCCAGCTAGAAGGACTACAGAGGCAGAGGCAGAATTGCTTGAACGTAGGAGGCGGAGGTCGCAGCGAGCCCTGATCGCCCCATTGGACTCCAGCATGGTTCACAGAATGAGGCTCCATCACAAATAAATAAAAGAACTGGAACAAAGGTGGCAGGGCCTAGACCCAGTTCTGACACCTCCCTCTGACCTTTTGCTTTACGGACATAACAACCTGAATAATAACAGCCCGTTAATTTTTCTATGGGCCAGGCTCTGTGCTTAGTGCCTTTTGAAAGTTAATTTTTAATTGTACACATATTCATGAACACATTCTCCTGATGAAGAATGAAAACATAACAGAGAAGGGTAAAGTCTCCTCTGACCACATCAGGATCCCAGGCCTGGCCCCCTCCCCAAGGCAATGTGGTTCAAGTGGTGTGGCTTACCTCCAGGGCTTTATCTGCTTTATCTGGATATGTTTGCCCAGGGTATTTTTTTTTTTTTTTTTTTTTTTTAGTGGCAGAGTCTCAGTCTGTCACCCTGGCTGGAGTGCAATAGGGCAATCTCGGCTCACTGCAACCTCTGCCTCCTGGTTTCAAGTGATTCTTCTGCCTCAGCCTCCCGAGGAGCTGGGACTACAGGCTCATGCCACCACGCCTGGGTAATTTTTTGTATTTTTAGTAGAGACAGGTTTTTACCATTGGCTTCTCGAGAATCAACTTGATTGTGATGCTGTTTTGTTGTTGTTAGAGACAGGGTCTCGCTCTGTCACCCAGTCTCTGGAGTGCAGTGGTGCGATCAAAGCTCTCACTGCAGCCTCGAACTCCTGGGCTTAAGTGATTCTCCTGCCTCAGCTTCCTGAGTAGCTGGGACTACAGGCGAGTGTCACCATGCCAATTTTCAGCTGGGTGTGCTGGCTCATGCCTATAATCCCAGTACTTTGGGAGGCCCAGGCTGGTGGATCATCTCAGATCAGAAGTTCGAGACCAGCCTGCCCAACATGGTGAAATACTGTCTTTACTAAAAATAAAAATAAAAAAAATTGGCTGGTGGCCGGGCGCGGTGGCTCAAGCCTGTAATCCCAGCACTTTGGGAGGCCGAGGCGGGTGGATCACAAGGTCGAGAGATCGAGACCAACCTGGTCAACATGGTGAAATCCTGTCTCTACTAAAAATACAAAAAAAAAAATTAGCTGGGCATGGTGGCACGTGCCTATAATCCCAGCTACTCAGGAGGCTGAGGCAGGAGAATTGCCTGAACCCAGGAGGTGGAGGTTGCGGTGAGCCGAGATCGCGCCATTGCACTCCAGCCTGGGTAACGAGCGAAACTCCGTCTCAAAAAAAAAAAAAAAAAAAAAATTGGCTGGTGTGGTGGCTCATGCCTGTAATCTCAGCACTTTGAGAGGCAGAGGTGGGTGGATCACAAGGCCAAGAGTCCAAGACCAGCCTGGCCTAGGTAGTGAAACCTCGTCTCTACTAAAAATACAAAACTTAGCCGAGTGTGGTGGTGGATGCCTGTAGTCTCAGTTACTTGGGAGGCTGAGGCAGAAGAACTGTTTGAACGTGGGAGGCGGAGGTTGCAGTGAGCTGAGATTGTGAGCTACACTCTCCATCCTGGGCAACAGAGCAAAAGTACATCTCCAAAAAAAAAAAAAAAAAAAAAAAAAAAAAAATTTCATAGGCTCTAGTCTCAAACTCCTAGATTAAGCGATCTTTCTGCCTTGGCCTCCCAAAATGTTGGGATTACAGACCTGAGCCATGATACCCCCCTGGCTGCCAATTTTTGGTGTCTAAGCCTTGTATTGTTTCAGATCCATGTAGAATGTGGGCTCCCTGGATTCTGACCACTAAATGAGGGCTAAGTGGAGATCCTAGGCATCCTGAAAGCCAGAATGCTGTACTTCCCCCTTCCCCCATAGAAAATTGACCCTGAGGTGGCCGCCTTCCTGCAGAAACTGCGAAGTCGAGTGCAGATTGGTGTGGTAGGCGGCTCTGACTACTCTAAGATCGCTGAGCAGCTGGGTGACGGGGATGAAGGTAGGTGTGGGGCTGGGGGTAGCAGGAGTGGGGAGTTCGAGAGATTCCTAGGCATATTCAAAGAGCCAATCCTGCTTCTCTGGGGCAGAAGAAGAAGAGAGAGAGCAGCCAGATAGTTCCCTCACTGATTCCACAAACATCTGAGCATCTCCTATTGCCCGGCATTGTGCCAAGCCCTAGAGCAGGCGTCCCCAAACTTTTTACACAGGGGGCCAGTTCGCTGTCCCTCAGACCGTTGGAGGGCTGCCACATACTGTGCTCCCCTCACTGACCACCAATGAAAGAAGTGCCCCTTCCTGAAGTGCGGCGGGAGGCCGGATAAATGGCCTCAGGGGGCGCGGGCCGTAGTTTGGGGATGCCTGCCCTAGAGAAACAGCTAGGAACAAAGCAGGCAGAACTTGCCCTTATGCAGTTTACTTCTCATTTCTTCCTGCTGAGTCTTGATTTCTTTATCTTTAAAATGGGCTGAACTGGCCAGCACAGTGGCTCACAGCTGTAATCCCAGCACATTGGGAGG
Organism: Saimiri boliviensis; assembly: GCF_048565385.1. Classification (NCBI taxonomy): domain Eukaryota; kingdom Metazoa; phylum Chordata; class Mammalia; order Primates; family Cebidae; genus Saimiri; species Saimiri boliviensis. Next base: position 9,856,994 of record NC_133469.1, read on the forward strand.
CCAAGGCAGGCGGATCACTTGAGGTCAGGAGTTCAAGACCAGCCTGGCCAACATGGTAAAACCCCATCTCTACTAAAAATGCAAAAATTAGCTGGGTGTGGTGGCACACCCCTGTAGTCCCAGCTACTCAGGAGGCTGAGGCAGGAGAATCACTTAAACCTGGGAGGCAGAGGTTGCAGTGAGCTGAGACCACGCCACTGCACTCCAGCCTGGCAACAGAGTGAGACTCCATCTCAAAAAAAAAAAAAAAAGCTGGGCATGGTGGCACATGCCTATAATCCCAGCTACTCAGGAGGCTGAGGCAGGAGAATCGATTGAACCTGGGAGGCGGAGGTTGCAGTGAGCCAAGATCAAGCCAATGCACTGCAGCCTGGGTGACAGAATGAGGCTTCATATAAAAAAAAAAAAAAAAGGGGGGGGGGGCAGAATCAATGATGGCTACTATTTGTCAAAAATGATCATGTGTTAATGTCATTTCTTTTTAAGATGAGGTTTCATTATGTTGGTCAGGCTGGTCTTGAACTCCCGACCTCAGGTGATCCGCCTGCCTTGGCCTCCAAAGTGCTTGGATTACGGGCCTGAGCCACCACGCCCGGCCAATGTCATCTCATTTAATCCCTACAATCCAATCACATTTTAGAGTAGGTGTGATTATCCCATTTAACAGAGGATGACTCTGAACTTATCTAGGAAATTGCTTGGACCTCAAATCTCCTGGACTCAGCTCGGTCAAAGTGGGTGCCTCCAGTTCCTTGAGCCAGAAACTTCCTTGAATTTTTCCTTTTCCACACCCCTTGTTTATTCCATCAGCAAACCCCAAAATATCTTTCTGTCCCCTCTGTCTCCATTTCTACCACCCCATCATAGTCCAGGTGACCACATGCCACCCAGACACTGCAACAGTCTCTGGGCTGTGCTCCGTGTGCCTCCCATCTCCCACCTCCCACCTACTCCAGCTGCTTCTCGAGGCAGCCAGAGCTGAAAACTCCAACTGCCCCATGCAGCCAGCTTTGAGAACACAATGTGATGGCAGCTGTAGAATGGAAGGAAGCCCCTTTGCAGAGGGGCCGGGGAGTACAGACTGGAAATGATGCCCTCTGCCAGAGAGTACTGCACAGCTTCCAGAGAGGGAGCTGGATCTTGGAGGATGAGTGGCAGGGAAGCCAAGGCAGGGCGGTCCTGACAGAACGACCTGGACGGATGCCTGTGTGCAGAGGCCCAGATCCTTTGGAAGAAAACCAAGCTGCAGAGGGAGAAAGGCTGGAAAAGCAGGTTGCAGCCTGGGATTGAACAAATGGCCTTTGAATGTGAAACCAAGGGTGTGAGCTTCCTCTCTCTTTACTTGCCTATGGTGTCACAGACCTGGTCTCACAATCTTTCTTTTTCTCATCCTCTATGTGGCACCAAAGTCATTGAGAAGTTTGATTATGTGTTTGCTGAGAACGGGACGGTGCAGTATAAGCATGGTCGACTGCTCTCCAAGCAGGTCAGTGTGCCAGGGGTACCCCACTTTCCACAGTGGGGCAGTCAAGGGTACCTTCTGTGCTGGGCTCGGGGAGAGATGTTGTGCCTGTCTCAGGGTCAGGCAGCCCAGGCCACACTCAGAGCCCTGTGTTCCTTGCCCAGACCATCCAGAACCACCTGGGGGAGGAGCTGCTGCAGGACTTGATCAACTTCTGCCTCAGCTACATGGCCCTGCTCAGGCTGCCCAAGAAGCGGTGAGGTCCCACCAGCCTGATCTCCAGAACCTGGGGCCTGAGGGAGGAGAAGTGTGGGTCCCTGAGAGGGAGCCTGGAGATACTTGGGCCCCTGATTTTTTTCGGGGGGAGTGTGGATTCTTGTCCCCTTTGAAGTCCGACAAGGCTGAGACCCCAGGTGGGGCTAGATTTGAATTCAGGTTTGCTCTGGTTCTCTCTGGCTCCCCACCCTCTTGCACCACCAGTGGAACCTTCATCGAATTCCGGAATGGCATGCTGAACATCTCGCCCATCGGCCGGAGCTGCACCCTGGAGGAGCGGATCGAGTTCTCCGAACTGGACAAGGTACTACTAGCTGTGCAACCTTAGGTCTGTGGGGCCTCAGTCACTCAATTTCTCTGAGCCTTTATTTTCTCATCAGTAAAATAGGCTGCGGGAGGTGTTCTGATTCAGCTGAACCCTTTTGGGCACCCACCATGCGCCATTGTCACAGACACACCTGCATCTTTCCAACACTGCTGGTCCCCCTCCCTAGGTGACCAGCACCAGCAGCACTCACTGAGCCACCCCAACACCTGGGAACACTATTTCCACCTTCCCACCCACATCGGGTCCAACGACTCCTATTTCCTCAGCCTCTCGAGTCAGTGTCAAATCTGTTCATCTGCAGAACTGAGACCCCACTCTCCAGATTACCCCTTTCCCCCCAGCCCACTCCAACTTTCCTCTCTGTCTCTCCCCACCTCGCATAAGCCTTGTCAGCCTGCTCTCCAACAATGCCACTGAGAACCTTTATTTTCTTTTTTGGAGATAGAATCTCATTCTGTCACCCAAACTGGAGTGCAGTGGCATGATCTCGGCTCACCATAACCTCCGCCTCCCAGTTTAAAGTGATTCTCCTGCCTCAGCCTCCTGGGTAGCTAGGATTACAGGCGTGCACCACTACGCCTGGCTAATTTTGAATTTTTAATAGAGATGGGGTTTCTCCATGTTGGTCAGGCTGGTCTTGAACTTCTGACCTCAGGTGATCCGCCCACCTCTGCCTCCCAGAATGCTGGGATTACAGGCATGCGCCACCACGCCCAACCATATATTTTAAGTAGAGATGGGGTTTCACCATGTTGACCAGGCTGGTCTTGAACTCCTGACTTCAGGTGATCCACCTGCCTCAGGCTCCCAAAGTGCTGGGATTACATGAGCCACTGTGCCAGTCTATGAGAAACTTTCAAAAACGTCAGCCACATCTACCCCCTAGCCCCGCTCCCTCGCTTACAATCCTTCCATGGCACCTCGTTCCCAACTGGATGATGTCCTAACCCTCTGCTACAGTGCCCCAAGCCCTGAGAGCTCTGCCTGGCTCCAGCTCTCCAGGTCTCCTCTCTGTGTCCTTCAAGCTCCACTTTCTGTTCCTGGAATACACCAAGGTCCCCTCACCTCTGCCTGTGCTACCCCTGCTAAACCATGATGTGCGTTTTGCTTTCCTCCCCACTGCCTCCCTCCCTCTGAGATGGATCAATCCATCCATCCAAACCTTTCCACTCTGGCCTGTCCACATCATTCCGTCATTCCCTCTGACCTGTTCCTCAGCTCTCCCACCCTCTGCTCCAGCCATGGCCTCCTGGCTGATACTAGAGTCAGCAATGTCCCACTTCAGGGCTGTGCCTCAGCCAGAGCATACTTCTCTCAGGCCCAGCTCGTCCGTCCGTGGGGCCTCCCAAAGCACCACTGCACTTCCTGCTCCTTCCCCTCCCTTATTTTTCCCCAAGCAGCCTTGGCCATCTTCTACTATCTGCTTTTAAAATCCGAATTACTGTCCGTCCCCTTCCCAGAACTGTAAGCTCTGTCAGGGATCAGGGCAGGGATTTCTGCAGCTTGTTTTTTTTTTTTTTTTTTAAGACAGAGTCTTACTCTGTTGCCCAGGCTGGAATGCAGCGGCACAATCTCAGCTCACTGTAACCTCTGCCTCCCAGGTTCAAGCAATTCTCCTGTCTCATTCTCCCAAGTAGCTGGGATTACAGGTTCATGCCACCATGCCCGGCTAGTATTTGTATTTTTAGTAGAGATTGGTTTTACCATGTTGGCCAGGATGGCCTTGAACCCCTGGCCTCAAGTGATCCACCTGCCTTGGTCTCCCAAAGTGCTGGGATTAAAGGCCTGAGGCACTGAGGCCTGCTACGGGGACTTTTTTTTAGTTAAGATTGGTCATTGGCAAGGAAACCCTCCCCCCCACACACATGCTGAGAGGTGACTTCTTGTCCACCCAGGTTCCCAGTCCCAGCTCTACCCATTTGCCTCATAACCTGGAAAAGCAGTTTTTCTACTGAGTGCCTCAGTTTGCTTATATGTAAGGTGGGGGTAATAGCAGTTCCCATCCCATGGGGTGTCATGCGAGATGGCACATGGACCGAGCCTGGTTTGGGATTGGGGAGTCACACACCAACTCCCCACGCCAGAGCCCTGGTTCTTCTCCAGTATTTTTGGCTCTTGTTTGCCCCCTTCTGGCACTGGAGGGGCATGAAGCTTCCTGATCTGTGCTCCCTGCACCGGCCCAGATCTGGTGTAAATGCTTGACCCAGCTCCATTCTTCCAGAACCCTGAGGAAGGGACGTACTTCCCTTCCTTAGATGAGGACGCTGAGGCCAGAGGGTGAGTGACCAGCTCAAGGTCACAGTGCTGGTCGATCCTTGCTGAGGCTGGCCTTGTACATGGGGCTGTCCTGTGACCAGCCTTGTTCTCTAGAGAAGGGAGGTACAGCGAGCCTTGGCCATGTGGAAACATTTCTTCAGAGCTTAGGGCACTCTTAGCAGTAGCCCTGGGCCTGCAGAGTGGCTGCTGGTGGGGACTCTGGCCTCCCTGGAGTCCGTCTACCTGCTGGAAAGCCAGGCCAAGGCTGGCAGGGGGCTCACATCCCTCATCTCTGCTTTTCCATGAGAGGGAAGCAGGCAGGGTTCATTCATTGCTTCTTCCTCCTTTAGTCCAGAAAATAGCCTCAGAGAGGTCAGGTGACTTGCCCATGGTCACACAGCTGAGTACAGCAGCCAAGCCTGGCTACCTGCCTTCAGATCTCAGGCTGGGGGTGTCTGGCTTTATATTTGACATCCTCCCTGAGTCCTTTCTCCAGGCTCCATGCTGCTGACCACTGCCTGCCTTTCTGCCTCAGTCCTACCCAGCTCTGACTACAGGGCCATACCAGCCACCCCACTCCTGTGCTCCAAAATCTTCAGCCCCTCTGGATACCCTAGGATGTGGTCAGACTTCCCAGCCTGGTCTTGAGACCCTCTTGTCAACTGAATGTTCTGCTGGCTGGTTTAGATGTTCAGCTGCCTCTTGGGATGGAGATGGCCACTCCCCTTTGTGGCCCTCTGAGATGGAGATCCTAGAGGGATCCCTAGGGGGTGGTGGGGGACTGTCCCCCTGCTCCATGTTTGCAGAGCTCCTGCCAGATTGCCTGCTCAGAGGGACGGGACAGGCCTGGGCACTACTGAGTCCTCTAGCCCAGGCACATCTTTGCACAGTGGGTGCTGTGCCATGCCTGGCATCCTGCCCTCTCTGAATGCCCACAGCCACCTCCTCATGGCTCTCTTGCTCTCAGCTCCCGCACTCATTTCTGTTTCCTGTATGGAACTGGGCACAGCCAACAGGATCGAGCCCTGCCCGGAGAAAGGCACTGGCGTAGGACACAGACTGCCTGTCTCCTCGGCCTTCCTCTGTTTCTCTCCTCCAAGGCCCCCTTCAGAAGACCCAGCCCACAGCCCGATTGGTAGCCCAATCCCTTCTGGATTTGGGCCCTGGCTCAGCCACCAAGGCTAGGTGACCTTGACCAAGGCATGACCCCTCTCTGAGCCTCAGTTTCTTCCTCTGCACAGTGAGGGGGTCCTGTCCACCTAGAAGGCTCAGCAAGCTCATGTGGATTGTGTGTCCAGCCAGGGCCTGGCACACAGCAGGTCCTCTGAGCTGCCATCCACCCCTTCCCCTCTGCAGAAAGAGAAGATCCGGGAGAAGTTCGTGGAAGCCCTGAAAACAGAGTTTGCTGGCAAAGGGCTGAGGTTCTCCCGAGGTATGTCCACCCGGCAGAGGGACTGGGAGGCCTTGTGCAGGGAACCCTCCTTGCATCATCCGCTCCTCCCAAGACCAGGCTGTGGCCCCCCCGGTGGCTTTAGGAGCCCCTCCCCTGCTCAGGGCAGAGGGGCTGGCTGACCCAATGCAGAAAGGCTCAGTGTTTACCGGTCCCGGGTTTCCCCACCTCATGCCTACCCAGTGTCTCAGCCCAAAAACCTAAGCCTCTCCTTTGAATGCTCTCCCTGGCCCCTTCCTAAGTCCAAACTCTTAGAAGTCCCAGGGCCCCATGCCTGGAATCCCACTGGTGCTCACACCTCCACTGCTTATCCCAGGCTCCAACTGACCCTGACGCAGCCGGGCTCCCCTCTGACACCTCATCCATTCATTCCCCAGTGGCCAGAGAGGCAGGAGCTGGAGTCATGGTGTGCCTCTGCTCAAAGCCCTCCCAAGGCTATTCCTCCCTCTCCACGTGAAGCCCAGGCCCTGCAAGCCCTCCCCCTGCCTCTCCCAGCGTCCTCCACTGCTGGGACTCTAGTCCTTTTCCCTGCCTCAGGGGCTGTGCTTTGTTCCCCAGCCATCCTCACTCGGCTCAAGTCCCAGCTCATTGTCACCTCCTCAGAGGTCTCCCCTGACCACGCTGGCTGGATGAGCTTCTCCCACCCATTTCATGGTCTTGTTTGTTCTCCAGCCTGTGTCATAACTTCCTTGAGGATCCTAAGTCTGTCCCCTGTCCTGATCCTCGAGGGTTGTTGAATAAATGAATGAATGAACGAGCAACCCCTCTGCTAGCCTTTTCTGCCCCGCTCAGGAAGGAATAACAGTCCCCACCCCTGCCCCCAGGAGGCATGATCAGCTTTGACGTCTTCCCTGAGGGCTGGGACAAGCGCTACTGCCTGGACAGCTTGGACGAGGACAGCTTCGACACCATCCACTTCTTTGGGAATGAGACCAGCCCTGTGAGTGTGCTCCAGCCCAGGTTTCCCCCAGTGCAGATCACCCGAGGTCAAGGCCAGAACATGGGGCAACACAACAGACCTCTTGGTGGGGGGGGCCCTGGAGAACCACCATAGCTCGCTAACCGCGTTACACAGATCAGAAGGCTGGGGCCTCCAGAGGGCTGGGCACTTGTCCCACATCACACAGCAAGTCAGGGCAGGAAGGTGATGAGGGCTGAGAAGGTGGGCTTCCTGGCAGTTCTGAAGGGCCAGGAGGAGGGGCGGGTCTATAGCAGCCGATGTGGAAAGCGACTCCCACTAAGTATGTCTTCTCTGCCCATCTTATGTGCAGGGTGGGAACGATTTTGAGATCTTTGCTGACCCCCGCACTGTCGGCCACAGCGTGGTCTCTCCTCAGGACACAGTGCAGCGATGCCGAGAGATTTTCTTCCCAGAGACAGCCCATGAGGCGTGACCGGGGCCCACATCTGTGCATTGTGACTTTTGAAAAGTTTGACCCAGGCCTAAAGAGAGGTCCTGCTGTTGGATAGATGCCTGGGCCCTTCCTCTGGCCCAGGACGCCTGCTGCAAGGCCCACCCAGATGGGGGCCAGAGTCTGTGCGGACAACGTCCCTAGCCGGTCAGCTCCTGGTGGCATTGGCTCCGTCCTCCCAGGGCCCAGAGTGTTCTCTGTGCTCCACCTGGCGGCCCAAGCCACAGCTGCTGCTTGTAATTCGGTACAGAACAGGTTTTTTTCTGCGCCGGGAGGAGGCATGCGCAAGTGTCAGTACGAGATCTAGCCCACTCTGCCTGCACGCCCTGGGCAATGGGGTACGGTGGGGAAGGTGCCTATTTTAGAGAACTTTGTCACAGTATTAAAGTTCCCAGAATGAAGTAGGTGTCAGTCGTGTCTGAATGGATAATTGGCCCCAGTCACTGTCATAGCCATCACTTTGCAGATTAGTAAACAGCACAGAGAAGGCAGGGACTTGGCCCAGGTCACACAAGAAGTCTGATCCAGTCAAGGAGGGGGGCCATTGAAGCCCCAAAGAAGAGCCAGTTTGGTGTGTCTGCCCCCAGCCCTTTCCTTGGGGACCCTGACACAGAGGCAGCTTCAGGCCACAGTGGGTCACAGTTGAGGGTTTATTGCCAGTGTTAGGAAGAATGGGGGATCCGGGTGGCCAGAGGTCTTGGGAGGAATTCCAAATGGGCGCTGCAGGGCCTGTAAGTGGGGATGAGAGCTGCTGCCCCCCTGCCACCCAGGTGGCCCCAGGCCTATGCCACCATATCCTGACTGCTAGTGGTGGCATAAAAGGCAGCTTCTCCACAGGAGGGGAGCCTCGGGGGCCCCCAGGAGTCAACCCTCACCAACAAGCCCTCTCAAGGGGGCCAGGGGCCCTTGTTCCTCATGGGACAGGTTGGGCCATGCCCATTTTAGGGGGATGACCAGCACACCTCAGGAGCTCTGGGCTCCCAGATTTTGTGCCATGGGCCCTGGGGGCAGGCGGGGGGGATGCAGGCACCCCGGCTGATCTCTACCCTGGTCTTGGGGCACCTACAAGGCCAGGGATCCTCCTAGACAGTCACTGATCCCCTCATGTTGGGCATTTGAGCCCCCAGTGTTACTCACCCTGGCCTGCCCTTCCTTGAACCACGGCCCCACTTCCCCCCGTCAGGCGATGTGCTCTCTAGAAGGGAGGGTGGTGGGCAGGGGGTGTGCGCAGAGGTGGAGGCAGACAGGGCCCTCCTTCTTGGCCTCCTGGGCCAGGCCACCCTTGCCCCTGCTTGGGAGTGAATGAATGCCCACCAGCTTGGATGCACACACATCTTGGCCCCAAAAGGACTCCAGGTGACAGTGACAGCTGCACATCTTCAGGGATGGACGCAGTAAGAGCCACACCTGAGCCGATGGTCTATCAGGGCCTTGGGAAGAGGGGCTGATGTGGGGGCCACAGGGCCTTTCTCCCAGGCCCTCCTCATGGGTGCCCGGGCCTGGCCCTGCCTGATGGATGTGTGTTCATCCATCATCGTGGCGTCCTCAGCAGCCATCAGCCGGGCGTGACCCAGAGCATCAGTGGGGCTTGTGAGTCAGGGGAAAGGAGGGCTGCAGCCAAGCTGCAGAGACGGACCCCCACCCTCTGCAGACCCCTGGGCTCACCTCAGCACAGCCCAGGGGGAGGAGCCCGGAGCCACTGTCAGGCCGAGGAGGAGGGACTGGCCAGCAAAATGGGAGTCCCGAACCCCTTCCTCCCTCAGGCCCCTCTTCCTGCCTCTCCAGTGCACTGAGAGAGGAGAGCAGGTAGGAAGGCTGGCCTCAGCAGTGAGGGGGCCACACACCTCCGTGTCTGCCTCTTCCCCTGCCAGAGGCTGGGAGGCTCCCCGAAAGCGCCCACCGGCCAGGCTTCTGAGGGAGGGTCCAGGCCGTGGTGGGGGACCTCAGCCCAGGGAGGGAGACGTGAATAGCACAGAGGCAGAGGCCAGGGGAGCGAGGCTCTCGTGGTTCAGTCACCACGGGGATGAGTAGGCAGGAGGGCAAGTGGGTCCTGTGTGTCTGAGGCAGGGAGGGAAAGACAGAGGCAGTGGACAGCGAGAAGCCACGTCTGGTGGCCTCGCCCTCCACCCACCTCCTGGCCAGCTCACACAGCAGTCACAGGTCATGGGGTGGGTGGAGGCACACGCTCACAGCCACAAGCACAGACAGACAGACAGACGTGCACAGAGGCCACTGAAGGACTGATCAGCTGGGGCAGTGGGGCATGGAGCCAGCTGCTGCCCGTTCACCCTGTGTGGCTCCCCACCCCCTGGCCAGCTGGCCTGTGAGCCACCCAGCCTAGGAGCCCACGACCTGGCCAGACCACGTCTCATGTGGAGTGTGGGGGGCCAGCTGAGTGAGCACCACCTCCACAGCCTGGAACTTCTGGTTCTTGGGCGGGATGGGGCACATCTTGTAGGTCACCTCGTCGCCCTCCACTGGCACGTACTCCCCCTCGATGCTGGCAGGCAGGAGAGGGGGGTGTCAGCCCAGCAGCAGGCCCTGTGGCCCAGACAACCCTGCGGCCTGGCCTCGGGGACAGCCTGGCCCTAAGCCTGGCTAGGCCAGGAAGCCTGGCCAAGCCTTGCTTCTCAGAACCTCAGCTCCCGAATCTGTAAAATGGGACTCATGGGCATGGTGGCTCATGCCTGTAATCACAGTACTTTGGGAGGCCAAGGCAGGTAAATCACCTGAGGTCAGTATTTGAGATCAGCCTGGCCAACATGGTGAAACCCCATCTCTACTAAAAATACAAAAATTAGCCAGGTGTGGTGGCTTGTGCCTGTAGTCCCAGCTACTTGGAAGCTGAGGCAGGAGAATTGTTTGTACCCAGGAGGTGGAGGTTGCAGTGAGCTGAGATTGTACCATTGCGCTCCAGCCTGGGTGACAGAGTGAGTCTCAAAAAATATGGAACCCATAAGCTGTACCTCCTTTTCTGGGTCCCTTAGGGACTGAGATGTGAAAGGGCACAAGGGAGGTCCCTAAAGCTCCGAGAAGCTCAGTGACCTCCCCAGGTCCTCTTGGCATTAGGAGTGGATGGCACCAGGCCTAGCCATCTCTACTTCCTGGCCTACCTGCCTGAAGGACTTTTCCAGGCTGAGAGGCTCAGGAGCTGGCCCAGCCCTCTTAGGCTCCCGCGATGCTGGAACAGGATCCAGGGCCCAGCCACTGGCTCCCAGGCTTCTGGGGTCCACGTGTCCACTCCCCACCTGCTCCCAGCCCTCCTCCCAAAACGCACCCTCAGCCCCTACTCAGAGGACAGAAAAGGTGCCAAGAAAACAGACCTCAGGGCCTGGTGCAGTGGCTCAGGCCTGTAATCCCAGCACTTTGGGAGGATGAGGTGGGTGGATCACAAGGTCAGGAGTTCAAGACTAGCCTGGCCAAGATGATGAAACCCTGTCTCTACTGAAAATACAAAAATTATCCAGGCATGGTGGCAGATGCCTGTAATTCCAGCTTCTTGGGAGGCTGAGGCAGAGAATTGCCTGGACTTGGGAGGTGGAGGTTGTAGTGAGCTGAGAATGCATCACTGCATTCCAGCCTGGGTGACAAAATTTTTGAGGCACCGTGGGGGACGCTAGGGCAGGGGCCAAGAACAAGGAGGTGAAGGGGACTCACTCAGACACGTGCACAAAGATGTCCTCGGACCCGTTCTCGGGGGTGATGAAGCCATGGCCCTGAGCGCGTGAGAACTGCTTACAAACGCCCTTGAACACGGGGCCAGCTGAGGCACGGGCTGTCCTGGAGAGAGGGTAGTGGGATTGGAGCTGTGGCCTGAGTCATCCCTCCCAGCCCCTACACGTTCCTGAGCCCTTTCTGCTGAGCCTGCCTCAGGGCTGGGAAACTTGCCCCAGGCCAGAAACCACACAGTGATTCCCATTCAAGGATAATGAGGCCAGGCATGCTGTCTCACACCTGTAATCCCAACACTTTAGGAGGCTGAGGTGGGAGGATTGCTTTGTCCTAGGAGTTTGAGACTAGCCTGGGCAAAATAGGGAGACCTCCCATCTCTACAAAAAAAATTTTTTTATTTTTTTAGACAAGGTCTTGCTGTGTCACCTAGACTGGAATGCAGGGAGCACAGTCTCAGTTCACTGCAACCTCCGCCTCTCAAGTTTAAGTGATTCTCGTGCCTCAGCCTCCTGAGTAGCTGGGATGACAGGTACCACCACCATGCCTGGCTAATTGTTTTTCTTTCTTTTTTTTTCTTTTTCTTTTTTCTTTCTTTTTTTTTTTCTCTCTTTTTTTTGCTGTCACTCTTAGGATATGCTTAAATTACTTAATTTTTGCATTTTTAGTAAATACAGGGTTTTGCAGTGTTTGGCCATGTTGGCCAGACTGGCTTGAACTCCTGGCCTCAACTGATCTGCCTGCCTCAATCTACCAAAGTGCTGGGATTACAGGCATGAACCACCGTGTCTGGCCCCAAAATTAAAAAAAAAAAAAATTAGCTGGGGTTGGTGGCATGCGCCAGTAGTCCCAGCCACTCAGGAGGCTGAAGTGGAAGGATCACTTAAGCCCGGGAAGTCTAGGCTGCAGTGATTACACCACTGCACTCCAGCCTTGGTGACAGAGCAAGACCCCGTTCTTCTCAAAAGATCCTTTGGCCTCCTCCATATGGACCCATATTACTACTCCATGTGACCTCATCTGTCATCTACCCCAAAGGCCCAGGGCTAGTCTTTGTCCCGCCTGCCCACCCTCTCCAAAGGTTAACTCCATGTCTTGGGTTTTGCCCATGTGGTGCCATCTGCCTGGAACCACAAGCTCCCTTCTTCACATGATACATCTTCCAAACCCAACCAGGACATCATCTCTTCTCATACCCCATGCTGGGTCCTCACCTCTAACCCTGCTAGGTGGTAATGGATGGCAAACAAGTTCCCCCTGGATTGTAAGCAGCTTGTGGGCTGGGACTTTGTCTTATTCATCACTGGATCCCCCCTGGTCAGGAACTCAGTAAATCTTTGTGAAATAGATGGCTGGAGCCGGGCGCGGTGGCTCAAGCCTGTAATCTCAGCACTTTGGGAGGCTGAGGCGGGTGGATCACTAGGTCAAGAGATCGAGACCATCCTGGTCAACATGGTGAAACCCCGTCTCTACTCAAAATACAAAAAATTAGCTGGGCATGGTGGCGCGTGCCTGTAGTCCCAGCTGCTCAGGAAGCTGAGGCAGGAGAATTGCCTGAACCCAGGAGGCGGAGGTTGCGGTGAGCCGAGATCGTGCCATTGCACTCCAGCCTGGGTAACAAGAGCGAAACTCTGTCTCAAAAAAAAAAAAAAAAAGAAAGAAAAAAAAAGAAATAGATGGCTGGATGGATGGACAGATGGATGGGTGGATTGATGGATTGATTGATGGATTGATTGATGGATGGGTGAACAGGATAGATGGGTGGATGGATGGATGGATGGGTGGGTGGATGGGTGGAGGGATGGGTGGAGGGATGGATAGATGGGTGGGTAGATGGATAGATGGATAGATGGATGGGACAGATGGATGGATGAACAGTTGGCTGGCTGGCTGGCTGAATGGATGGATGGATGGGTGGGTGGATGGATGGATGGAAGGGTGGATGGGTGGGCTGGTGGGTGGATGTGTGGATGGATGGATGGATGAATAGGAGGATAGATGGGTGGATGGATGGATGGATGGGTGGGTGGATGGATGGATGAATGGATGGACGGGACAAACACTGCAGTTACTGGAAGGTCCACACACAGTTCTCCTGTCCCTGGTGAGGACAACTGGGGTTGGAAGAGGATAGAGATAGTCAGCCCCTGTCCTGGTAAATGTCAAGGGTCTGGGCAAGGAGCAGGTACTCACGCTGAATAGGTCCTGGTCCGCTTGGTGGGCAGAGGGCTGGGTAGGTCCCGAAGCGAGACACCACCCCGCTCCCAGACTCTGCTGCCCTCCCGGTGGAAGGGGAAGGTGGGCCAGACTGGGGACTTGGGGGAGTGGAGCGGGGGCACAACTGGGGGTGATGTGGACTCCGAAGTCATGGTGGGGCCAGCAGGAGAGCCTGGTGGGCTCTGGGGCCCAGGGGCCGGTGAGAGGTTTGGGCGTCCTTGCGGGCAGGGCCCGGCCTGGCCCTGCTCTGCGGCCTCAGCAGCCACAGGCTCCGTCTGGAAGAGGAAGAAAGAGGCACAGGTGAGTCCAGTCCAGGGGAGCTGCTCCTGGACCCTGGCCACAGTCAGGAGGGCTGGTCCCACCTGTTATCCTCACAGCGTGACTTCAAGGCACAAAGAACCCCATTGAGGCTCAGCGTCCTCACCAGAAAAACAAAACTAGGGATCATATGACCCCTAAGTCCAGTGTGTAGTTCAATTCTCTTAAGTCCAGGGGCCTGGGAGGTGGCTCGGTAGGGTGGCCAGTGGTCTGGAATATGGTTCGGCATAAGGGTCAGTTGTTTCAGAGTCACACGTCTGGATTCAAATCTCAGCTTTTGTCACCTACAACTTGATGACCTCAAGCAAGCCAAACCACATATCAGCTCCAACATGGTGGGTGGGAGTGTGGGCTCCAGACCCAGGCCTGGGTTTGAATCTTGCATCCTTCACCTTCTGGCTACATGGCCTTGGCCCAGGTCAACATTATTTTTTTTCAGACAGAATTTTGCTCTTGTTGCCTAGGCTGGAGTGCAATGGTGATCTCAGCTCACTGCAGCCTCTACCTCCCCAGTTCAAATGATTCTCCTGTCTCAGCCTCCTGAGTAGCTGAGATTACAGGCACCCACCATATCCGGCTAATTTTTTTTTTTTTTTTTTTTTTTTTGAGACGGAGTTTCGCTCTTGTTACCCAGGCTGGAGTGCAATGGCGCGATCTCGGCTCACCGCAACCTCCGCCTCCTGGGTTCGGGCAATTCTCCTGCCTCAGCCTCCTGAGTAGCTGGAATTACAGGCACACGCCACCATGCCCAGCTAATTTTTAGTATTTTTAGTAGAGACAGGGTTTCACCATGTTGACCAGGATGGTCTCGATCTCTTGACCTCGTGATCCACCCGCCTCGGCCTCCCAAAGTGCTGGGATTACAGGCTTGAGCCACTGCGCCTGGCCGGTGAACACTTTTAACCTCTGATTCTGTTTTCTGTTCTGTAAAATGGGGCTTTTTTTTTTTTTTGAGACAGGAACTCATCCAGGCTGGGGAACTCTGACATGATCATGACTCACTGCAGCCTCCATCTCCTGGGCTCAATCGATCCTCCCACCTCAGCCTCCCAAGTAGATGGAACTACAAGCATGTACCACCACATCAGGTAGTTGTTTCTTTGTTTGAGACAGACTCTTGCTTTGTCACCCAGGCTGGAGTGCAATGGTGTGATCTTGGCTCACTGCAACTTCCACCTCCTGGGTTCAAGTGATCCTTCTGCCTCAGCCTCCCAAGTAGCTGGGATTACAGGTGCATGCCACCACACATGGCTAATTTTTGTATTTTTAGTAAAGATGGGTTTTCAACATGTTGGCCAGGCTGGTCTCGAACTCCTGACCTCAGGTAATCCACCTGCCTCAGCCTCCCAAAGTGCTAAGATTACAAGCCTGTGGCCTCCATTTCATACCCCTTCTGCCCCAGAGCTTGGAGTTCCCAAGGAAGGAAAATCACCCAGCAGCTTCCTATAAGGTTTCTTCGGAGTCCAGAGCTCAAAAATCCTGAACACACTGCATGGCAGGCTTGGATGAGTCCAGGAGTTCATTGGAGCAGGTCTTCTGGCCTCTGCTCAAGATTATACAGTGAGTGGAAATTTTCTGAGCCAAGATGCTGAGCTGGCTCTGTCATCCCTGGTGATGGAAGTAGAGAAGTATCCTCCCTCTTCCCAAAACCCTCCCCCTCCAGCCAGGAGGGCGGGAGAGCCCTGGGCCTGGCTCCCCTCATAGCCCCTCAACTCTGAAAAGACTGATGTGGGGCTTTTCAGTCTGAGCTCACTCCAGGAGGCAAGGCAAACCAGGCTTTTCACCCTTATTTTGGAGAGAAGAAAATGGAAGCTTCATGAAGCAATCACACACACGGCTGGATGCAGTGGCTCATAACTGTAATCCCAGCACTTTGGGAGGCCGAGGTGGGCAGATCACTTGAGGTCACGAGTTTGAGACCAGCCTGGCTAACATGATGAAACACCATCTCTACTAAAAATACAAAAATTAGTCGGGCTGGGCGTGGTGGCTCCCGCCTGTAATCCAAGCACTTTGGGAAGCCAAGGCAGGTAGATTACCTGAGATCAGGAGATTGAGACCATCCTGGCCAACATGGTGAGACCCTATCTCTATTAAAAATACAAAAATTGGCCGGGCACGGTGGCTCAAGCCTGTAATCCCAGCACTCTGGGAGGCCGAGGCAGGTGGATCACAAGGTCAAAAAGATCGAGACCATCCTGGTCAACATGGTGAAACCCCGTCTCTACTAAAAATACAAAAAAATTAGTTGGGCATGGTGGCGCGTGCCTGTAATCCCAGCTACTCAGGAAGCTGAGGCAGGAGAATTGCCTGAACCCAGGAGGCGGAGGTTGTGGTGAGCCAAGATCATGCCATTGCACTCCAGCCAGGGTAACAAGAGTGAAACTCTGTCTCAAAAAAAAAAAAAAAAAAAATACAAAAATTAGCTGGGCATGATGGCGCATGCCTGTAATCCCAGCTACCTGGGAGGCTGAGACAGAAGAATCGCTTGAACCCAGGAGGTGGAGGTTGCAGTAAGCTGAGATCACATCACTGCACTCCAGCCTGGGTGACAGAGTGAGACTCCGTCTAAAAAAAAAAAAAAAAAAAAAGTGAGACTCCGTCTAAAACAAACAAAAAAAAAAGGTGTGGTGGCATATGCCTGTAGTCCCAGCTACTCGTGAGGCTGAGGCACGAAAATCGCTTCAACCCAGGAGGCGGAGGTTGCAGTGAGCCAAGATCACACCACTGCACTCCAGTGTGGGTGACCAAGCGAGACTCTGTCTCCAAAACAAAAAAAAGAAGCAACCACACAAACACCTGGACATGAAGGTTCATGAATGGTCACACCAGTGCTCATTCACAGCAGCCAACACGTGAAAACAGCCTGCGCCCATCAGCAGATGAATGGATAATAATAAATGATGGTCTAGCCACATGGTAGACTAGCACTTGGCCATAAGAAAAAGAAAAGAAGAAATACTGATTCATGCTACACCCTGGATGAACCCTGCAAACATTATGCTAGAATGTTTGCAAGGTCACAGAGAAGAAGCCAGTCCCCCCAAAAAACACAGATGGCATGATTCTGTCTCTGAGGCAAATCCTCATAGATAGGAAGTTGACTGGTAGTCACCAAGGCTGGGGAGGAGGGAGAGGGGAGAGCTGCCAATGGGTAAGAGGGTTTCTTTTTGGGGAATGAAAATGTTCTATAATTGGCTGTGGTGATGGCTGCACAACTCTGTGAATGTACTAAAAACAACTGAACTGAACGCCTTAAGCAGGTGAATTTTATGGTATGTGAACAATAGCTCAGTAAAGCTGTTACCAAAAAAAGACAGGGCAGCGAAGTTACCTGAGATGACACAGCTGGGAAGCACCAGGCATCCTACAGTGCACTTCTAGAGTGCCACCTGCCCCACCTGGGTGAGGGGTGGCAGGTGATGGGAACAGAGGCCCTGCCTCCGTCTCTCTAGGAAGCAGGGTGATCCTGGCCTCCTGACTGCAGTTTTCCCAGGCCTGGTATTGTGCTTGGCAGTGACAGCCAGTGCTGGGAGGCCATAGAGGGCAGGGAGGGAAGAGGAGGATGGGGAGGAGGAGATGCAGCTCACGGTGGTTACCAGGGAGATGCAGCTGAGTTGGGGACTGCTCTGGCCAGCCAGGCCTCCCACCCAAGTGACCGTGCAGCTCTGGGGCCTCATGCTAAGTAGGCAGCAGGGATGGGGGAAAGACCCACTGATGACTCTGGGCCAGGGTTGAGGGCAGCCTCCCCACGATGGGCTCTCAGATGGCAGAGAGACCAGACAGCAGAGGGGAGGCAGAAGAGCCACAGCAAAGACAGGAAGGACCAAGAGGAGGCAGCGTGTCAGCCTCCAGGCAGGAGCTCAGCAGGGGCGGGAGACAGGCAGCTTCCACAAAACAGAGAACATAGGCCGGGCGCGGTGGCTCAAGCCTGTAATCCCAGCACTTTGGGAGGCCGAGGTGGGTGGATCACGAGGTCAAGAGATCGAGACCATCCTGGTCAACATGGTGAAACCCCATCTCTACTAAAAAAATACAAAAAAATTAGCTGGGCATGGTGGTGCGTGCCTGTAATCCCAGCTACTCAGGAGGCTGAGGCAGGAGAATTGCCTGAACCCAGGAGGCGGAGGTTGTGGTGAGCCGAGATCGCGCCATTGCACTCGAGCCTGGGTAACAAGAGTGAAACTCCGTCTCAAAAAAAAAAAAAAAAGACAGAGAGAACAGGCTTCTCCCCATCTCCCACTGCAGCCTCAGTTTCCCTAATCTGGAAAATGGGGATCACAAAAAATCCTCCCCCAGCCGGCAAGATGGCTCACGCCTACAATCCCAGCACTTTGGGAGACCCAGGCAGGAGGATCATGTAAGCCCAGGAGCTCAAGACCAGCCGGGGCAACATAGTGAAACCTCATGTCTACAAAAAATACACAAATTAGCTGGGCATGGTGGTGGTGCACATGTAGTCCCAGCTACTTGGACATCTGAGGCAGCAGGATCGTTTGGACTGGGTAGGTCAAGGCTGCAGTGAGCCGAGATCGTGCCTCTTCACTGCAGTCTGGGGGATAAAGTGAGACACAGTCTTAAAAAAAAAAATTAGCTAGGTGTAGTGGTGCATGCCTATGGTCCCAGCTACTCAGGAGGCTAAAGTGGGAGGATTGCTTGAGCCCAGGAGGTCGAGGCTGCAGTGAATGGTGATCAAGCTACTGCACTCCAGCCTGGGCAACAGAGCAAGACCCTGTCCCAAAAAAAAAAAAAAAAAAATAGAGAGAGAGACTCTCTCCTCCAAGGGCTCTTTTGAGGATCAAATGAGAATGGAGATGGGATGTGAGAAGCACTGAGTAGAGGCTGGGTGCTGGGTGAGAGCCTGCTTCTCCCAGACAGGGCTATGGAATTGGGTGTCAAGGGGAGAGGGAGTTGGGAAAGGAGAGACCCAGCCAAGCTGGGCCAAGCCCACCATTCACTCATCGTCTCTTCTTCCCTAAGGATCTCCCAACCCCTCACAGCTCCACAGTCTCTTGTTTTGTTTAATTCCTGCAACTGCTCTTCAAGCCTGGTGCTATTATGACTCCACTTTGCAGATGAGGAAACCGAGGCTCAGAGAGGTTAAATCACTCACTCAAGGCCACAAACCCATCCATCAAAAACTGAGCCAGAATTTGAATCAGCATGATCTGACTCTGGGGCCTTTGAGTGGGAAGACAGGAGTCCTGTGTCCAGGCCCTGCCTTGCTACTGACCTACTATGTGACCTGGTACAGGGCCTTTCCCTCTCTGGGCCCTGCCAGGGCCTGGGCTTGGAGGACCTGCACAATGCCCAGCAACCCAGGAGACCAGAGAGAAGGGAACAGGGAGATATGGAGCAAGCCTCCAGTTCAGACCCTGCCTCTCCAGAGCATTGCTGCCAAAGAGGGCAAGTGAAAATGAGGCTTTCATTGGCTGAATGCCATGTACTGTGCAAAAGTCTTTACAGAAAATCTTTTCTACGTTTCAGCCTCCCAGTTACCCTATAGAGTTGAAATTACAATTTCTCCATTTTACAGATGAGGTAGCTGAGGCTCAAAGAGGGTGAGTGACTTGCCCAGTCACACAGTGGGTGACAGAGCCCCAGGTCGGTCTAACAGTAAACCTGTGCTCTTCCTGTGAAGATAAATTCTGTTCCTGGTTCAGCCAAGATGAGGCTGGAGTTTTTCCAAAAGGACTTTCTCTGAGAAACTAAATGGGAAAATAAACTCCCCCAAGAGCAGAGAAACTGATATGCTTCTAGAACATTTGTTTCCACTCAAACAGAGCTAAAGGCCAGCTCCAGGGGGATTTCGTGCGTCCTTCTGGGGCCATCTCCTGCCAGGAATAATGCCCTTCAGAACCAGCAGTCAGGTAAGAGGGCAGCCTGGGCCCCAGACTGCTTGAGTTTAAATCCTGGCTCCACTGCAACCCAGCTTTGTGACCCTCACTTCCCTGCCCCCTCCGGCCCCCTGAGAGAGTCTGGCTCTGTTGCCCAGACTGGAGTGCAGTGGTGCGATCTGGGCTCACTGTAACCTCTGCCTCCTGGGTTCCAGTGATTCTCCTGGCTCAGCCTCCCAAGTAGCTGAGATTACAGGCGCCTCCCACCACACCTAACTAGTGTGTGTGTGTGTGTGTGTGTGTGTGTTTTAGTAGAGATGAGGTTTTACCATGTTGGCCAGGGTGGTCTTGAACTCCTGACCACAGGTGATCCACCCACCCTGGCCTCCCAAAGTACTGGGATTACAGGCATGAGCCACTGTACCCAGCCAACCCTCCCATTTTGTGCCTCAGTTTCCTCATCTGTCAAATGGGGCTCATCTTAACATCCTACCCAAGTTGGGAGGAACCACAGAGCTGCATCAAGGGTCCCCCTGTGAATGTGCATCTCCTTACACCCCTGGCCCTGCGTTTGGGCTCTGAGCCAAACTCATCTTCATTTGCCTGTGGGAGGCCAGACCCCAACTGACTGACTGCAGACAAAGGGGCCCGGAGGTAAACAAACGTCAGACTGTTTAGAGATAACCTGAGGCTGGATGCGTGTCATGGGGCACTCTGGGTGGTGACTCAGCCTTCTTGGCAGATGAACCATAGCCCATGCTGGGGCTCTGCTCCAATTCTCAGCTCCCCCAAAAGAATGGAGAATGGGGCAGGAAATGTTTGTCATGGTCCTCTCTCATTTTTTTTTATTTTTTGAGACAGGGTCTCACTTTGTCCCCAGGCTAGAGTACAGTGGCAAGATCACGGCTCACGATCAGCCTCAGTCTCCCTAAGTGCTAAGATTACAGTGTGAGTCACTGTGCCTGGCCATGGTCCTTTTTTTTTTTTTTTTTTTTTTTTTGAGACAGAGTCTTACTCTGTCACCCAGGTTGGAGTGCAGCAGTGCAATCTCAGCTCACTGCAACCTTCACCCTCTGGGTTCAAGTGATTCTGCTGCCTCAGCCGCCTGAGTAGCTGAGATTACAGGCACCTGCCACCACGCCCAGCTGATTTTTGTGTTTTTATTAGAGACGGGGTTTCACCATATTGACCAGGCTGGTCTTGATTTTCTGACCTTGTGAGCCACTGCATTGGTGTTGGAATTAAAGGTGTGAGCCACCTCGCCCTTGTTGTTGTTGTTGTTGTTGTTGTTGTTTTTGACACTGAGTCTCACTCTGGCATCCAGGCTGGAGTGCAGTGGTGTGATCTCAGCTCACTGAAACCTCCATCTTCCAGGTTCAAGTGATTCTCCTGATGCAGCCTCCCAAGTAGCTGGGATTACAGGTGCATGCTACTACACCCAGCTAATTTTTGTATTTTTAGTAGAGACAGGGTTTTACCGTGTTGGCCAGGCTGGTCTTAAACTCTTTACCTCAGGTGATCCACCCACTCTTGGCCTCCCAGTGTGCTGGGGTTATAGACACGAGCCACCACGCCTGACCGTATGATCCTCTCTTGACCATGAGAATCTCTCTTAGTCTGGGAAAATCTGGGAAAGACAGCCTGCTAAGCCACCCAGTGCTGTGTGACCTGAAGCAGGCACCTGCCCCTCTCTGGGCCTCACCTTTCTCTTCAGCTACGTGCACCATCACTAGTACAGATGACTGATGAAGGTCAGGCCAACTCTCCTCTGAGGTTTTCAAAACACACATGTAAATGAAATCAAACTGATTGCAGGCACCAGGACAACAAATGTGAGGGTGACAGCTGTCCTTAGTTGTCTGTTCCAGTGCAGGGAATAGACACAGATGATTAAAATGAAGCCTGGGAAGTCCTGACGTGAGCCTCAACCACCATCTAGTGATCTGTTGATATTGACCATGAGCCAAGCCCTTTGCCCCATTTTTTCACTTTGATCTCAAAAGAACCCCATGCAGTAACTATCACTAGTACACCCATTCTTCTGAAGAGTAAACTGAGGCTCAGAGAGGTTGAGAGGCTCACTGAGCTCACACAGCAGGTCAGGTGCAGCATGTCTGCCCTCTGGAGATGTCTAGGGAGGTGAAGACCAGCCATTCCTTGAGGGTGGCACCCACCCTCCCCTGGAGAAGGAGGAGTGGGGTGTGGAATTCCTGGGGAGTCAGGACTCGGGCTTTTATTTCTGGCTTTGTGCTGACTCAGACCATGACCTTGGGTGAGTCACTTGCCAGCTCTGCTAAGCTTAAAAACAACTCCCCCAATAAAAATGTCCCAGCCCCAAGCCCCCATCACAGGGGAGCAGATGGGAGGGCTGGGTACGGTTGCTTAAAAATAGAAAGGGCTCCGGGCACGGTGGCTCAAGCCTGTAATCTCAGCACTTTGGGAGGCCGAGGCGGGTGGATCACGAGGTCGAGAGATCGAGCCCATCCTGGTCAACATGGTGAAACCCCGTCTCTACTAAAAGTGCAAAAAATTAGCTTGGCATGGTGGCACGTGCCTGTAATCCCAGCTACTCAGGAGGCTGAGGCAGGAGAATTGCCTGAGCCCAGGAGGCGGAGGTTGCGGTGAGCCGAGATCACGCCATTGCACTCCAGCCTGGGTAACAAGGGCGAAACTCCGTCTCAAAAAAAAAAAAAAAAAAAAAAAGAAAGGACGGGGAACACAAGGATGACGATGGCAGGGCTTCCTGAACATCGGAGACTTATGTACAGTGGGCCCTGGGAGGGTGAGAAAACCAACTCAGGACCCCTGGGCAGGAGCTGACGCTTCCCTGGCTCCTCCCCCTCACCCAGCCTCCCAGATGCTCCTTAAAATACATCACTGTCTGAGCTGCTCTTGCAGCCCGAGGTGACCTGATTAAACCTGGTTCCTTCCCCCATGCAGCCTGTGTGCCTGCATCTGTGCCTGGGGGCGCTGCCCCAGCCAATACTTGAGCTTAATTATTTAAGAGACCCTGTAGTCCTCCTCCCTGTCACATGCCCAGGCTGTCCTGGGGAACCGATATGGTTAAGGCCTTTGGGCTTCTTTGGCTTGGGTGGAGGGGGGAAGCCAGGACAGCACGGGGAGAGCCAGGTTCACAAACCAGTCCCACCTCTGCTTGGCTGTGTGACCCTAGGCAAGTCACTTTCCCATTTTGAGACCCTAGAGAGAGGAATAGACTGGTCAAAGTCATGCATAGAGCATCTGAACTTGAACTCAAATCAGTGTGACCCCAAAGCAGATGAACTCCCTACTACTCTTAGTCTCCCATTTTGCTGCTCAGCATGGACAAAGGTCTGAACTGCCCAAGCCGCATTCCTACAAGGCTCTGGGTCCTGGCTGCCCTGGTTGTGACCATGGACATAACTGGCTCAGCCAATACCAGAGCTCAGCGAGGTCCTGAGCGCCCTCTGCTGGGTGCCACCCTGGGGGCACTACTACAGACTGGCTGGCAGGTGTCCCTTCCCCACCAGCCATCTGAGAGTGTCCCCAAGTCCCCCTCAGGGAATCCCCCTGCGCTTCCACGAACATTGCCTAGCCATCTCTCTCCAAGCCTGGGAGAGCCCTCTGTGGGCAAAACTGTTTTCTGGCCTTTCCCAAGCCAACAAGCAGGCAGTTCCTGTCTTTTTTTTTTTTTTTTTTGAAGAGGGTGAAGATGGGTCAAAGTAGGCAGATAAGGAAAACAGACATTTTTGGAGAAGACTTCAAGGAAATGGGGTGGGGTGGGGTAAAGCTGGGAGGAGGAAACATTCAGAATTTGGAGGGCCCAGAGGACTCTGGGATGGAGTCAGTTTTGGGAAACCAGTTCCCCATCCCCCAGAAAGCTGGAGACCCCCTTTCCCAGGGAGAGGCCCCTGCCAGATCACAGCCAGGCAGTGTGATGCCAGGCTCTCAGAGAGGTTGCCCACCCCCTGCCGGGCATACTTCCTCCTCCCCTCCCCCAGCCTCAGTGGATGCAGCAGTTCACACTCTGTATTTATTATTGTTCTCACTTTGTGTCCCCCTCCCCTCTCCCTGGGAAGAGCCTGCAGGCTGGCAGCTTGGCAGGAACCTGCTGTCTCCTTGTGGGTGCCAGCGTCGCCCCTTATCTCCGCCTGGACTCCCTGTGCTAGGGTTAGGCCACTCAGGGGCTTGGCACCAGCCAAGGCCACCCTAAGTCCCTGCATCCCACGATAGGGGTGTCCTAGCAGGCCCTGGCTTATCACCCCTGCCGTCCGGGGGCTGCACCCTGGCAAGGGTGGAGGTCAGAGCAGACCAGCAGGCAGGCAAGAAGCAAGGGCTCGGGGTGGGGTGTTTCCCCGGGAAGAGAATAACCACACAGAGCCACCTCTCCAAGCCAACTAACACTATTATCCCCATCACACTGGGGGAAAAAATCGAGTCAGGATAAGACAGATGTTCCAGGTTCAACTGTCTCCCTGTCCCAGCCGGTCCCTTCCCAGCCCCAACCCCAGTCCCGCATTCCAGGGGAAAGACCAGCCACCCTCCCTGCTGCACTCTGCTTTCAGCAGCTGGAAATGGCAGTAGGATTTCTCTGGTCAAGGCGGTCCTCTCTCCCCCTGCTTCCCAGACAGGAGGCTGCGGCTTGGCAGGTATCTGCTGCTTTCTGCTTCCTGAGCCAGACGCAGGTCCCAGACACAGACAGACACACTCCCACGGGAGCCACACAGCCTCACCTTGTTTGGGGGTCACGGGGAGAGAAGGAGGGAGGGAGAGACAGTTGGGATCCAGCACCCTATCTGTAAGCTGAATGGGGCTCATCCAGCCCCCACCTTCACGTTTGTCCCTCTCTCCTTCGGCCTGGCCAAAGCCACAGTTTCTAGCACAGTGTCCTCAGCCCCCATCCAGCCCCTCACCTCTCCTGGGCAGCCGGGGTCCAGGCACTGCCTCCTGCGGCGTCCTCGCTCTGCCTCCCTCTGGCGCGTGGAGCTGGCGGGCAAGGGATGGGTCTGGAAGATGTGTGTGTGTGTGTGTGTGTGTGTGTGTGTGTGCGCGTGTGTGTGTGTGTGCGCGCGCGCGCCTGTGTGTGTGTGTGTGTGTGTGCTCTCGCTCTCGCGGGCGGTACCTCAGCCCCTCACTCACTCACACGCCTTCCAACTGACGTCAGGGAGAGCAAGAGGGAGGGACTGGGATGCGAATTTGTACTCCCTGCTTAAAGGGACCGGGCTCTGTGGCTTCTGGCCCAGACACCACTTCCTGAGTCAAGCACCGCCAGGTGAGAGGCTCAGCTGCGTCTCTCGGGGGCCCTAAAGCTTCCTTTTTTGGAAAGTGGCTTTTATGGCTGGGCCACGGTATAATTTGCCCTGCCCAGTGAGCGCAGCTGCTGAGGAATGCAGGGGAGGAAGAACCTGGGACAGCGCCACGTTCCTGGTAATTAGAGAGCAAGTGGGGGGTGGTGAGTGTGAGTGCGAGTGAGTGCACACTGGGGGGGCCGGTGGGGGAGGTGGGGGTGATTGGGGGTGAGTCTGGGAGGATAGAGGTCAGGGCCAAGAGGAGCCGCCCCCAGATGGGGCTCAAGACAAGCCAGGTTCCCAGGGACGCCCAGACGCTCATCTCCCCTCCGGACGCTCAGTGGTCCTGTCCTCTGCTAGTACAGACGCTGATGGCACTCAGGTCTGTCCCCTCAATGGCCTCTGAGATGCTGGAGATGAGTCACATGTGCTCATCTCCATTTGCCACTTGTAATATTTCCATGAAATTGAATTGAGGAAGACCCTAAGAGAGTGATGGCTTGAAGGTGCACAGGTGGACACCCCACAGCCTGGCAGGCTCTGAATAGAGTGGACTGATTGAATCCAGGTGCCCAGGCTGTGAAGTGCTCTGCACTGTCAAGCCGTGTGACCTTGGGCCAGCCACTGAGGGCCTTTGGAGGTTGAGTATGTGATGTCCCTAAACCCAGGGCCGGCTGGAGGAGGCCTCCAGAAAGGAGCTTCTCTTCCTTCTTTCAGTTCCTTCTCAGCCTCGGCTTGGACAGAAGGCAGCCTTCCCCTGGTATCTCCTGGTACTACTGAGGCAGGCTGGCATTTTCAAAAGGAGTCTTATTAATATAAAAAGCAGGTGAAAGTTAAAAGGGAAACCATGAAGCAAAGTACAAGTAACTGATACACATAGCTAAGATGCCACTAGGGCTTGCCCTCATTGAAACCTCACAACAATTTATTAATT
Organism: Saimiri boliviensis; assembly: GCF_048565385.1. Classification (NCBI taxonomy): domain Eukaryota; kingdom Metazoa; phylum Chordata; class Mammalia; order Primates; family Cebidae; genus Saimiri; species Saimiri boliviensis. The sequence goes on from NC_133469.1 coordinate 9,882,420, forward strand.
TATTTTTGTCGTCCTTCCTTCACTGGTGAAGAAATAGGGGCTCAGAGAGGAGGAAGGACTTGCCTGTGTTCTTTCTTTTTTTTCTTTCTTTCTTTCTTTTTTTTTTTTTTTTTTTTTTTTTTTTTTTTTTTTGAGACAGTCTCACTCCTCTGTCACCAGGCTGGAGTGCAGGGGTGCGATCTCAGCTCACTACAACTTCTGCCTCCTGGGTTCAAGTGATTCTCCTGCCTCAGCCTCCCGAGTAGCTGGGACTACAGGAGCGCACCACCATGGCCAGCTAATTTTTGTATTTTTAGTAGAGACGGAGTTTTACCATGTTGGCCAGGATGGTCTTGATCTCTTGACCTCGTGATCCATCTGCCTCGGGCTCCCAAAGTGCTGAGATTATAGGTGTGAACCACTACACCCAGCTGCCTATTTTCTTTCAACTAGCTAGAGGGGTACTGGAACCCAGGACCACCCAATGTCACTACACACCCCTGCCCCTCCAGAACCTCTCCAGACAATCACAGCTCACTGCAGCTTCCAACTCCTGGGCTCAAATGATCCTCCTACCTCAGCCTCTTGAGTAGCTGGGACTACAGGTGTACACCACCAGGCCTGGCTAATTTTTCCAAAAAGCATTTTGTAGAGACGGGATTTCACTATGTTGCACAGGCTAGTCTCAAACTCCTGGCTTCAAGCAATCCTCCTGCCTCAGCCTCCCAAAGTGCTGGGATGATATCCTCTCCTCTTTCTTCTTTGCCTTCCTCTCCTCCAGCAATAATAGCTTTCAAAGGGCTCTCACAGGCATCCTCTTGCCTGCTTCTTTTTTTTTTTTTTTTTTTTTTTTTTTTTTGAGGCAGAGATTTGCTCTTGTTGCCCAGGCTGGAGTGCAATGGCTCAATCTCGGCTCACTGTAACCTCCGCCTCCTGGATTCAAGCAATTCTGCCTCAGCCTGCCAAGTAGCTGGGAATACAGGCATGTACCACCACACCCAGCTAATTTTGTGTTTTTAGTAGAGATGGGTCAGGCTGGTCTTGAACTCCTGACTTCAGGTGGTCTGCCCGCCTTGGCCTCCCAAAGTGCTGGGATTACAGGGATAAGCCACTGTGCCTGGCCTGACCCATGTTTTTCAAACACACCAACATGCCCTCCCAGCAGAAGCGCTGGAGCCATGGTGGACACTGGCAGTTTTCCCTGGCCACCCTCACTGTCCTGTCCGCTGGGAACTGCCTTGCTGTTGCCACCTGGGGAATCACCTCTCCCCATTCTTTTTTTTTGAGACGGAGTTTCGCTCTTGTTACCCAGGCTGGAGTGCAATGGCACGATCTTGGCTCACCGCAACCTCCGCCTCCTGGGTTCAGGCAATTCTCCTGCCTCAACGTCCTGAGTAGCTGAGATTACAGGCACGCGCCACCATGCCCAGCTAATTTTTTGTATTTTAAGTAGAGACGGGGTTTCACCGTGTTGACAAGGATGGTCTCGATCTCCTGACCTCGTGATCCACCCGCCTCAGCCTCCCAAAGTGCTGGGATTACAGGCTTGAGCCACCGCGCCCGGCTTTCCTCTCCCCATTCTTGGTCTGTAGGACCTCTGGCCCAGGCCTGGCCAACCAGAGCTGGCATCAGGACTTAAGCTGGAATGTGGATGCCAGGCTGGCCCTTCTCCCAGGGGCCCCCAAGTTGGTTGAGTGATGGGTTATAAGCTGATTGGCCAGCAGAGGGGGAGTGGCCAGGTGGACTTTTCTGCACTCCAGGTGACCAGATGAGCTAGAGAGAAGACATCTAGAGGGAAGCGGCTTGGGAGGTTGGAAGGCCCTTAGCTGGGTATGGCTTGGGGTGGCGGCGGAACAGGAAGGAGGCAGTGTCAGGGGACACGAAGCCGGGCCCTGGAGGCTGAGGCTGGGCTGCTGTGGCCAAGGCCCTGACCCCTCCCTTCACAGCCAGTCTCCTTTCTCTTGGCCCCTCCGGTGGGCAGCTGAAAATGTGCCTGGGGCTGGCAGGCAGCCAGAGAGCAGTGAATGGAGGAGGCTGGGCAGAGCATGAAGCCGTGTTATGATTATTCCTGAGCTGGCGATGAGAGGGCACAGCTGTTCATTCAGGAAAAGAGCAGCCGCAGCCCCACCTACCCACCCACCAGCAGCTGAGTAACAAAGAAATCGTCTGCTTGAAACCAGGGGCTCCGCGGTGGAGGCTATTTTTGTGAAAAGCTGAGAATTCAAAACTCATCTCCTCGAAAGCCTCCCTTGCCTTGCAGAAGCTGAAGAGGTGGGTTAGAGCCGAATAGCCCCTGTGACTGATTCCACCTGAATTACAATTCTCACTCCTGTTATCAATGGTCAGCCCACCTGTGGTGGCCAGGCCTGGACCTACGTGGCATGGAATCCACATCCCTTTGACATATAGACACCTCTAAGATGTTGATGCCATGTGACAAGATGATGAGTGTGCTCAGGCCCAGAGAGGTTAAGAAACTTGCCCGGCCGGGCGCGGTGGCTCAAGCCTGTAATCCCAGCACTTTGGGAGGCCGAGGCGGGCGGATCACAAGGTCAAGAGATCGAGACCATCCTGGTCAACATGGTGAAACCCCGTCTCTACTAAAAATACAAAAGTTAGCTGGGCATGGTGGCGCGTGCCTGTAATCCCAGCTACTCAGGAGGCTGAGGCAGGAGAATTGCCTGAACCCAGGGGGCAGAGGTTGCGGTGAGCCGAGATCGCGCCATTGCACTCCAGCCTGGGTAACAAGAGCGAAACTCCATCTCAGAAAAAAAAAAAAAAAGAAAGAAACTTGCCCAGCATCACACAGCTGGTGATGGAGCTGGTATTAAAACACAGAGGTTCTGGCTTCATTACACTCCTATTCTTTCTGCCATGCCACACTGTCTTTAAAATGGCATTTCAATTCCCTGGATGCCCATCTCCCCCACAGTGGGAGTCTTCTCCAGCCTGGACTCATATTTTTGCCCAGTCAATCAGAGTGGGTCTTTCTTCCTTTTTTTGGAAACAAAGTTTCGCTCTTGTTACCCAGGCTGCCGTGCAGTAGTGCAATCTCGGCTCACTGCAACTTCTCCTTCCCGGGTTCAAGCAATTTTCCTGTTTCAGCCTCCCAAGTAGCTGGGATTATAGGCACTGCCACTACACTCGACTAATTTTATGTATTTTATTTTATGTTTTTGAGATGGAGTCTCACTCTGTAGCCCAGGCTGGAGTGCAATGGCGTGATCTTGGCTCACTGCAACATCTGCCTCCCAGGTTCAAGCAATTCTTCTGCCTCAGTCTCCCGAGAAGCTGGAACTACAGGCATGTGCTACCACACCTACCTAATTTTTGTATTTTTAGTGGAGACGGGGTTTCACCATATTAGCCAGGCTGGTCTCACACTCCTGACCTCGTGATCCTCCTGCCTCGACCTCCCAAAGGCTGGGATTACAGGCATGAGCCACTGCGCCTCGCCTCGCCAGTTTTTTTTGGATTTTTAGTAGAGATGGAGTTTCATCATGTTGGCCAGGCTGGTCTCGAACTCCTGACCTCAGGTAATCCTCCCACTTTGGTCCCAATAAAGCACTGGGATTACAGGTGTGAGCCACCTCGCTGGCCTAAAATGTCTTTTCAATTCCCTGGATGTCCATTTCCCCCACCATGGGACTCATCTCCAGCCTAGACTTACATTTTTGCCCAGTAAATCAGAGTGGTCCTTCCTTCCTCTCTCCTTGTTTCCCAGTTGTCTCCTTCAATCCGACTACCACCATTCTGCCAGGGAAAATCTTTTCCCGCATATCTGACAACATCATTTGTACATTCATTCGTACATTCGGCAAATATTTATTGACTGGCCGGGTGTGGTGGCTCACGCCTGTAATCCCAGCACTTTGGGAGGCCAAGGTGGGCGGATCGTGAGGTCAGGAGTTCGAGACCAGCCTGACCAACATGGTAAAACCCAGTCTCTACTAAAAATACAAAAATTAGCTGGGTGTGATGGCACATGCCTGCAATCCCAGCTACTCAGCTACTTAGGAGGTTGAAGCAGGATTCTCACTTGAATCCAGGAGGCAGAGGTTGCAGTGAGCCGCAGTTGCGCCACTGCACTCCAGCCTGTGCAACAGAGCGAGACTCCATCTCAAAAAAAAAATGTATTGACCCTCGACCACGTACCAGACGGCCAAGGTTCTGGAAAGACAGTGGCAAACAAAGCAGGCATGCTCCTTGAGTTTGTGGAGCTTGCATCTCATCTAGAGATTATGTAGATGAGGCTGGGTGTGGTGGCTCACCCTGTAATCCCAGCACTTCGGGAGGCTGAGGCAGGCAGATCACGAGGTCAGGAGATTGAGACCATCCTCGCCAGCATGGTGAAACCCTGTCTCCACTAAAAATACAAATATTAGCTGGGCGTGGTGGCGTGCGCCTGTAGTCCCAGCTACTTCGGAGGCTGAGGCAGGAGAATTGCCTGAACCTGGGAGGCAGAGGTTGCAGTGAGCCAAGATCGCGCCACTGCACTCCAGCCTGGTGACAGAGTGAGACTCTGTCTCAAAAAAAAAAAAGAGATGATTCAGATGATACAAAATCCAAACAAATGTGGAATCACAGATTACAAATAAATAAATAAATAAGCAGGGCTAGATGACAGACTAGTTACGGAGGAGTCTACCTGCGGAGACAGGGGCTGAGGGAGGATCGTTCTGAGAAGGGGCCTTGTTACCGGTACCCAAAGGTGAGGAGGAGCTAGCCTTGTAAAAAGGGACAGAAAAGTTCCTGAAGAGGGAACAGCATCTGGGAACCCCCAGAGGTGGGAAATAACTGCACATTCAAGCAACTTAAAGTTGCAAATGAGGCTGGAGTAGCAAGTAGGAGAAGGGCAAGAGCTACATTATGTGGATTTGAGGAACTTGGTGAGAGGTCTGCTCCTCATCTGAAATGACAGGGGCAAGCATGCCATGCTCCTGCCCGCAAACAGCATAGCTGGCAGCCTGGCAGAGCCTCTCTGTGGCCAGCAGGCTTCAGAGCTTGGCACCCTTGTCTTGGGTAGCGATCACTGCAGGCAGGAGGATGAGGGAGATTGGGGGTTCCCTCAACTGAGGTCCTAGGGAAGGAGCCTCCCCCCTGGGCTGTGGGGCAGGATCTCCTTCTGCAGCTGCTGCTCAGACTCCTTCCAGAATTCCTCCCAGGTGCTCGGGAGTAGCTCTCTGTGATGGATAGCGGGCTCTGGCCCACAGCCAGCCTCTCCTGCACCCTGCCCTGAGATCCTCAGGCCGGGGTAGCAGTCTGTCTCCTGGCTGCCCCAGGGCTGGCCTGAGCTGTAAGCCAAGTCTCCCTGACCCATCCATCCATTCACACACACTCCTGGACCCTCCGGGTCATGGGCCTCCAGCCTTCTCAACACTGAGAGTTCCCCTTCTTCCTCACCTTCTGAGCAAGGCAGTCACCGGTGCCCTGTCGAGGGCAGTGGTCTCTTGTCATGCCCTATCACGTTATGCATGTGACCCTCTCAATGGCAATGCCTGGAATGATCTCCCTACGTGTCTATTTCAGTTTTCTGTCAGTCCCCCCAGAGCAAAGGCCCCTATAGGATGGCCTCTGAGGGCCTCACCAAATACATGGTGACTCTCTGCATTTCACTTTCGACCCAAGCCAGACCAGGGAGCAACGTTCTGGGAGACATCAGGATGTTTAGTGTTTTTGTTGTTGTTGCTGTTGTTTGTTCGTTTGTTTTGAGATGGAGTTGCTGTAACCCCGAGCCTGGAGTGCAATGGGTTGATCTCAGTTCACTGCAACCTCTACCTCCTGGGTTCAAGCGATTCTCCTGCCTCAGCCTCCTGAGCAGCTGGGATTACAGGCACCCACCACCACACCAGGCTAATTTTTTTTTTTTTTTTTTTTTGAGCGGAGTTTCGCTCTTGTTACCCAGGCTGGAGTGCAATGGCGCGATCTCGGCTCACTGCAACCTCCGCCTCCTGGGTTCAGGCCATTCTCCTGCCTCAGCCTCCTGAGTAGCTGGGATTACAAGCATGTGCCACCATGCCCAGCTAATTTTTTGTATTTTTTAGTAGAGATGGGGTTTCACCATGTTGACCAGGTTGGTCTCGATCTCTCGACCTTGTGATCCACCCGCCTCGGCCTCCCAAAGTGCTGGGATTACAGGCTTGAGCCACCGCGCCCGGCTTCTAATTTTTAATTTTTAAGTAGAGATGGAATTTCACCATATTGGCCAGGCTGTTTTGAACTCCTGACCTCAAGTGATTCTCCCGCCTTGGCCTCCCAAAGTGCTGGGATTACAGGTGTGAGCCACTGCGCCCTGCCCAGGATGCCTAGTGTTTAGGACTTTTCTAGAATCTCCTTTCTCAGTGGCACTTCTGCCTGTGCCTTGGCCTCCATGGAGGGATGTTTTTAAATTACCCAAATAAAAATAATTCCCGGGCCTATTCAGATTCCTGGGCCTATTCAGACAGACTGTTAAGGGCACCGTTCAGTTCCTCAGGGTCTCCATTCTTTGAGAACCTATAAAGTCTTCTGAGGGTTTCCTCATCTGAAATGAGAAGGGAAGGCATGACATGCTCCTGCCAGCAAACAGCATAGCTGGCAGCCTGGCAGAGCCTCTCTGTGACCAGTAGGCTTCAAAGGTTGGCACCAGAATCAAGAAAATCCAAACCTAATTTGTACACCTCGTGAGTTTCTAAGTTGTAACTAAAAATGTTTTTCTCTTTGCTTTGGCTGCTAGGAAGCTCAGAGCCAAATTATTTTACCACCAGTAGGTGTACAGGACCACATATATCTCTGGGCTAATCTTTTCATCATTCATTCACTCCATCATCCAACAAATATTTGTCTGGGACTTATTGTGTGCCTGGCATCTTTCTAGGTACTGAAGAAGTAACAGTGAACAAGAGACCAAATCTCTCTTTATGGACCTTACAGTCAAGTAGGGAAAAGGAGGCAATCAATTTAATAAAGGCCAGGTGCAGTGGCTCATGCCTGTAATCCCAGGACTTTGGGAGACCAAAGTGGGAAAACTGCTTGATGCTAGGAGTTCAAGACCAGCTGGGACAACAAAGTGAGACCACCCCATATCTACAAAAAATGGATAAAAAATTAGTTGCAAGTCAGGCATGGTGGCTCATGACTGTAATCCTAGCACTTTCGAAAGCCAAAGTGGGTGGATCTTTTGAGGGTAGGAGTTTGAGACTAGTATGGCCAACATAGTGAAACCTCGTCTCTCTTTTTTTTTTTTTGAGACGGAGTTTCGCTCTTGTTACCCAGGCTGGAGTGCAATGGCACAATCTCGGCTCACCGCAACCTCCGCCTCCTGGGTTCAGGCAATTCTCCTGCCTCAGCCTCCTGAGTAGCTGGGATTACAGGCACACGCCACCATGCCCAGCTAATTTTTTGTATTTTTAGTAGAGACAGGGTTTCACCATGTTGACCAGGATGGTCTCGATCTCTCGACCTCGTGATCCACCCGCCTCGGCCTCCCAAAGTGCTGGGATTACAGGCGTGAGCCACCGTGCCCGGCGAAACCTCGTCTCTAATAAAAATCTGAAAAATGTGCTGGGTGTGGTGGTGCATGCCTGTAATCCCAGCTACTCGGGTGGCTGGGTACGAGAATCACTTGAACCTGGGAGGCAGAGGTTGAAATAAGTGGGGATCATGCCTCTGCACTCCAGCCTGGGTGACAGGCCAAGACTTTGTCTCAAAAATTAATAAAAAAGTAGTTAGGCATGGTGACAAGTGCCTGTAATTTTAGCTACTGGGGAGGTTGAGGCAGGAGGATTCCTTGAGCCCAGGAGTTTAAGGTCACAGTGAACTATGATTGTCCCACTGCACTCCTGCTGGGCAACCTGTCAAAAAAAAAAAAAAAATGCCTAACAAACAAACACAGCTTAATAAAGAAATAATGTCATGTTGGAGGACTAGGAATGCTAGGGAAAACTTAAACAGGGAATTGTGGTGATGGTGGTGGGTGGTTTGCTGTTTAAAACAGGGGGTCAGGGCTGGGCTTGGTGGCTCGTGCCTTTAATCCTGGCACTTTGGGAGGCTGAGGCAGGAGGATCCCTTGAGCTCAGGAGTTTAAGACCAGCCTGAGCAACATACTGAGACTTTGTCTCTACAAAATAAATAAACAGAAATAAAACAGGGGGCCAGGGCAAGCCCCACCAAGGTGTCATTAGAGCAAGGGGCTGGAGGAGGTGAGAGGAAGGGTGTTCAGGGAGAGGAAACAGGGCAGGTGGAGGACCTGAGTGGGGGTGTGGCTGGGGTGTCTGAGAAACAGCCACGAGGTGGAGGAGAGGGGCATGAAGTTGGAGGAGCCCTGGGGCAGGGGACCCCGAGGGCTGTGGAGGCCATCCTAAGGCCCGGGCTCTTTCCTCTAGGGAGACAGGGTGTTGCAGGGTCTGCAGGGGAAGAGAGAAAATTCCTGACTGACACTGAAACAGCAGCTCTCTGGCTTCTGTGTTGCCTGTGGCCTGTGGGGCGTTCGGGCAGGAGCCTGGAAACCTGTACTGCGGATGCTGCGATGGCCCAGGGAGGAGTGAGGGTGGCTGGGACTCAAAAATGGCAGTGGAGGTGATGGAGAGAGGTCGGATTCTGGAGGCGTTTTGGAGACAGCAGCAACAGGATTTGCTCAGGGATTCACACACGGGGTGTGAGAGACAGAGTGAAGGATGATTCTGAGGCTTGAACCTGAGCATCAAAGAGTGGAGAAGTCATTTTCTTTTTTTTTTTTGAGACAGAGTTTCGCTCTTGTTACCCAGGCTGGAGTGCAATGGCGCGATCTCGGCTCATCGCAACCTCTGCCTCCTGGGTTCAGGCAATTCTCCTGCCTCAGCCTCCTGAGTAGCTGGGATTACAGGCACGTGCCACCATGCCCAGCTAATTTTTTGTATTTTTAGTAGAGACGGGGTTTCACCATGTTGACCAGGATGGTCTCGATCTCTCGACCTCGTGATCCACCCGCCTCGGCCTCCCAAAGTGCTGGGATTACAGGCTTGAGCCACCGTGCCCGGCCTTTTTTTTTTTTTTTTTTTTTTTAGAGATGAAGTCTCACTCTGTTGCCAGGCTGGAGTGCATTGGCGCGATCTCTGCTCATAGCAACCTGCACCTCCCAGGTTCACGTGATCCTACTGCCTCCACCTCCCGAGTAGCTGGGACTATAGGTGCCCACCATCACGCCTAGCTAATTTCTGTATTTTTAGTAGAGACAGGGTTTCACCATCTTGGCCAGGCTGGTCTCTGAACTCCTGACCTTGTGATCCCTCCATCTCGACCTCCCAAAGCATTGGGATTAACAGGTGTGAGCCACCACGCCCAGCTCAAGAAAGGGTGTCTGAAAGAGGAGGGAATAACTTTATGGGAAAAATACTACCACTGAGGACAGAATTACCACTGATTTGGCAACATGGAGTCCATTAATGACCTTGAGGAAGCATCTTCCCCAGAGCAGCCGGGGCAGAACCCTGGCTGGAGCAGGTCAGAGAGAGGAGAAGAAAGGTTCAGACGGAACGCAGCAAGTACAGACGACTATTTCAGGCAGTTTCGCTGGTAAAGAGAGCAGAAAAATGGAGCATTCACCAGAGGAGAAAGGGGCCAAGATAAGCTTTTTTTTTTTAAGATATGAAAAAATGATCCCACACAAAGAAGATCCCTGGCTGGGCACAGTGGCTCACGCCTGTAATTCCAACACTTTAGGAGGCTGAGGAGGGAAGATTACTTGAGCCCAGGAGTTCGAGGCCAGCGTGGACAACATAGTGAACCCCATTTCTTTTTTTTTTTTGAGACAGAGTTTCGCTCTTGTTACCCAGGCTGGAGTGCAATGGCACGATCTCGGCTCACTGCAACCTCCGCCTCCTGGGTTCAGGCAATTCTCCTGCCTCAGCCTCCTGAGTAGCTGGGATAACAGGCACGTGCCACCATGCCCAGCTAATTTTTTGTATTTTTTTAGTAGAGACGGGGTTTCACCATGTTGACCAGGATGGTCTCGATCTCTCGACCTCGTGATCCACCCGCCTCGGCCTCCCAAAGTGCTGGGATTACAAGCTTGAGCCACTGCGCCTGGCCTAGTGAAACCCCATTTCTACAAAAATAAAAAAGCCGGGTGTGGTGGTATGTGCCTATAGTTCACAGCCACAGGCATGCAGGAAGCTAAGGCTGGAGGATTGCTTGACCCCAGGAGTTCAAGGCTGCAGTGAGCTGTGATTGCACTGTTGCACTCCAGCCTAGAAGTGCAGAGGGAGACCTTGTCTCTCTCTCTCTGTCTTTTTTAAATTTTATTTATTTTTTATTTTTTTATTTTTTGAGACAGAGTTTTGCCTCTTGTTGCCTAGGCTGGAGTGCAAATGGCATGATCTCAGCTTATTATAACCTCTGCCTCCTGGGTTCAAGTGATTCTCCTGCCTCAGCCTCCCAAGTAGCTGGGATTACAGGCATTCGCCACCACACCTGGCTAATTTTTTGTATTTTTAGTAGAGATGGGGTTTCACCATGCTGTCCAGGCTTGTCTCCAACTCCTGACTTCAGGTAATCCACCTGCCTTGGCCTCCAAAAGTGCTGGAATTACAAGCAGGAGCCACTGCGTCTGGCCAAGACCTTGTCTCTTAAAAAAAAAAAATCCAAGCCGGGCGCGGTGGCTCAAGCCTGTAATCCCAGCACTTTGGGAGGCTGAGGCGGGTGGATCACGAGGTCAAGAGATCGAGACCATCCTGGTCAACATGGTGAAACCCCGTCTCTACTAAAAATACAAAAAAAAATTAGCTGGGCATGGTGGCACGTGCCTGTAATCCCAGCTACTCAGGAGGCTGAGGCAGGAGAATTGCCTGAACCCAGGAGGCGGAGGTTGCAGTGAGCCGAGATGGCGCCATTGCACTCCAGCCTGGGTAACAAGAGTGAAACTCCGTCTCAAAAAAAAAAAAAAAAAAAAAAATCCAAAGTGCATTTGGGAAAAAATTTTCTCCCCTCTCATTGCTCCTCACCCCCTTCAGCTGTTCATTCCTTACTCCAGAGACAACCAGTGTAATCCATTTCTTATAAACCCTCCAGAGCTATTTTCTGCATAAAAGAGCACTAAACAATTATTTTTCTCCCTTTTTTACACAAATGGTAACAACATCCCTTACACCATTACACATTGCTCTGCACCTTGTATTTTTGGATTTAACAATATATCCTAAATATAATTCTATATCAATACACAAAGGATATTCTCATTCTTTTTTATGGCTCCATATTTTTCTGGCAGGTGATGTACCATGTGTTTTTTTAGCCAGCGCTCTGCTGATGGACAGTCATTTGAGATGGGTTCTATTGCTGCTTCCCTTTACAGAGAGGCACTGAGAGGGTCACGGGCATCCCTGCAGATGCTCAGCTTGCATGCTGTGGCGTGGAAACGCTACTCTCCTAGTCATCCCGAGTGACTCTTTTTTCCTTCCTTGATGAGTTTCCAGCCCTATTTCTGCCTCACTTCTATACCTTCAGCAATTGTTTCATTATTCTTTTGTTCATTCAAATACCACGTATCAGACACTGGGCTAGGCCACAGCGTGTGCAGGGACGTGATAGGTAGAGAAGCCTGTGATCTTGGAGCTTGCAGATGAAGTCGCTTGTGTGTTTTTGTAAGCTACCTCAAACGTTCCGTGGAGCAACGTGGAGAATTAATGAAGAGGCCTGATCTCTCTTTTTACCAATGAGTGAATCAAATGTGCCAACACCTCATTGTTGCAATACTGTAAGCGGAATACCATAAATGTAGCCTGGGAACCCACACACTGACGGTTTCCGCACTGGCCTCGTGCCCCGAGCCTGGCCCCGCCACAGTTTCCCATCTCAGAGGTGAAGGCTAAAGCCCGAAGGCATCAGCTCCTCCCACTCCTGTCCTGGTCATCCCACCCATTCCACCCCTGAAGACTTCTGGACTCTGACCAGCGTTACTCTCCATGGCTACCAGCTTTGCTCTGGCCTTCTCTTGCTGTGGCCACCCACCCAATTACCTCCTCCCTGGTCCTGCCTCCACCCCATCCCCTTCCCATCTGCTGTTTACCCAGCTGATATGTCCCTGTGTCATTTCCCTATCCTATCCTTCTTCTTTTTTTTTTTTTTTTTTTGTAGACGGAGTTTCGCTCTTGTTACCCAAGCTGGAGTGCAATGGCGCGATCTCGGCTCACCGCAACCTCCACCTCCTGGGTTCAGGCAATTCTCCTGCCTCAGCCTCCTGAGTAGCTGGGATTACAGGCACGCACCACCATGCCCAGCTAATTTTTTGTATTTTTTTAGTAGAGATGGGGTTTCACCATGTTGACCAGGATGGTCTCGATCTCTCGACCTCGTGATCCACCCGCCTCGGCCTCCCAAAGTGCTGGGATTACAGGTGTGAGCCACCTCGCCCGGCCTGCCTTCTTTTTTTTTTTATCTTTTTTTGAGATGGAGTCTTGCTCTGTTGCCAGGCTGGAGTGCAGTGGCATGATCTCGGCTCACTGCAATCTCCACCTCCCGGGTTCAAGCGATTCCTCTGCCTCAGCCTCCCGAGTAGCTGGGACTATAGGTGTGCACCACCATGCCTGGCTAATTCTTTGTATTGTAGTAGAGATGGGGTTTCACCATGTTGGCCAGTCTGATCTCAAACTCCTGACCTCAAGTGATCTTCTCACCTTGGCCTCCCAAAGTCCTGGGATTACAGGCGTGAGCCACCACACCAAGCCTTTTTTTATTTTCCCTTGAAGTAGAGTTTTACTCTTGTCACCCAGGCTGGAGTGCAATGGTGCAATCCTCACTGCGACCTCTGCCTCCCAGGCTCAAGTGATTCTGCCTCAGCTTTTTGAGTAGCTGGGATTACAGGAGTATGCTACCACGCCCAGTTAATTTTGTATTTCTAGGAGAGATGGGGTTTCACCGTGTTGGCCAGGCTGGTCTCAAACTCCTGACTTTAAGTGATCCGCCGGTCCTGGCCTCCCAAAGTGCTGGGATTACAGACATCAGCCACCGTGCCCGGACTGTCCTAGCCTCACGAGGTTTTCCTTTGCTGTCCTCAGGTTAATGTCATGGCAGGGCACAGCCTGGTCGTCGTGATTAAGGACTCTGGGGCCTGGGTCCCAGGTTTGCCACTTACTGGCTATTCAAGGTAATCTTGAATGACCTATTTAACCTCTCTTTGCCCTAGATGAGGCAAAATGAGACAATGAGGTAAGTGAGATAATGATAATAGCTCCTACTATATACAGCTGTTCTGAGGATAAAACTTAATTCGTGTAAAGCACCTTAAGTAGTACTCGACATATAGTAAGTGCTCCTGAATATTAGCTGTTAATATAATCATAATGCCCCCTGATCTGGACGCTACTTAGGTCTCTAATCTCTTAGCTTACCAGTTCTCATCTCCCATGTAAATCAGCCTGAATATTATTATTATTTACTTTAGAGATAGAGTCTTTCTCTGTCACTCAGGCTGGAGGGCAGTGACATGATCAAAGCTCACTGAAGGTTGAATTCCTGAGCTCAAGCAATCCTCCCACCTAAGCCTCCCAAGTAGTTAAGACTACAGGCAATCATCACGCCCAACTATTTTTTTTTTTTTTTTTTTAAGTAGAGACAGTGTTTCACTTTGTTTCCCAGGCTGGTCTCAACCTGACCTCATGCCTCGGTCTCCCAAAGTGTTGGAATTACAGACATGAACCACCGTGCCTGGCTTCAAATACTTTTGAGGCAGGGGAATCACCTGAACCCAGGAGGTGGAGGTTGCACTGAGCTGAGATCACACCACTGAACTCTAGTCTGGGCGACAGAGCAAGACTGTCTCGAAAATAAAATAAAATAAAATATTAAAAAATAAATGCGGCCGGGCGCGGTGGCTCAAGCCTGTAATCCCAGCACTTTGGGAGGCCGAGGCGGGTGGATCACGAGGTCAAGAGATCGAGACCATCCTGGTCAACATGGTGAAACCCCGTCTCTACCAAAAATACAAAAAATTAGCTGGGCATGGTGGCGTGTGCCTGTAATCCCAGCTACTCAGGAGGCTGAGGCAGGAGAATTGCCTGAACTCAGGAGGCGGAGGTTGCGGTGAGCCGAGATCGCGCCATTGCACTCCAGCCTGGGTAACAAGAGCGAAACTCCGTCTCATTAAAAAAATAAATAAATAAATAAATAAATGACCAGATCTCATGTGAACTCACTATCACAAAGACAGCACCAAGGCATGAGGGATCTGCTCCCATGATCCAAACCGCCCACCAGGCCCCCACGCCCCAGCATTGGGGATCACAATTCAACATGAGATTTGGGTAGCGACAAATATCCAAACTATATCGGGTTCTAACAGATGAGTCGGAGTTTTCCAGGTAAAGAAGACATGATTGAGACTGTAAAAGAGCTTGCTCCACCCAAGGTGCTGGGGAGTCCCAGTGCCTGTAGTACAGAAGGGAGGCAGGTCTGGAGAAGACGGCTGGGTTCAGTTTAGACCTTTCTGTGTGGACAAAGGGAACTCATGAAGGGAAGGCTTTTGTGACAGTGTTGGGGTCACTTCCAGGAGAGACTAAGGCCAGGGGCAGGATATGTGGCTAAGCTCCAGGGGAGCAATGAAAAGGCCTGCACTGGTCAGCTGTGATGACTCATGACTGTAATCCCAGCACTTTGGGAGGCAGAGGTGGTCGGATCATGAGGTCAGGAGTTCAAGACAAGTCTGGCCAACATGGTGAAACCCCGTTTCTACTAAAAATACAAAAATTAGCTGGGTGTGGTGGCACACACCTGTAATTCCAGCTACTCAGGAGGCTGAGGCAGAAGAATTGCTTGAACCTGGGAGGCAGAGATTGCAGTAAGCAAAGATTGTGCCACTGCACTCCAGCCTGGAAACAGAGCAAGATTCCATCTCAAAAAAGCAAACTAACCAAAAAGGCCTGAACCAAAGCAATAGCAGGGTAATGGAATAAAGAGGAAGCATCTGAGAGAAAGAATTAATATTAGTCTCCTAAACACCTTTACTGAATGCTTCCTAGGAATGTGTTAGGGGATTATGGGAATAAAGAGCTGAAGTAGCATTTGCTCCTGTCCTCAAGTAGCTCAAATCCTGTAGAAGCAGACCTAAAAATAAAAACACAGATGCAGGGAAGGCCACATTTAGCATTACTGCTGCCAGTGTCATTGAGAGATCACTATGCTTGTTAAATCAGCAAATTAAGGCACATTCACTTCTGAGTGCCTCTGTTATTTACCCCAAGGATCTTTTGTAAGTGCCTAAATTGTTATTTGGGTTAAAACACACTACAGTATACATCTACACCCCATCAATTTTTAGAGGCAGGGTAATGAGGTTCATGGGCCCACCTCTACCACTTGTCAACACGTGATCTTGGGCAAGTTATAATTCTCTTAGCACGTGATAACTGTCATGTGAAGACGAATGAAAGTGGAATGTTGGGGAGAGATAGCAAGATGGGGCTACAGGGATGGGTATGGTCAGATCTTAAAAGGCCATGTGAGCTACCATGAAAGTTTTGGACCTTCTTCTTCTCCTTCCTTTTCTTCCTCTCCTTCCTTTCTTTCCTCTCCTTCCTCTCTTTTCTCTCCTTCTTCTTCCTTTTCTTTTCTTTTTCTTTTTTTCGTTTAGAGATGGGTTGTGACTGTCGCCCATGCTAGAGTGCAGTGGCATGATTGTAGCTCACTGCATCAATGCAGCCTGGAACTCCTGGACTCAAGTGATTCTCTTGTCTCAGGCTTTGGAGTAGCTGGGACTACAGATGTGCACCGTCTCGCCCGGTGTGGAATTTAGTATTACAAGTTCAGTGGGTTGTGTTTTTTGCTCCAATTTATTATCACTTTTAAATTGGGAGATAATGTCTACCAATAAATGCAAAAATCTTAAGTGTTTGGACAATTGTATACGTCAATTTTATATCACCTAAAAGAAGATACAGAACATTTCCATCACCCCAGAAAAGTCCCTAGTGGGCCGGGCGCGGTGGCTCACGCCTGTAATCCTAGCACTTTGGGAGGCCAAGGTGGGTGGATCACCTGAGGTCATGAGTTCAAGACCAGCCTGACCATCATGGTGAAACCACATCTTAAAAAAAATAAAAAGAAAAGTCCCTAGTGACCCTTTACCATCAATTCTCCTTGTCTTTCTCTCTCTCTCTCTCTTTTTTTTTGAGACGGAGTTTCGCTCTTGTTACCCAGGCTGGAGTGCAATGGCACGATCTGGGCTCACCGCAACCTCCGCCTCCTGGGTTCAAGCAATTCTCCTGCCTCAGCCTCCCAAGTAGCTTGGACTACAGGTGCGTGCCACCATGCCCAGCTAATTTTTGTGTTTTAGTAGAGACGGGGTTTCATCATGTTGGCCAGGATGGTCTCGATCTCTTGACCTCGTGATCCGCCCGCCTCGGCCTCCCAAAGTGTTGGGATTACAGGCGTGAGCGACCGGGCCAGGCTCTCCTTGTCTTTTTTTTTTTTTTGAGACGGAGTTTCGCACTTGTTACCCAGGCTGGAGTGCAATGGCGCGATCTCGGCTCACTGCAACCTCCGCCTCCTGGGCTCAGGCAATTCTCCTGCCTCAGCCTCCTGAGTAGCTGGGATTACAGGCACGTGCCACCATGCCCAGCTAATTTTTTTTGTATTTTTAGTAGAGACGGGGTTTCACCATGTTGACCAGGATGGTCTCGATCTCTTGACCTCATGATCCACCCGCCTCGGCCTCCCAAAGTGCTGGGATTACAGGCTTGAGCCACCGCGCCCGGCCTCTCCTTGTCTCTTTAGCACTTTAAGGGTGTTAAGCATATTATGTTTGCGGAGGTCTTTTTTTTTTTTTTTTTTTTTTACTTAAAAGTAATATATGTTTGCGTCTCCAAAGGATCACTCTGTGCAGAGGACAGCAAGGCGGGTACAACACAGGCCAGGAGAGGGATGACAGGGCTGGATTGCACCGAGGTCGCCTGGCCACCAGAGAGCGCTGTCGGGGGCGGGAGAATCGCTCTGCGCGGGTGAACGGAGGCCCCGCCTCCTCCCCGCCCCTTCCCCGCCCTCTTTCCGCCCCACGCGGCGCCGGAGCGACAAGCAGCCTCGCTCCGCCCCGGGGGCGGGCATAGGCTTCTTATTGGTGGGTTCTCCGGAAGCGATGGATTCGGAATCTCGCCTGAAGTAGCGCAAGCCGGGGACGGCTGTGTGCGGTGCGTGGTGCGTGGTGTATGGTGCGGCCGCGGCGTATGGCGTGGGTGCGGGGCCTGGCGTGGCGTGGCGGGGTTGTGCGGTGCGGGTACGCGCCGGGAGTTCTGGACTAAGAGCGACTCCCTCTGGCCTCAGTTTCCTTCCGTTGTGGTAGCGGAGCATGGCCCGCACTGGGCACCCGAGACCCGTGCAGCCTCACCGCCTTTCTCGGGGCCTTAGCTATCGGGACGGGACCGAGAGCCTAAGGGATCCTCCCTGCTCCTGGCCCTGGTGCGTTGACTGAGCCTCCCATTTCCAGAGCCCCCAGCGCAGGCCGGGATGTTCGTCCTAGTGGAGATGGTGGACACAGTGCGGATACCCCCGTGGCAGTTTGAGAGGAAGCTCAACGACTCTATTGCCGAGGAGCTGAACAAGAAGTTGGCCAACAAGGTACTGGGCCCGCGACTCGCGGAGAGTCCTTGGCGCGGGGGAGCCAGCGCCGCCCACTGGCCGCGGGCCTGGCCTCGGTCATGCCAAGCCCTGGCCGAGGGCAGGCAGCTTAATGTGTCAGGACTTTTCTTCACTGTGAAACGGGATGTTGAAGGGGATCAAAAGAAAATGGGCTTGAAAAAGGGAGTTGTAACTGCAAGTGTTAGATTCCACAATTCCAAATTACTTTGCAATTGCAGGCAAGTTACTGAGTCCCTCTGGACCTCAGTTTCCATTTGTAAAATGAGGATGAGGATAAAATGTTGCTGTCTTCAGCCTTGCATTGTTTTTGTGAAGATGGACAGTTCTAGTAGTACGGAGTTAACTATCAGGAGGTTCATCCCTTCATTCCAGCAGCCAATATTTGCGTGCCTTCTCTGCGCCATACCTGTCTGTGTGCCTTAGTACCAGCTGAGAGGTCTTCCCACTGCCGTTTCTCTGGCAGCCCTCCCCTTTCCAGTTATTCTGTGTCACGGCACTCTCTTTCCTTCTTAGACTTTTCCCTTTCCCTCTCCATGAGAGCAGGGACCTTATCTGTCTTCTTGCCTGCAGTATCCCCTAATTTAGTTGAGTCTGGTGGGAGTAGATGTTCCATAATTTTCTTTTTGGGGGGGTGGGGGGGTGGGGGGTGGGGCGAGAGTCTCTGTCACGAAGGCTGGAGTGCAACGGTGCGATCTTGGCTCACTGCAACCTCAGCCTCCCAGGTTCAAGTAATTCTCCTGCTTCAGCCTCCCAAGTAGCTGGGATTACAGGCACGTGTTACCACGCCCAGCCAATTTTTGTATTTTTAGTAGAGACAGGTTTTACCATGTTGGCCGGGCTACTCTTGACCTGACCTCAGGTGATCCACCTGCCTCGGCCTTCCAAAGTGCTGGGATTACAGGCGTGAGCCACCTTGCCCGGCCTAATTTTTGTATGTTTAGTAGAGACAGGGTTTCACCGTGTTGGCCAGGCTGGTTTTGAACTCCTGACCTCAGGTGATCCACCTGCCTTGGCCTCCCAAAGTGCTGGGATTACAGGTGTGAGCCACCATGCCTGGCCATTTGTCTGCTAATGGAATGAATGGAACAGACAAGGCTCTGTACTATAGTGTGGTGGGAAAAGCAGACATGAATGAGAGGGGTCCATAGTTTAGTGTGTGGTGACAAATTGAGGTAATTGCTGTGAGGGACAGGTGTTCACACCTGTGGAACAAAGGAGCGTCACCTGGAATGAGGGGGCCGGCAGCTTTATTGAGGAGGTGGGGCTGGAGCTGAGATGTGATGGTGAGGTGGAGCCAACCAGAGGATTCCTTTTTGGGATAGGAGGGCGCTGGGTGGAGAGAAGAGCCCTGAAGGCAGGAACTGGCCTGTGCAAAGGCCCTGTGAAGAAGCCGTACAGGCTAGGCGCAGTGGCGCACACCTGTAATCCCAGCACTTTGAGAGGCTGAGGCAGATGAATCACCTGAGGTCAGTAGCTCGAGACCAGCCTGTCCAACACAGTGAAACTCCGTCTCTACTGAAAATGCAAAAATTAGCCAGGCATGGTGGCGCACGCCTGTAATTCCAGCTACTCAGGAGGCTGAGGCAGGATAATCGCTTGAACCTGGGAGGCAGAGGTTGCAGGGAGCTGAAATCGTGCCATTGCATTCCAGCCTGGGCAACAAGAGTGAAACTCCGTCTCAAAAAAAAAAAAAAAGAAAAAAAGATTAAGGGATATAACACCCCACCATGGTGTGGAGGAGGCTGGTGTGGCTTGGGCAGAGGGGAGGGTGGACTGGAAAGGTGGGTGGGGGCCAGGCCACACAGCCCTGTAGAACATCAGAGTTGAGGTATTAGTCTTTATCTGTGGATAAAGTGTTTTTACTACCTGACAGGCATCTAAATATAAGGACACACTTCCTTCATGAGAAGTGGGTACTTGAGTTAGGTTGTAAAGGGTTCTTTCTCCTGTTCTTTTATGGAGCTTAAACCATGCCACAAGGAAAAGTTTGGGATCATAGCACACATAAGGCTGGTTATTACCCGGATTACAAATTGAATAGGTAGTTTGATTATACATGCAAGTTCCTAGGGAAGCTCCTATACACTCATAATGTGTTCGGTAAAGGTTTAACTTGTATATTCCCTATCCATGTAGTATGGGTGCACATGGGACATCCATTTAGGACATCCCCCCCTTACTAGATTTGCCGTAAGGGCTAACATGAGTAAAATGAAAGGCCACATTTTTACACTGAGACTGGGCAAGGAGTGCTTTTTCCTGGTAGCAAAGCTTTGCAGCAGTGACAATGTAGTAACAGGATAGTTAATATTACTAAAGTAACAACAGGGCTTAAGATTTTGCTGAAGATTTTAGTTTACATTTACTTATCCGGCGGAGATTCCGCAAGCTTCAGCCGTGCGTTGACTAGTCAGCTTCTGGTTGTGTGACTAGAGCAGGGATTGATGACTTCTCAGGGTTGTCTGCATCTGGGACTGGACCAGGCTGGTCCTGGTCCTTGTTGATGACATGTCTCAAGGTTAGCCTGGTGGGATGCTTGGATCTGGCTGACTCTTTCACTTGTTTTGGGCTGCTGGCTTTAACCAGCTGTGATGAATCCAGGGAACAACTTTAGCAATTTTAACAGCGGTGGGGGTGGATAAGATTACAATAAAAGGGTCATCCCATGCAGGGCCCAGTGTGGTTGTGGTTGGGTTCCATGTCTTTTTATTTATTTATTTATTTATTTATTTTTGAGATGGAGTTTTGCTCTTGTTGCCCAGGCTGGAGTGCAATGGGGTGATCTCCGTTCACCCACCCTCCATCTCACAGGTTCAAGCAATTCTCCTGCCTCAGCCTCCTGAGTAGCTGGGATTACAGTGATGCACCACCGTGCCCAACTAATTTTGTATTTTTAGTAGAGATGGGGTTTCTCCATGTTGGTCAGGCTGGCTTCAAACTCCCGACCTCAGGTGTTTGCCCGCCTTGGCCTCTCAGAATGCTGAGATTATAGGCATGAGCCACCATGCCTGGTCTAGGTTCCACTTCTTAACTCAGAGTATCCCGGTTTAAATGAATGCATTGGAGTTGTTAAACTTACAGGTGTTTTTTTCTGTACCCAGCTTTGTACTTGCTCCAAGGCTTTACCTAGGGCCTGCATTTTTTTTTTTAATGTTAATCTTTTTTATTAAGATCTTTTTACCTGGGTTAGAAGGGGGTGGTCTCCCAAACAAAACCTTAAAAGGAGAAAATCTGATCTGTTTGGTTGGGGTGGATTTGGCTCGGAGGAGGACCATGGGCAAGACTTGATCCCACTGTAAGTGGGTTTCCTGACAGATTTTTTTTTTCTTGAGATGGAGTTTTACTCTTGTTGCCCAGGCTGGAGTGCAATGTCACAAGCTTGGCTCACTGCAACCTCCACCTCCCGGGTTTAAGCCATTCTTCTGTGTCAGCCTCAAGAGTAGCTGGGATGACAGGAATGTGCCACCACGCCCAGCTAATTTTGTATTTTTAGTAGAGACAGGGTTTCTGCATGTTGGTCAGGCCGGTCTTGGACTCCTGACCTCAGGTGATCCTCCCACTTTGGCCTCCCAAAGTGCTGGGATTATAGGCGTGAGTCACCGTGCCTGGCCATCCTGACAGAACTTCATTAGCAATTGTTTTAGTATCCAGTTCATTTGCTCTACCTTCCCTGAACTCTGGGGACAGTAGGGAGTATGCAATTTTTAATTTATTTTTAACAGTTGAGAGAGATTTTGAACAATCTCAGCTGTAAATGCCGGTCCATTGTTAAAACCTAGAGTTAGCGGCAGCTCAAACCTGGGGGTAATATTGTTAATAAGGCTCTGGTTACCTTTCTGGCCTTTTCAGTTCAAGTAGGGAATGCTTTAACCCACCTGGAGTAAGTACAAATACCACCAACATATACCGATAGCCTCCTGCTTGAGACAATTCCGTAAAATCTACAAATAAGTTTTCACAAGTTACTGCCCCTCCTCCTTGAATTCCTGGGGTCTGGGTTGGCCCTTGCCGTGGGTTGTTCTGAGCACAGGTTAAGCGTTGTTTACAGATGGCTCGGGAAATGACACTAAGCCATGGCACATAGAAGTGGCACCCCCCTCTAGTGGTTCTAGTGCTGTTTCCTCATATGAGTTCCTTGGTGGAACTGTTTTACAAACCTGGGGGCTGTTACCTCAGGAATAGCTAATTTTCTGTCTGAGAACCTCTACCAGCCTTTTTTAGTATAAGCTGCATTCTCCTGAGCAAACCAGGTCCTCTCATTTGGGGAGTAATTTGGCTTCTCTTTAGGCAAGGGTTCTGGGAGGAGAGGCTCAGCACACGCTGCCTTCCTAGCTGCTGTGCTGGAAGGCAGAGTATTTATTGCTGCATGCCTCGTTTCTGCATTTGCTTTTCTGTTTCCTCCTGGCTCTGGGGTCCCACCTTTCTGATGGCCTTGACAACGTGTAACAGCTTTTTTCTTAGGTTCCCGTACTGCAACTAAAAGCTATAGGATTTATTCTGGGTACTTTTCACTTGTTCCTTGAGCAGTTAGGAGTCCATTTTCCTTATATATGCTCCCATGTACATGTAGCATAGCAAAGGCATACTCTGAATCAGTATATATGTTGGCTCTTTTATCTTTTGCTAACAGCAATGCCCATGTTAAAGCTCTAGCTATTAGCTCTGCTCTTTGAGCTGAGGTTCCTGTTGGCAGGCTTTTGGCCTTTACCACTGAATTTAGAGTTACAACAGCATATCCTGCCCGTCTGACTCCTGTCACAAAGCTGCTACCATCTGTAAAGTAGTTGACCTCTGGATTTTGGAGGGGTCGAACTGTAAGTTTCCTTCTACTTGAGAATACTTTACTGTTTTTTTTTTTTTTTTTTTTTTTTTTGAGACGGAGTTTCGCTCTTGTTACCCAGGCTGGAGTGCAATGCGCGATCTTGGCTCACCGCAACCTCCGCCTCCTGGGTTCAGGCAATTCTCCTGCCTCAGCCTCCTGAGTAGCTGGGATTACAGGCACGTGCCACCATGCCCAGCTGATTTTTTGTATTTTTAGTAGAGACGGGGTTTCATCATGTTGACCAGGATGGTCTCGAACTCTCGACCTCGTGATCCACCCGCCTCGGCCTCCCAAAGTGCTGGGATTACAGGCTTGAGCCACCGCGCCCGGCCACTTTTCTGTTTTTATACAGTTATGTAGGGGAGCTCTTGACTCCAGTGGGAGCAGGGTAGCAGGGTTGAGTGTTTACAGTTTCTAAGGTTATGCAGGGGTTTTCACATAAAAGTTCCTGGTATTGGGTTATTTAAGGATTTGACAACCCGAGTCACCCTCTTTGGTTCATTAGTGTTAGGACAGAGTGTGGCATCTGTGCAGTTAACTGCTGCCCCAGAGTTAGTGTATTAGCTTCCTGTATGAGCATGGCTGTAGCGGCAAGAGCCTTGAAGCAGGATGGCCATCCCAGAGCCACTGAGTTCAGTTGCTTAGATAGGTAGGCTATTGTGTGATGTCATCATCTTAAGACCTGGGTTAAAACTCCGATAGCTGTTCTCTGCATTCGTGAACATACAGGAGAAGGAGTTGAATTATGTCTGGCAGTTCTAAAGCAGGTGCCTGAACTAGATTGTATTAAGTGCCTTCTTGATTGCATTAAGTACTTTCCGTTGCTCAGGCCTCCAGATGAAGGGTTCCTTTGTGGCAATCTTTGATAGTGGGTACTGCTAGGAGAAGGTTATTTAGATACTGCAGAAGGACACACAGTCTTTATTTGGTGGGGTATAAGGATTAAGGTCTGATGCTAGGGCCTCACTGAAAATCGTGGGGGATTTTTTGAACCCTTGGGGAATCCTGGTCCAGGTATACTGGAGATTTCCCCATTGAAAAACAAAGATGGGTTGACTGGTACGAGGTGAAGACAGAAGAAAGCATTCTTTAAAACAGTGAACCATGCTGCATTGGAGGCAATTAGGGAGAGCAGAATGTATGGGTTTGGAACTACTGGGTGGACCATTATTGTTGCTTGGTTTACAGCTCGGAGGTCCTGCACTGGCCTATAACTATCACAGGTATGGTACAATTTCTTACTAGGCAGCAGTTTCTTTACTGGTAAGAGTGGGGTGTTCCAGGGTGACTGGCATGGCATCAGAATGCTGTGCTTCTCAAGTCATTCTAAATGCTTTTTTTTTTTTTTTTTTTTTTTGAGACGGAGTTCCTCTCTTGTTACCCAGGCTGGAGTGTAATGGCACGATCTCGGCTCACTGCAACCTCCGCCTCCTGGGTTCAGGCAATTCTCCTGCCTCAGCCTCCTGAGTAGCTAGGATTACAGGCATGAGCCATCATGCCCAGCTAATTTTTTGTATTTTTAGTAGAGACGGGGTTTCACCTTGCTGACCAAGATGGTCTCGATCTCTTGACCTCGTGATCCACCCGCCTCGGCCTCCCAAAGTGCTGGGATTACAGGCGTGAGCCACCGCGCCCGGCGCAGCTTAATTCTTTTTTTTTTTTTGGAGACGGAGTTTTCACTCTTGTTACCCAGGCTGGAGTGCAATGGCACGATCTCGGCTCACCGCAACCTCCGCCTCCTGGGTTCAAGCAATTCTCCTGCCTCAGCCTCCTGAGTAGCTGGGATTACGGGCACACACCACCATGCCCAGCTAATTTTTTGTATTTTTAGTAGAGACGGGGTTTCACCTTGTTGACCAGGATGGTCTCGATCTCTCGACTTCGTGATCCACCCGCCTCGGCCTCCCAAAGTGCTGGGATTACAGGCTTGAGCCACCGCGCCCGGCAATTCTTAAAATATAACTGCCTTCCTATGACTTTCAACGGGATTAAATAGATATATATATATATAAAACTGCCTTCATTGGCCTCCAAGTTTGCTTTATAGGTTCCTCCATATTCTTAGCAAGTAATTGCCACTCCTCAGCTCGTGGTACTGTGAGGGCTAGTACCATAGCCTTTGGTTGCATAAAATCTAAAGTCATGTTCCCTTTAGGGTTAAAAGAAATTTGTGGCCAGGTGTGGTGGCTCATGCCTGTAATCCAAGCACTTGGGAGGCCAAGGCGGGTGGATTATAAGGTCAGGAGTTCAAGACCAGCCTGGCCAACACGGTGAAACCCCATCTCTACTAAAAATACAAAAATTAGCTGAGTGTGGTGGCATGTGCCTGTAATCCCAGCTACTCGGGAGGCTGAGGCAGGAGAATTGCTTGAACCCAGGAGGCGGAGGTTGCAGTGAGCCAAGATTGTTCCATGCTGCACTCCAGCCTGTGTGACAGAGCAAGACTCCATCTCAAAGAAAACAAGAAAAAATTTGTTCTTGGGCTTTTTGGAGCAGATCCCTCCCCAACAAAGGAACAGGATAGCTGGGAAGATTAGAAAAACTTGTGCTGCACCTCTCATCCTCCAATGACACATTTTTTTAACTGGCAAAAGGGTCTTTTTTTCTGTGACTCCTGTAGCCCCAGTAACCGTAGTATAAGTTTAGACAGTGGCCCCACTAGTTCTGTTACCACGGAATGCTCAGCACCTGTATCTACCATGAAATCTATTTGTTAGCCCCCCACCTTAACCCTGACCATAGGCTCCTAGGGACCTAAAGAAATGGAGCCCGGTCTGTTTCAGAATTCATAGCTGTCCACCCCAGCCATGGCAATTAAGGCTGTATCCTGATTATTTGGGGCCTGCTGGCTTGCTGCTGCTGCTGCTGGCACAGATATTACGTGCGGATAAAACCGGTGGCTATATGGGGGCACCTGATTTTCGTAGACTGCCCTTTCAGGGCCCTCATCTTTTCAGTGCCCTTCCTCTTTGCACATCACACATTGATTTCTCTCTAGTCTGGGCTGGGTCTCAGACTCCCATCTAGCCATACCTCTTTCTCACCCTCTTCCACGTCTTCCTCCATGCCCTCTCATACCCCAGCTCCTCTCTCTATTTTTTTTTTTTTTTTTGGCGATGGAGTTTCGCTCTTGTTGCCCAGGCTGGAGTGCAGTGGCACAATCTTGGCTCACTACAACCTCTGCCTCCTGGGTTCAGGTGATTCTCTTGCCTCAGCCTCCCAAGTAGCTGGGATTACAGGCATGCACCATTATGCCCAGTTAATTTGTATTTTTAGTAGAGATGGGGTTTCTCCATATTGGTCAGGCTGGTCTCAAACACCCGACCTCAGGTGACCCGCCCGCCTTGGCCTCCCACCATGCTGGGATTACAGGCGTGAGCCACCTCACCCAGCCTCCTCTCTTAACTAAGGCAACTGCTAGTAAGTCTGCTTTTGCTTTGCCTTACACCTTGCCTTTATCTCAGCCTCTTCTTCCCGATTGTAAAACACCTTTGTAGCCACTTGTTTACCGGCATTTTTGCCCTCAAATTCTCTTAGCTTTTGTAATTTCCATTTCAATCTTTTATTGCCAGGCTCACTTTTATTCCTGAGGTCTCTGTCTCATTTGTGCTTTCTCCTTCTTTCTCTCCTCACACTAGCCGTTTCACTTGCTGTTACACTAGCTCGGCAGCTTTTTCTTACACTGTTCACTTTATCTCAGCTGCTTGAGCCAGCTGCCCCACACACAGCCGCACAGCCGGCTCTCTCTTGCCTTCAGGGTCAGCAGTTTAACTCTTTTTCTCTCTGATTTTTCTTTTTACTTTTTTTTTTTGTTTCAAGCATACTGGGGCCAGAGCTGGGCTTGCCCTGGGATGCTGTAGCCACTGCTTATGATTTTCTTGCCCACGTATGGCCTCCTTGGGGCACAGGTGGCCAGGTAGGCAGTGCTGCTCTCGCCTGACCTGCAAGGTTCCTAGCGTGCGGCCCTGGACCGTCCTACTGCAGCTATGGCTGCTGCTCAGTCAGGCTGTCCTGGCCCCTCTTGCCACCATAGCTAGCCCCCCACCCAGTGCGAGTGGGCAGTGCCACGCAGGGGTGGTCCGATGGGCGCTCCTGCTGTACTGCTCCATGCTCAGTCTCGGCCTTTCCCAGCGCTTCACAGGTACACTGTCTGGCTCTGGCCCTGGTACAGTCACTCAAGCAGCCTGGCCTCTGTGCGCCTGCAACCTTGCCTTCTTGAGCCCCACCCCTGATGGGCAGCTGACAGAGCCCCTCCTCACGTGGCCACTAGTGGTCCTTGCAGGGCCTCCCATGGCGGTCCCAGGGGGCCCCTCACCAGGGCTTTTGTGGGGCTGTCTTGGCCAGTGCTGCTTCTCTACTTTCCTGATTCTGCTGCTGGTGGGGGGAGGAAGGTCTTAGCTCTTCTGTCTCCCCCTGCTTGTCTGTCCCCTACCCCCTAGTCATAGGTGGTGGAGGCGTTGGCCTGGGCTCAGCTCTCCTTACCCCCTTAGTCCTAGGCAGCAGAGGCAGAGGTGGTGGCCTGTTTGATCACCTTGACTTTCCTCTCTAGCTTCCTGGGGCAGGGGCTCAGATTCCACTCTGGGAGTGTAGCCTAGGGTGTGTCACCATCCTAGCCTGGCTGCTCAGGGGCTGGGGGCATTTCTGTCTCCTCTGGAGGTTCCTGCAAAACCAGTTTTCTGTTTTCCCTGTGGTTTTCCCTTTGTCTCTGAAGCTCCGGGCAAACTGATTTTTCTTTCATGCTGGGCTCATGCTCGAGCTCCAGTGTTTTGCAATAAGCTGCCAGACAGACCAGGCGCGATGGCTCAAGCCTGTAATCGTAGCACTTTGGGAGGCCGAGGTGGGTGGATCACAAGGTCGAGAGATCGAGACCATCCTGGTCAACATGGTGAAACCCCATCTCTACTAAAAATACAGAAAATTAGCTGGGCATGGTGGTGCGTGCCTGTAATCCCAGCTACTTAGGAGGCTGAGGCAGGAGAATTGCTTGAACCCAGGAGGCGGAGGTTGCGGTGAGCCAAGATTGCGCCATTGCACTCCAGCCTGGGTAACAAGAGCTAAACTCCGTCTCAAAAAAAAAAAAAAAAAGAGATCGAGACCATCCTGGTCAACATGGTGAAACCCCGTCTCTACTAAAAATACAAAAAAATAGCTGGCATGGTGGCACGTGCCTGTAATCCCAGCTACTCAGGAGGCTGAGGCAGGAGAATTGCCTGAACCCAGGAGGCGGAGGTTGCGGTGAGCCGAGATCGCGCCATTGCACTCCAGCCTGGGTAAGGAGCGAAACTCTGTCTCAAAAAAAAAAAAAAAAAAAAAAAAAAAAGCTGTCAGACAGGGCTGCAGCCATGCAGGTTGGGTTTGAATTATATTCAACCATAAGTCGATATAAGGGAATTGGTCCGGATGCCTGGCTGTCCTCTGACCCTGGTCATCACCTTAAATAGACAGCTAGTTGTTTCCTTATCTGTCCTCACGTGACCACTAGTTCTTCAGCTGGCCATCCAACACCAGAAGGCCATTCTAATTCACAAACAGTTCTCAACCCTTGAGGAGTTAGTTTCACACCGTAGTCTCCCCCAAAGCCTTTCTTAAAATTTCTTTTTTTTTTTTTTTTTTTTTTTTTTTGAGACGGAGTTCCGCTCTTGTTACCCAGGCTGGAGTGCAATGGCGCGATCTCGGCTCACCGCAACCTCCGCCTCCTGGGTTCAGGCAATTCTCCTGCCTCAGCCTCCTGAGTAGCTGGGATTACAGGCACGCGCCACCATGCCCAGCTAATTTTTTGTATTTTTAGTAGAGACGGGGTTTCACCATGTTGACCAGGATGGTCTCGATCTCTCGACCTCGTGATCCACCCGCTTCGGCCTCCCAAAGTGCTGGGATTACAGGCTTGAGCCACCGCGCCCGGCCTAACGTTTATGACAATTTGTAGTCCTATTACCCAAATAAGAGAATGCTTTTTTTTTTTTTTTTTCAGAGTTTCTCTCTCTTTTTTTTTTTTTTTTTTTTTTTTGAGACAGAGTTTCACTCTCCTTACCCAGGCTGGAGTGCAATGGCGCGATCTCGGCTCACCGCAACCTCCGCCTCCTGGGCTCAGGCAATTCTCCTGCCTCAGCCTCCTGAGTAGCTGGGATTACAGGCACGTGCCACCATGCCCAGCTAATTTTTTGCACTTTTTTAGTAGAGACGGGGTTTCACCATGTTGACCAGGATGGTCTCGATCTCTTGACCTCATGATCCACCCGCCTCGGCCTCCCAAAGTGCTGGGATTACAGGCTTGAGCCACCGCGCCCGGCAAAATTTCTTAACATGCATTTCAATGGTGTTACTTTTGACACCTTTCCTCTCGTTTCCTCCTTTTGTGATGCATAGTTACCTCCACTTTCACTTTGGACTGGTTAAGCTGTCCCTCGATCAGAGTAGGAGTGGATATTTCAGGCGCTGCTTGGCATTGGAGAGTTCCAGTACCTAGATTGTGGGGCACCACCTTAAGCCGTGTGCGAAATCACCCCTGGCTTCGGCTGGCCCCACACTTCACTCAAAGCGTACAGTCCATGCTAAGGGACTTCTGGCTCCCATGTGTCACTCCCTGCATCAGCTCCTCCCAGAGGCTCTTTCACCCACTTTCACACACCTCCTCTCTTAGCATATGTCTTGTGCTTTCCCTTTAAAAACTGACTTAACTTGCCTGTAGGAATGTGAGTTTCATCCAAATCAGCAATTTACTCTTGCCTCCCCCAGTCTTTCTGGGCAGGATTAATAGTGACTTCCCAGGACTTGATCATACTCTGCTTTCCACCCTCTTGGGCAGGCTCTTCTTATCTTTCTCCAAATGCCTTACCATAATTCCTGAAGTATATTGGTCTTGGAGATCATTCTGTAACCCCTTAGGTTTAGTTGTGCTGTCAGGGAGGGGCACTGGGTCATGGGAGAGCTGCTCCCTTGGGCACAAGTTGACTCGATGGCACACCTGATGTCATGAGTTTTCCCTGGCTTGGGGCCCCATACCCGCAGGCAAAGGAGACAGTAAACCTATCGTCTCTGCTCCTGGCTGACTCACCAAATTACGTTGCAGATATCAGGAGACCAGAGAGACCAATGGGTGAAACGGGAGGATTTTATTTAGGTGTACCAGCTCAGTGGATTCACATCCAAAAATCGAGCAAAGGATACAGAAAATGGGATACTTTTTTTTTGAGACAGGGTTTCTCCATGTTGGTTAGGCTGGTCTTGAACTCCTGACCTCGGGTGATCTGCCCGCCTCAGCCTCCCAGAGTGCTGGGATTACTGAAAATGGGATACTTTTTGTACATTCAGGATGAGGTAGCAGCTAACAGGTTTACAGAAGCCAGAACAAAGAACAGTTAATTTCTTTGTTACATGTCTTGTGATGTATGTTACATTTGATAAACAGCATTTTGAGAAACTCATTGGACATTCTTTCGGTGTTACCTTGTCCTGTGACCTTGCAGCTGGTCAGCAAGAAGAATAGTCTTGAGATGCCTGTGAACTTTGCTGAGAATGTGGGGAGAATAGATAAGGTAGGTTTTATAGGGAGTTAATTTTAAGCAGAGCTGGGAGTTAGGTTTTATGTTGAACACAACACAGTAAACTTTATTATGCAGCAGTTACAGACTATTTTTATTATTTAATTTCCCTCTTCAGTGTCAGTTAGGTCTGGCCACAACTCCACACTCTCTGAGCCTCTTGCTAATTTTTGGACAGGTCCTGCAAGGGTTCTAAGTGGGGGTGATGACATGGGTGGCAGATAAGCAGACACTGAGTAGCTAGTCTTTGAATCACCATGGTGTGGGGATGGGCTGTGGGATTTCTGCCCATTCTCGGGGCCTGAGTCATGTGTCCCTCTGCCAGCTGCAGTCCCTGTGGCTGTGGCTGTGTGTCTGAGATGTTGTGAGCATGGTAGGGTTTAGCTATGGTTCTGATGCTCATGAAACTGAGTTTCTGGCATTGGCTTTGGGATGTTGGAGAGTGCATGTTTAGCCAGCATTCCTGTCATTGGTCCTCACTAGTAATAGCAAAGACCCTTGATGATGGTTTCCAGCATGTGAACCAGGCACTAGGCTAGGGGCTTCACATCTGTTCTCTCTCTTTTATAACCCTACAGCCTGATATTTCACATTTGCAGATGGGGAGACTGAGGCTCAGAACGGTGAAGTGACCCCCTTGGCAGTCACACAGTGGATGGTGGAGCTGGCCTTGGAATCTGGACCTGTTTTGTCACCGAGGCCCTGCTCCTTCCAGAGCTCTGCATCCTTCTGAGGTTTCTTATCCTGGTTCTCTCCACAGACTCATTTTCATCTAAAAAAAAAAGAGATAATCATAGCTTGTGGTCGCAAGGGGCTCAAACTGCCTGGGAGCTGGGCCTGTGGTCACTCTGTGTCTGTATGTACATGTGTGTCTGTGTATGTTTATATGCATGCAGGTCGTGTACAACGTGGGACTCTGCATTTGTCTGTTTGATATTACCAAACTGGAGGATGCCTATGTATTCCCTGGGGATGGCGCATCTCACACCAAAGGTGGGTATTGTATGTCCATGGGGCATTGGGTTTCCTGGGGTTCCGTTTTCTGTAGCAAAAGGTCAAGCCAAAGCCAGGTACAGTGGTGCATGCCTATAGTCCTACCTACTTGGGAGGCTGAGGGCAGGAGCATCTTTTAAGCTACAGAGTTCAAGGCCAGCCTGGGCAACATAGCAAGACTCTGTCTTTAAATAAATAAATAAAATATTTTAAAATTTTAAGATGTTAAAGCCAAAGAGATGGCTAGAGGGTGGTGGTAGGAGTCCTGGAGGTTGGGAAACCTGGGGCCTCATTCTGAATTGGCCAGGAAGTGACCCGGTGACAGTGGCAGACTTCTCTGGGTCTCTGTTTCCTCATCTGTGAGGCCTGTGATGTGGACTAGGTGATTCTCAAGCCTCTTCAGCTCT
The DNA here is from genome assembly GCF_048565385.1 of Saimiri boliviensis. Taxonomy (NCBI): domain Eukaryota; kingdom Metazoa; phylum Chordata; class Mammalia; order Primates; family Cebidae; genus Saimiri; species Saimiri boliviensis. The sequence continues at coordinate 9,913,742 of NC_133469.1, forward strand.
GAGAACGTAGCTCTATGTCTGTCCTGCCCCTTTTGGTCTCATTGCTCCTGGGTCCTGCCCCTGTCCAGTCCTCGGCTGCCCACTGCCTGTGGAGAGCAGATGGAAGGGGATTAGCAGCTGGCTGGGGGTGGGGGCTTCGATAGTGGGACACAGTAGGTAAGAGTGTGGCCCTGGGATTCAAAGCTGAACTCTGCCTCTTACTAGCTGTGTGTTCTGGCAGAATATGTCACCAATCTGTGCCTCTGCTTCCTCATCTGTCAACTACAGTTCAGGATAAATTTTATTTTACTTTATTTTTGAGATGGAATCTTGCTCTGTCACCCAGACTAGAGTGCAGTGGCACGATCACGGTTCATTGCAACCTCCACCTCCCAGGTCCAAGTGATTGTCTTGCCTCAGCCTCCTGAGTAGCTGGAACTACAGGTATGTGCCACCATGTCCAGCTAATTTTTTGTATTTTTAGTAGAGATGGGGTTTTACCATGTTAGCCTGGATGGTCTATATCTCCTGACCTCGTGATATGTCTGCCTCGGCCTCCCAAAGTGCTGGGATTACAGGCCTGAGCCACCGTGCTCGGCCCCAGGATAGATTTTATATTCCAGGACCATTGTGAGGATTAAGGAGTTGATATGTGAAAGCTCTTAGGACAGAGGCTTGGCACCCAGCGAGCACTTAGCAGCTTATCAGGTTGGATTGTTTTTCCCTGTTCCGTGGGTCAGTTGGTTGGTTTTCCTTTGGGCTGGCTGGGCGGGGGCTGGATGATCTAGGATGGTCTCACATTCTGATGGTTGGCAGACCGGGGACCTGGGCTGGGACAGCCCATCTCTGCTCCACATGGTCTCATCTTTCAGTAGGCCAGGCTGGGCTTGGTGGTTTTAAGGTTCCAAAGCTCAGCAGATAAGTACTTCTCAAGCTTCTGCTTCAGTCCAGTTGGCTAGGGTGAGGGGATGAAGAAATAGACTCCACCCCTGCATGGGAGATAGTGCAGTCACATTGCAAAGGGGTGTGCATCCAGGGACAGGAAGGTGATCACCAGATCCTGGAAGGAGGGAGGAGTAGAGAGAGGACCACCAGTCAAGGGAGGTGGTGAGCCCCAGGCATTCTCTCAGGAAGGGAGAGGAGTATTTATCATTCTTGTGTCTGGATCAAGCCAGTGCAGGAGATGGTGAGAGGCCCATTGAGACGGTTCAGGCTATCAGTGCACCAGTGCCCAGCCTGCCACCCCCTAGGCACTCAGAAGCACAATTCTCAGGCCGGGCGGGCGGATCACCTGAGGTCAGGAGTTTGAGACCAGCCTGACCAACATGGGGAAACCTCATCTCTACTAAAAATACAAAATTAGGGCTGGGCGCGGTGGCTCACGCCTGTAATCCCAGCTACTCGGGAGGCTGAGGCAGGAAAATGGATTGAACCCAGGAGGCGGAGGTTGCAGTGAGCCGAAATCACACCATTGCATTCTAGCCTGGGCAACAAGAGTGAAACTCCATCTAAAAAAGAAGCAGCAGTGCAGTTCTTAGTCTGCCCCAGGCCTTCTGAGTCATAATCTTGGGGGATGGGCCCAAAGACTGGTTTTTTTTTTGAGACGGAGTTTCACTCGTTACCCATGCTGGAGTGCAATGGCACGATCTCGGCTCACCGCAACCTCTGCTTCCTGGGTTCAGGCAATTCTCCTGCCTCAACTTCCTGAGTAGCTGGGATTACAGGCACACGCCACCATGCCCAGCTAATGTTTTGTATTTTTAGTAGAGACAGGGTTTCACCATGTTGACCAGGATGGTCTTGATCTCTTGACCTCGTGATCCACCCACCTCGGCCTCCCAAAGTGCTGGGATTACAGGCGTGAGCCACCGTGCCAGCCTCCAAAGACTCTTTTAATGAGGTGCCAGGTGATTGTCACACAAGCCGTGTTGGAGAAGCCTTACTGTAATCCATACTGGTGAGCCTCTCAGCACAGACATGTCAGAACATTCCAGAATATGCCGTGAGACTGCCTGGTGTTTGTGTCCAACCTTGAAGGAATTAATTAGTTCATATGGATGTTACCGTACTGCACGGAGAGGCTGAAGAAACACGCTGTCTTTGTAGGAAGTAGGAGCATTTTCACTAGCAGAGAAATAAGGCTGCAATATGAAAACCACGAGAGCCTCTGTTTAGAGAAGGATGCCGAGATGAGCCCAGTCTCTGCATTTGGACAGGAGCTTTGGTTGTCCAGGAGACAAGTGGTAATAGGTACCAGAACTACCAGAAAAATTTGGAGAAGAAAGTTGGGGCCAGGCACGGTGGCTCACACTTGTAATCCCAGCACTTTGGGAGGCCAAGGTGGGTGGATCACCCGAGGTCAGGAGTTTGAGACCAGCCTGGCCAGCATGGCAAAACCTGGTCTCTACTAAAAGTACAAAAAAAAGTTAGCCAGATGTGGTGGTGCAGGCCTGCAGTCTCAGCTATTTGGGATGTGGAGGTGGAGGTGGAGGTAGAGGTGGAGGCAGGAGAATCTCTTGAACCCAGGAAGCTGAGATCACACCACTGCACTCCAGTTTGGGTGACAGAGACTCTGTCTCAAAAAACAAAAAAGACAAAGTTGGAGAAAATTCTGACCATACAATTGGAAGATTTCTACTGCTGGCTTTTATTAGCCCCCACCCTTATCTGTCCTGGGTCTCTGTTTTCTTGGAAACCAGGTGGGAGGCATAGAGTGATCACAAGGACCTAGATTTGAATTAATTCTGGCTCTGACCTCTTGGATGGAGACCTTGGCGGGTACCTTCGCCTCTCTCAGAGGAGAGGTTTCCTCCTCTGTCTAGTGGGGTTAGCCCTGCAGCTACAAAACTCCTGTTGAGCACCATGCAGGGTGAATTGTGATTTTGTAGTGGGAGCCAGTTGCCATGCTTTGAGGCTGAAGCCTGACCCCAGGCCCTGTACCTGCTGCTCCCATTTCTGCAACCCACAACCTCACTTAGGGCTGTCAACAAACCAGTGCTGAAGGGCTCAGCAGCCGAGCATGCTGTGCCTTCACCTTTGCTCTGAGGAGTATTTATTTGCTTTACCTCTCTGAGACTCAGTTTCCCCATCTGTGCACACAGTAACAGCAATAGATCCTTCCCCCCTCATTAAATACCTGTGAGGAGTCAGTGAGCAAGCCTGAGTGAAGCTTTGGTCTAGTGCCCCTGCGTGGAGGGAGTGTCACAGATGGCCTTTGCGACATGGGACTCTGACCCCCATTGGCCAAGTTTATCCCTCATCATTAGGTGCCACACCCTGTTCTCACACCCTCCAAGCCTGGGACCTGCTGCACCCTGCTCCTACCTGCCCCATTCTGATCGGGGGCCCTGCTCTCAGCTCCAGAGCGGCCCTCCTTTGTGGCCACCTTTTTTTTTCCTTTTTTTTTTTTTTTTCTGAGACGGAGTTTTGCTCTTGTTACCCAGGCTGGAGTGCAATGGCGCGATCTCAGCTCACCGCAGCCTCTGCCTCCTGGGTTCAGGCAATTCTCCTGCCTCAGCCTCCTGAGTAGCTGGGATTACAGGCACGCACCACCACGCCCAGCTAATTTTTTTTTTTTTTTGTATTTTTAGTAGAGACGGGGTTTCACCATGTTGACCAGGATGGTCTCGATCTCTTGACCTCGTGATCCACCCGCCTTAGCCTCCCAAAGTGCTGGGATTACAGGCTTGAGCCACCGAGCCCGGCTTCTTTTTTAAGATTTTTAAATATTTTATTGATTTGCAAATCGGGCAGCCCCCTGAGCCACAGTCTCCCACACTACTGCATTTTTTTTTTTTTTTCTTCTTGAGACGGAGCCTTCCTCTGTTGCCCAGGCTGGAGTGCAATAGCACGATCTTGACTCACTGCGACCTCCGCCTCCCGGGTCCAGGCAATTCTCCTGCCTTGCCCTCCTGAGTCATTGGGACTACAGGCATGCACCACCATGTCCGGCTATTTTTTGTATTTTTTTTTTTTTTAAGATGGAGTCTTGCTGTGTCACCCTGGCTGGAGTGCAGTGGCATGACCTTGGCTCACTGCAAACTTCACCTCCTGGGTTCAAGCAATTCTCCCCACTCAGCCTCCCGAGTAGCGGGGATTATAGGCACCTGTCATCATGCCCGGCTAATTTTTGTATTTTTGTATAGACATGGTTTCACCACGTTGGTCAGGCTGGTCTTGAACTCCTGATCTCAGGTGATCCACCTGCCTCAGCCTCCCAAAGTGCTAGGATTACAGGTGTGAGCCACCACACCCAGCCCTTTTTGTATGTTTAGTAGAGACAGGGTTTCACCATGTTGGTCAGGCTGTTCTCAGGTGATCTGCCTGCCTCAGCCTCACAAAGTGCTGGGGTTACAGGCGCAAGCCACTGTGCCGGCCTCTTTTTTTTTTTTTTAAATTACACTATCACCATTTTGCAACTCCTTATGAAGACAGTTCTCATCTATGATGATTAACTGTTTAGCTTCCCCCAAAGAGAGACAAACAGGCATTATTTAGTTCCTGGGGGAAGAACTCAACAATTATGAAGCAGTTCTGTTGCTCAACATTAGGACTTGAATCTGATCAAAATTCTAGATGCAAGGTCCAGTTTGGAGGAACTGTTGAGATGGAGGAGTACAGTGCTCCAGAGGGTTTGTTGGGTAGTCAGGCAGATATGAGCAGGGCAGGAGAGGCCCCCACCACCAGGAGCAACCCTCATCATCAGCCAAGCCATCACCACCAATTCCACAATGTTTTTATCACCTGACAAACCCCAGCCAGTAGCAGTCACTCCTGATCTTGCCCTTCACCCCACCCCTGGCAGCGACTAAACTGCTTTCTGTCTCTGTAGATGCGGTTCTGGACACTGCACATGAATGGAGTCGCACACTGTGTGGTGGCTTTTACGTCTGGCTGCTTTCACTTAGCCCCTGTTCCCCAGGTTCAGCCACATGAGCACGTACCAGAATTCCTTCCTTTGTAAGGTTGCATAATATTCCATTGTGTATCTGCAGCACTTTTTGCTTATCCATCCATCCATCCATGGGGGACTCTGGGTGCCCAGCATTTGCTTTTGGATATGGCTATTTCAGTCTGGGGCTCCCTGGGTACAGGATCATGTGCTGACCCACCCCCATGAGCCCAGTGCCCAGACGGGGCCTGGCATAAGCCTGGTGCAGACTCTGGGATTTTTTATTTTTTATTTTTTTTATTATTATTATTTTTTTGAGATGGAGTTTTGCTCTTGTTACCCAGGCTGGAGTGCAATGGCGCGATCTCGGCTCACTGCAACCTCCGCCTCCTGGGTTCAGGCAATTCTCCTGCCTCAGCCTCCTGAGTAGCTGGGATTACAGGCACGTGCCACCATGCCCAGCTAATGTTTTGTATTTTTAGTAGAGATGGGGTTTCACCATGTTGACCAGAATGGTCTCAATCTCTTGACCTCATGATCCACCCGCCTCAGCCTCCCAAAGTGCTGGGATTACAGGCTTGAGCCACCGCGCCCTGCTTTTTTTAAATTTTTTAGATGGAGTCTTGCTCTGTCACTCAGGCTGGAGCGCAGTGGTGTGATCTTGGCTCACTGCAACTACTACCTCCCGAGTTCAAGCGATTCTCCTGACTCCGCCTCCCGAGTACCTGGGATTACAGGCGCCTGCCACCACACTGGGCTCATTTTTGTAATTTGGTAGTGATGGGGTTTCACTATGTTAGTCAGGCTGGTCTCGAACTCCTGACCTCAGTGTGATCTGTCTACTTCGGCCTCCCAGAGTGCTGGGACTATAGGCATGAGCCACTGGGCCCGGCCTCTATGAGGATTTGTTAAACCAAACTGAACATTGGGTTATGTAGGGGACAGGGTTTTTCTATCTGTGGGTAACTGGTCCTTCACCACCCTCATCTGCTTTCTGGGAGGTCAACATAAGGCCCGGTCATCTTCATGGTGGCTGTGATGGCTCATGTTTTCTTCCGAGGCCAGGGTCCCTGCTGTCCTGGGGGCCATGTGGCCGACTAGATGGCTGATGGTGTTGTGGAAGCCTCTGGGATTAAACCTGTCTGAGGAAGGCAGGATTTGACCCAGTGGCCCTGTCTGGTGGGTACGGAAAGACCTGGCATCTCCCCATGGCTGTGTGGCTGTGGGTGTGTTACCCTGGTTCTGAGCCACTTCCTCATGCTCACAGTAGGAACTCAACCGTTGGTGACCAGGAGGGGGCAGTCGTGTGCTTGGTCTCAGGCCAGCATTAGACTCCCACTCTGGGACTTCCAGCAAAGGCCTGAGTGACAAGGTGACCTACAGCTTCTGCCAGGGCCTGGGGTCAGTCTGTGATGTGTGCACAGACACCCCACCTGTTTTCCCTGCAGTCAGGTGAGTGGGGACCACGTGCAGCAGGGCCTGAGAACCCCCAGAGACATTTTGGCTGGGCTGTTGCCTGCGCCTCCCAATGCCAGGGCATTTTTGGCCTCCACTCCAGGTCAGAGCTGTGCCTGGGGCCAGCCTTGCTGGTCAGCAGGAGGTGGGAGTTTCCACACTCTGCTTCCTCTACCAGTTGCTTCTGCCCTTTCTAGGAGCTGAAGGAGTGCCTGGAGGGAGAATTAAGTTGGCTTTGGAGCCACTGATGGCTCAGAGTCTGGGCTCAGGTGTGACTCACGTGGCAGTCTGGGGAGTGTCCAGTTACAGGACAGCTGCTGATGGCCCCTGTGAGGGCCATGCTGTGACCTTGCAGGAGACAAGGGGAGGGTCTGGGCCTGCAGGGGAATGGGCCATGGAGCAGCCACACAGGCCACCAGCTGTGCTGGCACCTGAGGGTGACATGGGAGCATGCTGGGGCCCCAGTCAGCATCAGTGACGAGCTTTCTTCATTTCCAGTCCACTTTCGCTACGTGGTGTTTCATCCGTTTCTAGACGAGATTCTGATCGGGAAGATCAAAGGCTGCAGCCCAGAGGGAGTACATGGTAACAGTGGTCCTGATGCCTCAGACAAGACTTGGGAGCATGGTGGGGGCAGGTGGTCTTTGCCCATCCACATGGTTGGGGAGGGTGCAGGTGTCGAGGCTGAACCTTTCCCCCCACCCTCCCTTTCCTGTATTGTGTGAGGACCTCCATCAGCAGTGAGGTTTCACTGTGAAGCATCACTCAGGACTTCATGGTGGGCACTGAAGCTGGCGGAAGTGACTGGGAGTCTTCAGTGCCCACTGGTCCCTGTTGTGTGCAGAGGTTTTGGGGACCAAGTGCTCCGGGCTTTGCCCAGGGCTGCTTGGCTGTGTGGGTGTTATAGGCAGAGGCATTAGGTGGGGAAAGGACCTAGGTTTCCACGGTGACATCTGCCCCATGGGCAGCCCCAGGCAGGGCTTGCCTGTCTAGCATCCAGACCCCGCAGTGTTTGACGTCCGCTGGGAACCCCCGTCTCAGGCTGTCACCTGCTTCCTTCCAGTCTCTCTAGGCTTCTTCGATGACATTCTCATCCCCCCGGAGTCACTGCAGCAGCCAGCCAAGTTGTATCCTCCCAACGTTAAAATGGTTTGTCACAGAGGAGCTCAGGCCTCTCAAAAGGAAGGTCCCCATTCCTTAGGGTGGCCTTTGGGTCCTGTAACCTGATGCCACTGGCCTCTGCCTACCCCAAGCCTGTGCTTTTGCTCCAGAGGCACCAGCCTGTCTTGCCTCCCAAGAAGGGTGTGATGTGATGCCCATGTGCCTGTCTTTGCAGTGCCACCAAGCTGGGCTGTCTGGGTTGTGCCGTGCACACCATTAGAGCCGTGGTATCCTGGGGGCACTATTCACTTCTGGTTCACTTAGCTTAGGTTGTCCCTGCAGGAATCATCTTAAAGATCACTTCCTCTGGAGGCTTGTGCTGGTCTGAGGCCTCGCCTATGTGCCGGGTCCCGAGCTAAGTGTCCCTCCTGGGCCTCCATTGTCCCTGTCCCACTCCTCACCCTGCTGCACTGGGGTTGTCTGTTTCTGTGGAGCTGTTCACGAATCTGAGACTCCTTGCTGGTAAGGACTATCGTGTCACAGCTGTACCAACAGTGCCCAGCATGGGACCTAGCACAGAGGCAGGACCTAACAGTGGGATGGCCACCAGAGAATGCATGGCTCCCCCGTGTGGGCTCTGCTGGGGAAGATGGAAGGCCAAGGGGGGCTGATCTGGCTGGGTGGCCGCATGGCTCTGCTGTCATCAATTGGGCAGGTCACCTCCAATCCCACTGTGTCCTCCTGAAAACAGCAAGTCCTTGGGTGCTCATCAGCGTGTCACAGGCTTTGATGAAAAGGGTATAGGGGGCCCTGTGGTAGGAGGCCCAAGTTGCTCATCTTGAGGTGGGACTTGCACCCTGTCTCATCCCCTCCTGCCCTGATGCTCTGAGATCCGTTGTGTCTGCCCGTCGTGCCTGGCTGGGACCCTGTGTTCCCCATCCTGGGTCCTGGCACCCAAGAGTGCTTGCTCCTCACTGTTCAGCCCAGGCTTTGCACATGGGGCTGGGACCTGCTTTTCCTGTGACTTCCCAGCCACAGTAATCTCAACCTGGGATTGGGGGTGGGTGCTGAGGGAAGCCCCTCCGACTATCTGGTTGTTGCCTTGACCCTGGTCCCCCTCAGTGACGAAGCGGAGCAGGTGTGGGTGTGGGAATATGAGACAGAGGAAGGAGCGCATGATCTGTACATGGACACTGGTGAGGAGATCCGCTTCCGGGTGGTGGATGAGAGCTTTGTTGACACGTCCCCCACAGGGCCCAGCTCAGCAGAGGCCACCACTTCCAGTGAGGAGCTGCCAAAGAAGGAGGCTCCGTACACGCTTATGGTGAGTGGCCCTGATGGTGTTGAAGCCACTGTGAGGCGGGAGATCCAGTGCAGGGCTGGGGGCTGTGTCCTTGGGGCTCTGTCCTGGGATCTCCCCTAGCAGGTCAGGGATCTTGTTGGGGGGTCTTGACTGCTTAATACATTTTTTTTTTTTTTTTTTTGGAGACAAAGTCTTGCTCTGTCACCCAGGCTGGAGTGCAGTGGTGTGATCTCGGCTCACTGCAACCTCTGCCTCCAGGGTAGCCAGGATTATGGGTGCCCATCACCACACTTGGCTAATTTTTATACTTTTAGTAGAGACGGGGTTTCACCATCTTGGCCAGGCTGGTCTTGAACTCCTGATGTGATCCACCGTCCTCAGCTTCCCAAAGTGTTGGGATTACAGGTGTGAGCTGCCACGCCCGGTCGAGCCTGAGTTTCTATGGGCCAGGGTTGTGAGGCAATTAAGGTATGTGGCTGCTGGTTGGGGCTGGGGGGGAGATGAGTCAGCTTGCAAGGTGGACACAGCTCATGCTGTGGTCTTTATCAGTGGGTAAGACCACTGATAAAGAGGCTTTGAAGCCAGGTGGAGTGGCTCACATCTGTAATACCAGCACTTTGGGAGGCCAAGGTGGGAGAATCGCTTGAGGCCAGGAGTTTAAGACAAGCCTGGGTAACAAAGAGAGGTTGTCTCTACAAAAAACAATGAGCATGGTGGCATGCCCTGTGCTCACAGCTACTTGGGAGGCTAAGGTGGGAGGATCCCTTGAGCCCAGGAGTTTAAGGTTGTACAGCCTGGGCAACAGAGTAAGATCCTGTCTTAAAAAAATTGGGGGGTAGGGAGGGGTTTGAGGGAGCAAGAAATCAAGGAAGGGGCTTGGGAGAGATCAACGTCCTGAGATTAAGGGCAGGGCTCCCTGTAGGAGTAGGACTGAAGCAGTGAAATAAAAGGGAGGCTCCAGGCTGGGCACGGTGGCTCAAGCCTGTAATCCCAGTACTTTGGGAGGCCGAGGTGAGTGGATCACGAGGTCAAGAGATCGAGACCATCCTGGTCAACATGGTGAAACCCCGTCTCTACTAAAAATACAAAAAAATTAGCTGGGCATGGTGGGGCATGCCTATAATCCCAGCTACTCAGGAGGCTGAGGCAGGAGAATTGCTTGAACCTAGGAGGTGGAGATTGCGGTGAGCTGAGATGGCACCACTGCACTCCAGCCTGGGTAACAAGAGCAAAACTCCGTCTCAAAAAAAAAAATAAAAATAAAAATAAAGGGAAAAACAAACAAACGTAGGCTCCAGGGAAGAGTGACTCTCAAGGCTGCTCCCTGTTGGATGTATCTGGAGCACGGGCCTCGTTTGCTTAGCCTTCCTGGCTGGATTAGAGCAGGTGGCCCAGGAGGGCAGGCCTGAGGGCAAGGAAGGGTCCCTGACCCCTCGGGTTCTGGCGAGGGGTCTCCACCCTGCATGCTGCTGTGTGCCTTCCAGGAGCACTGCTGGGCCCCCTTCACCTCTTGTCCAGGTTGGTTCAAGCCTCAGTGCTGGTGAAATGTGTATGTTCTTTCTCTATCCCTGGCAGGGATCCATCAGTGAGCCAGGCCTGGGCCTTCTCTCCTGGTGGACCAGCAACTAGCCATGGGGCTGGACGGTGAACCCTACCAGCCTTTGGGAAGATGGTACAGCAGAAGCAGCCTACCAGCCTTTGGGAAGATGGTACAGCGAAAGAAGGAGCGTGAAGGCCTCTTTCTGGGAGATTCCATTCTGGACCAGCCGGGAAGCTTCAGGAACATGGAGGGGCAGGGCTGCCCTGCAGGTAGAAGTGGGGTGGGAGGTGACAGGTCATTTCTGCCACACCTCAGTTGTCCTTCACTGCAGAGATAGATCCACCTGTTGCCATGGCTGCTGGGCGTACACTGACCTTGACTGAAAAGACTCTTCCTGGACCCTGGAGTTGATAGCAAACAGTACAGACACCACTCACTCACAGGAATGGTCACTGATTTTGGATTCTTGTTTTCCTTGCAAGAACAAAAGGTTCTCTAGAATCCTTCAGGCAGGAGACAAACTTTAGATGGGAGTCTTGTCATCAAAAATAAATACACTTGCATGGAGCTGCTTAAGATCTGAAAACTAAACATAGGAAGGCAGGGGCTAAAAAGTTATTTTAAGAACCCCCACCCAACCACAGTCAACTTTGTGGGCTGAGCGGGAGCAGGAAGCATGTCTGGTCACACCATCTTGGAATAAGAAGCCATGGCTGGCTGGATCAGATCCGCTGATGGTGCGTGTGGAGCTGAACTTGAATATGAAAACAGCGCTGGGCAGGGAGGTCGGGGGAGGCACCCTCACTTCTGCAGCTCTTTCATTCTGTTGAGGGCACTGCCGGCACGGAACCACTCGATCTGCGTCTCGTTGAAGGTATGGTTCAGGAGGATGGTCTCCTGGGTCCCGTTGGGGTGCTTGATGATGCATTTCAGGGGCTGCAAGAAGGTGGAAGTGGTGGGTCCTTCAGGGGGTGAGGGAGGCAGGGCACTGCCTGGGGACTTAGGAAGTTGGCAGGCAAACCAAATCCTAGTCCTGTCTGTGCCTGGGTAGCCCATGTCAGACCAAGACAGTACCCACAGGGGATTCCTGGGGCCCCAAAGGCCCTGCACGAGTGGGCTGTCTCTTGAGTGCCAAGCCTTGGTGAGTAAGTGGGTGTTAGAGGGCCAGGGCCGGCCTCAACCCCCAATTCTGGGAAGGTACTTCCCTTCTCTGTGGGGCCACCTGGAGAACTGGGGGCCTTTCCAGCTGGAATGAAGCCTCCTGGAAGAAGCTCCCCTGGGGCCTGTGCAGGACGGGGAACAAAGTGGCCATTCCTTACCCCACCCCATCAAGGAGACCCAGCCCCCTAACCTTGCCAGGGGTGAAGTCCTTCAGGCCCTGAATGGTCAGCTTGTCCACAGGGTGAATCTTGTTGTAGTCGGCTGGGTCAGCGAAGGTCAGGGGCAGTAGGCCCTGCTTCTTCAGGTTGGTCTCTGGAAGGCAGGGGGCATTTGATCACCAAAGGGGCCTGAACAGCCCGGAGAGCTTCATTTTCTTTTTCTTTTTTAATTTTTTATTTTTTTAGCTTCATTTTTCTGAACCCGTCTGGGGCTCTGGGAGATGCCGCTAATGCTGCTGCCTGGGACAAAGCCAGGGCTGACTGCAGGGCCCTGGTGTGTTCCTTTTCACTAGGGGCACCGCTAGCACGTGTGTGCAGGTGCTCATGGCTGCAAGGCCTTCCTGCTACACATTCGTGATGAGAAAGAACCCCCTGACACGTGCCCTGGATCTCAGCAGCTCAGGTCTCCAAGCCTGGAAGCAAGGCTGCCGGGAAACTGAGCATCAGATGTGCACTGTGTGAGCCTAAGAAGGGACAGGAGGCTGACTCCAGCTCACCGTGGATCCTGGCAAAGCTCTTGGTGATGATGGCCCGGCCCCCAAGGTGGCGAGGCTCCAGCGCTGCGTGCTCCCGGCTTGAGCCCTCACCGTAGTTCTCGTCCCCGATCACCACCCACCTGATGCCATGTTTCTGTCAGGCAAGCAGGGGTGAGATTATAAGGCAGAAGAGGACACCATCCCCACCTGCCTGGCCTCATTCCCCTGGCCATCCTGAGGCTGGAGGGGCCCTTACTTAACTGTTCCCTAAGGGCAAATGAAGCCTGGGTAAATGAGGCCCAAAAGAGGCCCTGAGGGGACAGAGGTGCCTGGCTGTCTCCAGTGGCACAGGAAGATAGTTCACCCATTGGTCCTTGGCAGGGAGGTAGGTATGTGTGGAGGGAGACGGGTGAGATGGTGATGACCTCTGGGGCCCCACACACCATCCATCTGTATAGCTCAAGGTGACCCCTTCCCAGGAGCACCTGCCGCCCCACCCAGCCACCCTCACCCTGCTGGGCCAAGACTTGGGGTCAGCCCTGTTTCTGTTCATTTCTCAAAGCAGAATAAGTCACATCACCTCAGACCCCCTCTGCCTGCTCACCTTGAGGCCCCGTGTAACCCCTCTCTGAGCCTGCTGGCCTCTGACTTCCCAAGCTGGCTCCCTTCCTCCTCTTGGTTTGGGGCCAGATGTCTCCTGGGTGTTGCTCTAACACCTCCTGGTGCAGCGACCCTGCTCTATGACCGGACCTGGGCTTTGTGCCCACTCAGCCACAGGGAAGGGCCTGCCGGCTTCTCCTCCCTTCAACGCAGTCCCCTTTGAGCTCAGCTGGTCTCCTTCCCAGTTTCTGCTCCCTGCCCCTGCCTTCTGGGCCCCTTCAGGAGTGACAACTGGCACTGCCCCCATCAACTCTGACCCACCTTGTAGTAGCGGGCAGTGTCAGGGACAGGGCCAAACTCCTGGGTGACAGCATTGCGCACAGAGTTGGCCTTGCCGTTTTCAATGTTGATGGCACCAATGAGCAGGTTGTTGGAGATGTTGTCCAAGTGCCCACGGAACTTAAGCCAGGGGCCAGCAGCCGAGATGTGGTCAGTGGTACATTTCCCTTTGACCTTGGGTGGAGAGCAGAGGACAGAGGTCAGTGCATAACCCTGGCAGGGCGGATGACAGAAGCTCTCCAGAGGCACACAGCAGGCCCCAGGGCCCAGGAGGGGTGACCGGTGACAGGCAGGCCAGGCTTTGGACACGTGGTCTGTGGTTCTGGTGCTTCCACCCTTGGGCCATGTGAGCTCAGGCCAGGCAATCACCCATCCCCTCAAAGGCCTCTGGCTGCTTAGTCTTCCTTAATGGGGCAGGCTGCCCAAAGTGGGGGCACATCAATATTCACACACTTCTCAGGTCAAGGCTGCAAGATCAGCCACAGACCTCATGCCAGACACACAGGAGCCCAGAACAAGCCTGGGTCCTGGCTGATAACTACGTAGTTTCTTCTGTCACAGGGGAGCCTGGAGACCCCTTAATTAACACCATAAATTAATATCCAACAGATAGGATACCTCTGGCCACACCATAAACGCTTGTTTTCTAGTCAGTGCCAAACACAGGCCGTCTCATCCACTGGTGGCCAGCTGTGGGGGCAGGAGGAATCCATGGCTTGCACAGCCTGTGTGGACATGTCAGGTGTGGAGCCTGCTGTGCAATCTCACACCCTCCCAGCCCAGCCTGAGCTGCATTCACCTGCCCACACTGACTGGAGGCAGCTCTCATCAGCTGCTGCTGGATTGCTGAGGGCCCCAGACGGAGGCTGGCTAGATCCAGCTCTGCCCCGCTAGGTGCTGCAGAGAAGGGGAACGCTGGATTGTGCTTCCTCTCTGTTCTGCAGCCAAACCTCCATTCGATCTCCCACCTGTAACTTGACTGTTTGCTCCCTTCCTCCAGGTTCATGGCCCTTCCGGATGCTGGGGATGGGGACGTCTGGCAGGGTGGGGCTGTCCTACCATCCCCATGCTGCTGACCTTGATGAGGATCTGTAGGTCCTCCAGGTCCTTGCCATCCCACTTGTCAAAAGGCTCCAGGAGCTGCAGGCGCTGGCTGGTAGGGCTCACGTCAACATGCTGCCCGCTGCTGTCCTTGGGGGGATGCTGGTAGGTGTCCTGCCCCGGGTCAAACTCCTGTAGCAGGGGAGGGGGATGCATGGGAAGCTGAGTCCTCAGTTCCCACAAGGACAGACGCTCAGAAGGGAAGTTTCCCTGGGCCCCATCTCCGCTCCTGGGAAACAGAGTTGCTTCCTTCTCACTAGTAGCGCCCTCCCTGCCTGCACAGGAGGGAGGTGCTACGGCCACACAGCAACCAGCAGAGCTCCCCAGGTGAGGCAGGTTGGCAGGGGGCGCAGGCGCTCACCGCTTTTGGAAGTTCATCTGCATCCGGAGCCTCCAGCTTGAACTTCTTGCCATCCTTGCCCGTCAAGTAGTCAGTCTCCGGGTTGAACTTGAGGGTTCCCGCAATGGCCAGGGCTGTGACAATCTGAAATGGAGGTGGCCAGTTTGTTGGTCAGCACCAATCACCACTGCTGTCCCCTGCACCCACCAGAAGCCTAGACCAAAACTGAGAAAGGAACCCAGGAAATTTCCATGTTCTCCCCAGACCTCTCTGTTCCTTAGAGTCCAGAGCTGCAGGATGATCCTTGAGACCCCGGCCCTTGGGCCTGCAGAGGACTCAGGAAGCCAAGGGCAGTGTGGCCTCCATCCCTGCAGGGACGGGCTGGCATTGCTGTCCTCTCTCCTCACAGCTGTCCTGGAGGGAGCAGGGGGCCCTGGCACAGAAATGCTGCTATGAAGCAGAGTCCCTCAGTGCAGAGGACACTAAAAGCATGTAAGGGGCCATTCCTTCACCCATGTAGCAAGAAGTGTTTGTAGAACACACAGGTAAACAAACCAGTCAGGAGAGACTGGCCATGTGCCAGCCACAGTCAAGGCTGAATACAGCCAAGGGCCCAGGCTCACTCAGTGGCCACAGGAACAATGGCAAGGCCCTCACTTTTGCGGAATTCCTACCTGGGGATGGAAAATGCGTGTCCCAAACAATTTTCTAGGTAATCCCGAGGATTATGGGGACACAGAGAAGGTAGGTGACTGGGCCACACTCATACAGCGAGTTAGCAGGGCTGGGATGTGTCCCAGGCAGTAATAACAGCTCAAATTCCATGCTCATAAGCGCAAACCACTGAATAAATACCTCATAATCCTGAGACCCGGAAAGCCCCAGGCAGGAAGCACCAAGGGAGCGTGTGCCTGGGGCTGGGAAGGCCTGTGACTCCTGGCTTCCACTTGGATGACCCCTGCCCTGTGATGCCAACACCCCCCCCCCCCGACTCAGCGGCCCCAGTCCCATCTCCTCCTGCCTCCTCCGACCCAGCAGGAGCCCCCAGAGGTTGTCCCAGGCTGGTGCCCAGCTGGGTGGTCTTACCTCTGGGGATGTGACAAAGGCATGGGTCTCAGGGTTCGCATCATTGCGGCCTGTGAAGTTCCTGTTGTAGGAAGTGACGATTGTGTTCTTCTCCCCCTTCTTGATGTCCTTCCTGCCAGGTCGGAGGGAACAGGGTTAGGGATATCTGGCCTTGTCACATGGCCTGTCCCAAGGACAGATAAGCTGGGTTCCTGCAGCCCAGCCCGACCCAGCTCCTACCAAGGGGAAATGGAGAGGCCCTGCTGGGGCTGCCTCCTTCCTGGGCGGCACAGAGCAGGAGGGAACCTCAGGGTTACTGGGCCTAGCTTGTGACCACATGTAAGGCAGAGGTAGGGTCCCGGTCAAGGCCTGAGCTTCCTGACCTGGGGCCATTGCCGCCTCTCAAAAAACAGCTCTGTCAGAGCTGCTGCTGTGTCCATTAGGATGAGGCCTTGCTGGCTTCCTGCCAGCCCAGGCTTCAGCCAGGTGGTCCCCCAGTGCCTCCACAGGGTTCTTCCTCACCCAGCCCCATTCCCAGGCAAGTCTGGCAGAGGCCTCTAAAGGGCAAGAGTCCCTGGAGCCAACGACCTTGGCTGGAGTCTCTTCTCTCCACCCCAACAATTCCTCCCCCAACTTCTGGGGCTCTGTACCCTGTGCACAAAGGGCTGTCCTGTTAAAGATGTGCCTCTTACCTGTCCCACTGGCCAATGCAGGGGCCACAAGCATTGGCCAGGACGATGCCACCCACATCCCTTAAGACCTGTGCCTGCCAGGGAGAGAAGACAATAGAATGTCAAGGGCAGGTGAGAGGCTGACGGGAAAGGGTGATCTAGTGGCTGCAGGATGATGCTGTACTGGAACCCCATGGCAGCCACTGGGGCCTGCAGCATCTCCGGCCCAACAGTCATTACTCAGCATGGGGTCAGGGAGACAGACGGGGATGTGGGCACTCACATAGCCGTCCCGCTCGATGGTGGCGCGGATCTGCTCAGAGCCTGGAGTGATGGTGAACTGAGACTTGCACTTGAGGCCATGGGCCAGTGCCTGCTTGGCCACAGCGGCTGAGCGCCCCATATCTTCATAGCTTGAATTGGTGCAGCTCCCAATCAGACCTGGTACGTTGTAGGTGGTGGGGTCAAGAGGAGACAGTGAGCAGAGGTCTCCACCTGACCTCAAATTATCCAGACTTGGCCGAAAGAGTTCCCCATCTGGCTGGGCCAGAGACTTTTTAACAGAGACCAGCTGGAAGCAACTGAAATATCCAAAAATAAAGGACAGGCTTCTCATGACCTGGCATCATTTGAATAAAGATGCTATAGCCATTGGCCATGACACTGAACACATGAGTACTATGCCCCCTTTTACAGCAATATCCTGGGCATCTATGGGCACACCAGAGGGCTCATACGAACAGATGAACAGCCATCCTTGATGGGCTGGGGCTGATAAGAGACGCTAATTTTCTTATTTTATACTTACTAGTATTTTCTGGGTTTTAAACATTGTTTTATAATCAGGGCAGTAAGAGCTCTTTTTAAAGTCTATAAAAACTGAATAACATCATCCTGTTTGTACAGATAGTCTCTTTCTTGAGATAGAGTCTTGCTCTGTCACCCAGGCTGGAGTGCAGTGGCACCATCATGGCTTGCTCACTGCAGCCTCTAAATACTCAACCTTCTGAGTAGCTGGGACCCACAGGTGAGTACCACCACACCTGGCTAATTAAAAACTTTTTTTTTTTGTAGAGAGGAAGTCTCACCATGTTGCCCAGGCTGGTCTTGAACTACAGGGCTTAAATGATCCTCCTGACTCAGCCTCTAAAAAGTGTTGGGATTGGCCAGGGGCAGTGGCTCACGCCTGTAATCCCAGAACTTTGAGGCATCAAGGTGGATGGATCACTTGAGGTCAGGAGTTCCAGACTAGCCTGGCTAACATGGTGAAACCCTGTCTCTACTAAAAATACAAAAAATTAGCTGAGTGTGATGGCAGTTGCCTGTAATCCCAGCTATTTGGGAGGCTGAGGTTGCAATGAGATGAGATCACGCCATTGCACTCCAGCCTGGGCAACAGGGAGAGACTCCATCTCAATAAATAAAAGTGGTTGGGCATGGTGGTGCATGCCTCTGTAATCCCAGCTACTCCGGAAGCTGAGGCAGAAGAATTGCTTGAACCCAGGAGGCAGAGGTTGCAGTGAGCCGAGATCGCACCCCTGCAGTCCAGCCCGGGTGACAGTGTGAGACTCAGTCTCAAAAAAAAAAAAAAAAATTCTTAATTTTGAATATTCTCTACAATAAGCGTATTTTTCTTTTCTGCCAAGAAAAAGTATTCTTTTTTTGAGACGGGCTCTGTTGCTGAGTCTGGAGTTTTGAGTCTTGCTGTATTGCCCAGGCTGGAATGCGATGGTGCCATCTCGGCTCACTGCAGCCTCGATCCTCCCACCTTAGCATCCGGAGTAGCTAGGACTATAGGCATGTGCCACCATGCTCAGCTTATTATTATTATTATTATTTTTTGAGACGGAGTTTCGCTCTTGTTACCCAGGCTGGAGTGCAATGGCGCGATCTCGGCTCACCGCAACCTCCGCCTCCTGGGTTCAGGCAATTCTCCTGCCTCAGCCTCCTGAGTAGCTGGGATTACAGGCATGCACCACCATGCCCAGCAATTTTTTGTATTTTTAGTAGAGATGGGGTTTCACCATGTTGACCAGGATGGTCTCGATCTCTCGACCTCGTGATCCACCCGCCTCGGCCTCCCAAAGTGCTGGGATTACAGGCTTGAGCCACCGCGCCCGGCCTATTTTAAGACAGGGTTTCACCATATTGGTCAGGCTGGTCTTGAACTCCCGACCTCAGGTGATCTGCCCGCCTTGGCCTCCAAAGTGTTAGGATTACAGGCGTGAGCCACCATTCCCAGCCCGCCCAGCTTATTTTTGTATTTAAGAGACAGGGTTTTTCCATGTTGCCCAGGCTGGTCTTGAACTTGTAGACTCAAGTAATCCACCTGCCTTGACCTCCCGAAATGCTGGGATTTCAAGCATTGAAATAAAAAAAAAACTTTTTTGACCCCTGGCCAAAAAAGTTAAGTTTTCAATAATAATAAACCTATTTCAGAAAGTGTCCACCTTAGAAAGTGCTACACAGTAGGCACAGGTGATTGACTACAGCCCTGGGCAGAGCCAGTGGCCCTGAAACCTGCTAAACAGATGGGTGGAAGGTGCTCACCCACTCGGATGTCCACAGGCCATCCTTCCTTCTCTGCCACCTTGCCCACTTCTGCTACAGGGTGAGCCAGGTCAGGGGTGAAGGGCCCGTTGATGTGCGGCTTCAGCTGAAAAAACAAATATATAAGGAACAGAAGAAGAGAGGAGGGAAGAAACCTTGAAGTGGGGACAGCCAGGTTCACTGCCTCACCACGTCCCCACAGAGAGGCCAGTGACTGTTCTCGTGGCTGAAACCTCATCACAGGGAAGACCTGAGCAGGGGGCTCTGCATACACCAGCTCCCAGGCTCCCTCCACCTCTGCGAGGGTGGGCTCAGCTCTGCTCTGCAGATGAAGGAGCTGAAGCTCAGAAGTGACATGCTGTGCTCAAGGTCACACAGCTAGCAGAGGGCAGAGGCTTGGAATGGATCAAGGCTACCAGCTTCCCAAGTCCATTATTGCCCATACAGTGTTGTTTTTGTAACCTTACGACAAGAATGGACTTACAGCCAGATGTTTTACATGTCGTAATAATCAGTAAATAGTTACATGAACTCATTCAGTTCTCAGAACTGCTGTAGGTTTCACACATGATAAAGCAAGGCCCACAGAGGTTAGTGCTTGACCAAGGTCACACAGCTTAAGTGGCAAAGCTGAGACATGAACTCCTGCAGTCAGGGTTCTCTAGCCTGGCTCAGCAAACACCACAGAGACATCTGTGGGTCTCAGGGTGCCCAACCCTGCTGGGCTTTGCCCTCTGAACTCTGAAAACAAAACCCCTTTAGGGTGAAGCCCTGGCTTCTGCTAAAGCTGAGCTGGTGGCAAACTGACGTTGGCTTCCGGTTCAGCAGCCAGAGCCACCTCTGCTCTCCCTGTGGCTGTGTCTCTCCCCTCCCCAGCCCTCGCTCCAGCCTGCCTCAGGAAGCAGCTGCAAGAACATTGGGAACAAGGGCCCACCAGCTCTGCTAAGTTGTTTTTTTTTTTTCCTGAGACATTCTTGCTGTCACGCACTAACTTTTTTGGCCAGGGGTGGTGGCTCCAGGCTGGAGTGCAGTGGTGTAATCTCAGCTGACTGCAACCTTTTTCCCAGGTTCAAGCAATTCTCCTGCGTCAGCCTCCTGAGTAGCTGGGATTACAAGCACGTGCCACCAGGCCCAGCTAATTTTTGTATATATATATTTTTAGTAGAAACAGGGTTTCACCATGTTGGACAGGCTGGTCTTGAACTCCTTACCTCAAGTGACCCACCTGCCTTGGCCTCCTAAAGTACTGGGATCACAGGTGTGAGCCACCACCCAGCCCTCAGTGCGTATTTAGGCAGGATCCACCCTGCTCCCCTCTATGCTCAGAAACTCCTTGAACCCAATCGTCTCCTCACCTCACTGAGGTTAATTTCAATCAGTTGGTCATAATGGCAGCCAGGATCAGGCACCAAGTGATCCTTGAATTCATCAGCTAGATTGGCAATGTCTGAAATCAACAAGGGACAAGGATGGAGCACGTGAAACAGAAACTGGTTTAGAGAGTTCACCCACCACCCACCTGAGCACCTGTCAAACACCAGCACTAACCAGGCCAGTGAAGAAACCAAGGCTGGTGTCCCTGCCCTTAAAGAGCTCACAGCCTAGTGCAGGAGTTGTCAGGGACACAGAGACACAGGAACACCAGCTAAGGTTCAGAGCCGGGGCGGGTGTCGTGGAAGTGAAGAGCTGGGTTTTGAAGAAGCCGCCACTCAATAAGGAAAGGGAAGGGCCTTCAAGTACTCCTCATGCTTACCGCTCTCCCCATAGCCTCCTAGTCTCTGGCTCCTCCTTCACTCCCCCCCCACACCTCCCTTCACAGGTGCCAATACCTTCTGAGCTCCAAAGAAGCCAAGCTAGAGCCTCAGGAAAGTGTCAGTGGAGGCTGGGAAGGTGGTTCTCCTTCCACATATACCCCTGCTAGGTCAGGAATTACCAACAGATGTGATCCCTGTCATTCCTGGAGCTTCCTGTAGGGGGCAGCAGGGACCAGGCCAAGAAGGGCAGGCATTCAACCATACCAGGGAAAATGAATTCCCATCCTGAGGTGGAGCTATCTTGAACTCAGATGCCAGGCCCTTTGAGAAGCTGACGAGAGCTCCAAACACCCTACTCAGAAACATATCATACATCTTCAAAGGTTTCTCAGAGCCTCGGAAGCCTGTCTGAAGACAATGGCTCTGCAAGTGTCCCTCCAGGGAAAGGCACAGCTCTGTCTTGGGGAGGAGCGGCACGTGACTGTTCCACCCACGAGGGCCTGCCCTGCCAGCTCACCTGCCCGGCCGGTCTTGCTCAGGTACTTCTTCATCCTGTGGTTGTAAGGAAACACAGAAGTGGTGGCCCCAATTTCTGCGCCCATGTTGCAGATTGTCGCCATGCCTGTGGAGCAAAGGAGTCCTGGGCATTGGCTGGTGGCCAGGCCAGGGTCCCATGTACCTGCTGTGCCCAATTGCTACTCTGTTTGGCTCAGAGAGATTCAAGGTCATGCCATAAAGCAAATGAAGGTAGGGCCGGGCATGGTGGCTCAAGCCTGTAATCCCAGCACTTTGGGAGGCCGAGGCGGGTGGATCACAAGGTCAAGAGATCGAGACCATCCTGGTCAACATGGTGAAACCCCATCACTTACTAAAAATACAAAAAATTAGCTGGGCATGGTGGCGCATGCCTGTAATCCCAGCTACTCAGGAGGCTGAGGCAGAATTGCCTGAACCCAGGAGGCGGAGGTTGCGGTGAGCCGAGATCGCGCTATTGCACTCCAGCCTGGGTAACGAGGGAAACTCCGTCTCAAAAAAAAAAAAAAAAAAAAAAAAAGCAAATAAAGGTAGATGCTGGCATTCGGGGTCTGTCTGCCTTGTGTCCTGCCCTCTTTCAGCCACACCATGGTGGAGACATTTTTCTGTCTCAGGCTTTCCAGTGATGGAGGCCAAGGCAGGCAGATCACCTGAGGTCAGGAGTTTGAGACCAGCCTGGCCAACATGGTGAAAACCCATCTCTACTAAAAAAAAAAAAAAAAAAAAAAAAAAATTAGCCAGGCATTGTGGTATGCACCTATAATCTCAGCTACTCAGGAGGCTGAGGCCAGAAAATTACTTGAATCCAGGAGGCGGAGTTTGCAGTGAGCCGAAATTGCACCACTGCATTCCAGCCTGGGCGAGAGTAAAACTCTGTCTCAAAAGAAAAAAAAAAAAATCTGAAACAATATACACTGTCTGGACCACAAAGCATCACAGAACTGCTAGGGCTTATAGGTACCCCAACTGCTATCAGGCCACCTACCTCAGGAGCCACTAGGATGGAGGGATGGGCCTGTTACCAACTTCCCGACGGAGCACCCTCATGGCAGGAATGAACCCCCATCGCTGGAGGGGAATCAGAGTTCTGCGGGGCTGCCGTGGAGCCCAGGCAGGCATCTGGGAAGTCTGGAGTGTTCCAAGTCTCCCTGGATTTCTGAGTGCCCCGGAATTGAGGCCAGGTCACCAGGAGTGACAGGTCGGGAGGGGCCGGCGCCTACCTGGTTTTGGAGACTGACAGGCACTGATCTCTAATCCAAGGGAAGTAAGTGAGCCTCGAACTTCAGCCAAGGGAGGATGTAGGCCTGAGGCTGCTTCGTGAATGAAGCCCTGGCTCTGCCCATTCCCGCTACTGCTTCTGTACTCTCTGGATTCGTCTAGAGCACCCAAGGTGGCCTAGTGCTTTGGCCTGGGCCCAGCAGCAGGAGCTGACTTGGCTCCTACTTCTTTTTTTTTTTTGAGACGGAGTTTCACTCTCGTTACCCAGGCTGGAGTGCAATGACGAGATCTCAGCTCACTGCAACCTCCACCCCCTGGGTTCAGGCAATTCTCCTGCCTCAGCCTCCTGAGTAGCTGGGATTACAGGCACGCACCACCATGCCCAGCTGATTTTTTGTATTTTTAGTAGAGACGGGGTTTCACCATGTTGATCAGGATGGTCTCGATCTCTTGACCTCGTGATCCATCTGCCTCGGCCTCCCAAAGTGCTGGGATTACAGGCTTGAGCCACCACACCCGGCTACTTTTTTTTTATTATTTTTAGTGGAGATGGGGTTTCACTATCTTGGCCAGGCTGGTCTTGAACTCCTGACCATCTGCCTCAGCCTCCCAAAGTGCTGGGATTACAGGCTTGAGCCACCGCGCCCGGCAGCTCCTACTTCTGTATGGCCACAGGAAGTCACTGGCAGCCTTGACGGGCGTCTCAGTCTCTTCACCTGTTTAATGAGGGTGTGGACTAGACAATCTCTAACACTGTCTCCAATTTCCTTCTACCTCTGTCTATCCCAGCCCCCAAATGGAACAGACAGATTCTCAGGTGAGGGCTATTCACTGCTTCTACTCCCAACTGGAGACCCATCAGGCCCAACACAGGACACAGCCATGTTGCCTGGCCGTCTTCCTCACCAGTGCAGGAGATGGAGTCTACGCCAGGCCCATGGTATTCCACGATTGCACCTGTGCCACCTTTCACCGTGAGGATGCCTGCCACCTTCAGGATCACATCTTTTGGTGAGGTCCAACCGGAGAGGGAGCCTGTCAGCTTCACGCCAATCACCTGGATAGGAGGGGGCAAGGCAACTTTTTTTTTTTTTTTTTGAGACGGAGTTTCACTCTTGTTACCCAGGCTGGAGTGCATTGGCACGATCTCGACTCACCGCAACCTCTGCCTCCTGGGTTCAGGCAATTCTCCTGCCTCAGCCTCCTGAGTAGCTGGGATTACAGGCACACGCCACCATGCCCAGCTAACTTTTTGTATTTTTAGTAGAGACGGGGTTTCACCATGTTGACCAGGATGGTCTCGATCTCTCGACCTCGTGATCCACCCGCTTCGGCCTCCCAAAGTGCTGGGATTACAGGCTTGAGCTACCGCGCCCGGCCTGGGACAAGGCAACTTTAAGAGGCCCTGTGTGCCTGTGCCAGCCACGAAGTCCAGATGGACCTGCTGGCATTCCCAGTTCTGCTGATTGGTCCCTGCCTCCCTAGCAGAAGATTCAAGTCTGACTTGTTCCCCTTTCCCTCCTGGGTCCCACCGTCTCGTGTTCATCCCCACCAACCACCACCCCGCAGCCATCCCCACCCTCACCTTGGGGCACTTCAGCTCCCAGGGGATCCCAGCCATGACATCCACAGCATCGGCACCCCCAACTCCAATGCAGATGCCCCCCAGGCCGCCACCGTTGGGGGTGTGGGAGTCAGTGCCAATCAGAAGAACCCCAGGGTATGCATAGTTTTCCAGAATAATCTGAAAAATAATCCAAGATGTTATATTTAGAAGCCCTTAGCCGAGAACGGAGATGGGGCCCAAAAAGAGTCTACAAAATAGCCCCACTGACCCTGGGCCTCCCACCCATGTCTAGCCGCCCTCCTGGGATGGAACTGGTGGGAGCAGTCCCATTTAATCCAGGCTGTCTCCAGGGTGACCAAGAAGAGCCAGAGCCTTGGGGGACAGGTGGCCTGCACTCCTGAATAGCTCTGATAGTTCCTGCTCTATAGCTTGAGCCTGTGAGTGCTGCCCTGTGCCTGTTTCCTCATTTGTAGCACAGTAACCAAACACCCATACCACCATGACCCCAGGATGTGACAAGAACCAGAGAAACTGTGTCCTGTGATGGGCCTGGGCCCTGCCTCATCCTGGCTGTGGAGTGTGCCCACCTGGCTTCTCATCTGGGTGGGTGATTCTTCCAGGAGCTGACTCCAGCCCCACAGGCCCCTGAGGGAGAAGTCCTGGGGCCCTAACAGGTGCACAAAGCTTTGAACTTTTCCTCAACTGCAAAGAATAGGTGAAGCCTCATCCACTTCGGCATCTGGAGGTGGCTGAGAACCCATGTGACTTGCTCAAGGCATGACGCTGCCTTGCCTCATCACCTGTCCCATTTCACAGTATTCCCTTCACTGAGATGCTCCTCCCAGCAGGAAGGGGCACTTCCCCCAAAACATCTGCTAAGTAAGGCAGCAGAGGTATAGGGTCAACACCTGAGTGTGGCCCAGGCACCTCTGAGGTGCCAGCCCCCTGAAGCTGCAGGACACTGCCTGGTAAGGCCCAGCCAGGCATCCTGTGTGGGGGTCTGAGGTCTGGCCCCAACACCTACTAGTTGTTGTAGGACCTTAGACAAGTCACTTCGCCTCTCCAAGCTCAGTTTCCTTATTAAAAAAAAAAAAAATCGCTAACAATCATGCTCACGTCACTGGATCGCTGTGATGACAGGATGAGATCCTGTCCATGAGCTGGGGAGTAGTGCCTGGGCAAGGCAACATTTTTATTGATTGTTGTGCATCAAGAGCCTTCACCTGAGGTTCTGCTGCTCATCTGCCAGATGAAATAAGTGCCCCAACCGTGGATGTGGGGAAGAACATGGAAGATGAGAGGTGTGACAGGCTCTGTGAACTCTCAGCACCCACCAGTGCTCCCAGGAATCTTATAGAAACCCCAGAGCCTCTGCCTCAGGCTGAGCATCTACCCAGCAGACTCTAAGGTGCAAAGGGTCTTGTCTTTTGGGGATGCAGTGGGAAGGACTGGCTGGGAAGAACTGGTCAAGGCTGCCATATACGTCCCTCAAGAGCCTCAAGGTTGTAAAAGCTGGATCCATGAAGGCGGGACACACAAAATTCGAGGTGGTCTACACAGTGTAGACGTGTGGTCCACATCCAGGGGAGAGGTCAGGTAGAAATAAGTACTGCAGAAGGTGTCAAGATGACGCTGGCCATGACAGTGACCTCCCCGGTCTGTGGGTATGCTGGACAGATGGGGGTGAGGGCTGGGAAGGACTAACGCCTAGAACATACACCTGGAAATTCAGCCTCTGTTCACACAACACACACGCATATTAAGGACCTATTCTGTATTGACGGGGCCCCACACCCAGAGATAGAGAGGAATACGTAAGCCACAGTCCCTGTCCCCACAGAGCACACAATTCAGTGCCGAAAGCATTCGGCACATTCTGGGAACATAATGTGAAGAAATCCCACAGAGGATCCCACTAGAAGTATCAGGCATGGGGAGGGCTGGGGAGGCTCCACAGAGGAACCAGAGAGCTGTGATGTGGAAGAGGAAGGTCTGTGGGCCAAGCGGGGCCAGCGCACTCCTCGGAGGGAAAGGGGTTCAGGTTTGGGTTGGACCTGAGGCCTGAGGCTGCTGATGACTGCTGCAAAGTACTCCCATGGTCCCTAGGCATTTTCTTTTTAAAGAAGCAAACACATCAGGCTGTATGCTTAGCAACTAGCCAGTGGCAGATGTGAGCTGCCATCACTCATGGCTCCAAACTTTGGCCCAGTAGCTGCCATAAAGGCCTGGGCATTTGTACCAAGGTAGAGAGGGAGACACCCACACTGTGGTGCCCTTCCTAACAGAAGGCCAACACGGGGTCCACCTGACTCCCTAACCCTGCTGTAGAGAGGGGCTTTCTAGTCCCCACAGGCCACTGCAACCAGCCATTCCCAGGCAGCCCTTCCTGGCAATCGTGGCGGTTGGGCAGCACAGAGTGGTGATGCCCTGCTAGCTCTGGTTTCAGAGGGGACAGTGCTGGGAGCCCATGTGGGTCGGATTACAGCCTGACTCAGCACTTCCTGAGGAGGCCCGGCAGTGAGGACTGGGATGGAGGTGGGGAGAAGGGTCACCTTGCAAAGATGCAGAGGCAGGTTTCATACACGCAGGGTGAATGCAAATGGACATGTACAAACCAGGTCAGTGGTCCCTAACACGCCCTTGGAAGAAAGGGAAGCACCCACCTCCCCAGGATATACATGTTCACTTGCACTTCCAGAGAAGAAACTGTCCACCAAAGGAAAATCCATCCTTGGGATGCCTCAGAAGAGCCCCTGGCTGACATGGCCACATGACCTCCGCCCTACAGAACACCATGAAGGAGCCAAAAAGAATGAGGAGTGCCACATGCAGAGGTGGAAAGAGCCGCGGAGGCGAGGGAGGCGGCAGAGCAGCGGGGTGGTATGGGGCACTCACTCCAGGCCATCCCTCCTCCCCGGAGATCCCGGCTCCACAGTTCACCAGCTGTGCCTCAGTCTCCACTCTGTAAGGTGTGGATAATAAAAGCACCTACCTCACAGGGGTATGGTGAGTACTGAATACATTAATGTCTTTCAAGTGCTCAGCCTAGTACCTGACACACAGTATGGGCTCATCAAATGTCAGCAGTGCATGCCACAAGGGGTGACACTTGTGGGAAAAAAAACAAAATAATACCATGTTCTATATGAGAGTTTACGGGGATACAGATGCTTGAGTACATGCCCAGAAGACAGTGTAGAAAGAAACATGTCATTTGGGAAGCTAAGGAGGGCAGATCACCTGAGGTCAGGAGTTCAAGACCATCCTGACCAACATGGTGAAACCCGGTCTCTACTAAAAACACACACACACAAAATGAGCTGGGTGTGGTGGCCTGTGCCTGTAGCCCCACTTACTTGAGAGGCTAAGGCAGGGGAATTGCTTGAACCCAGGAGGCACAGGTTGCAGTGAGCCAAGATCACGCCACTGCATTCCAGCCTAGAGATGAAGCAAGACTCCATCTCAAAAAAAAAAAGAAAGAAACATGATGCACTTAAAATGCCTGGACCCGAGTGGTCAGGAGGGATTACTTTAACTTCTTACCAACAAAATGAAAATTGGTGTAAGAACAAGGGAGGAAGCGCGTAAGAGCTGATGGAGATGTCATCTAGTTCCCCTCAGCCCCCGGGCCTGGAACCCCCTTCCCCGTAGGCCTGGAAGGTACTCTCTGGCTTGGGACCTTGGGACGGCAGGCTCAGCCCAACTTTACCTGGTGAATGATTCCAGATCCAGGCCTCCAGAAGCCCACGCCGTATTTGGCACCTGCAGTTGCCAGGAAATTATAAACTTCCTGGTTGATGTCCTATTGAGACAATCAATAATTGGGCATTAGCAACATAGTATGTGTCCAGGTGACCCTCACCAAGCCCTTCCCACCCCCCAGCCTCCCCTCTGACTCTGAAGACAGGCCCTCTCTTGGAGACTTTCTAAAAATAATTCCAAAGGGCTTGGATGTTGGCCCAGTCTCCATTAGCAGTACCAGAGAGAAAGACGGAGCAGAGATGGAGCCCTAGTTCTGTGACACCTGGCCAGGGTGGTGGGTTTGGAACAAGTCCCTGCCCTGGTCTGGGTCTCAGTTTCCTTATCTGGAGAAGGGACTAGCCTAAATAACTGCTAAGGGTCCCTGTAGCACTCAAGTGTCCAGCGGAGGCCAGCAGTGCAAAGGCAGGCCCTGGCCTAGGCACAGTGGCTCTCATGCCTGTAATCCCAGCACTTTGGGAGGCCAAGGCAGGTGGATCACTTGAGATCAGGAGTTCAAAACTAGCCTGGCCAACATGGCAAAACCCTGGCTCTACTAAAAATACAAAAATTAGCCGGGTGTGGTAGCACATGTCTGTAGTTCCAGCTACTCGGGAGGCTGAGGCACAATAATTGGTTGAACCTGGGAGACAGAGGTTGCTGTGAGCTAAGATGGTGCCACTGCACTCCAGCCTAGGAGACAGAGAAAGCCTCTGTCTCAAAAAATAAAAATAAAATAAATAAATAAAAATTAGGCGTGCACCTGTGGTCCCAGTTACTTGGGTAGCTGAGGCAGGAGGATCACTTGAGCCTAGGAGTTAAGGGCTGCAATGAGCTGAGATTGCACCACTGCACTCTGGCCTGAGCGACAGGGCAAGACTGTCTCAAAAAAACAAGGTACGGCAGGGCATGATGCTCACACCTGTAATCCAATTACTTTCGGAGGCCAAGATGGGTGGAACACAAGATGAGGAGTTTGAGACCAGAATGACCAACATAGTGACACCCCATCTCTATTAAAAATACAAAACTTAGTTGGGTGTAATGGCACATGCCTGTAATCCCAGATACTCAGAAGGCTGAGGCAGGAGAATTGCTTGAACCTGGGTGGCGGATGTTGCAGTGAGCTCAGATCACACCATTGCACTCTAGCCTGGGTGACAGAGCAAGACTCCATCTCAAAAACAAAAGAAAACAAAACCAAACAAAAACCTCAGAGGCTCAGAGATGAAATCACTTGCTGGAGATGCCAGACTTAGATGACACCTGAGACTGCCCGGGGACTGATGTCTGGCCATCAGAGGTGCTGGATTCTTGGTAATGTTTCATGGGCCCAATGGAAGGTTGTCAAATGGGCTACTGTTCTGAAAAGGTTTCAGCAAAACAAAATGATGCTACAGGCTGTAGCCATCCTGCCTGTAATCTGAAGGAAGCTTCCGTGGGGGACAGGGGAGGCCCCACTGCACAGTAGATGTGAGGCCAGGAGTTATCTGGAAGACATGGCAGGTCCCTGGACAAATGAGACTGGCCCCAGTGACGAAAGGATGGGACTTCGGTGGACTCTATCAAGTTCCAAAGGAGGAACTAGGAAATGAGACCTGCCAGCCTCTGGCATGGGAGAGCCATGCTTCAGAGAAGAGGCCCCAGCCAGCGCCCTCAGACCCTTGATAAGATACACTCAAACCACATGCCCCTTTCAATGAAACTCCAGACCAGTGTGTGTCCTTCTGAAGTCCCATTTGGTTCTCCCAGGTAAAAGAATGGCAAAGAACTTGGGTTTCCAGAGCAGTCTTTTCCAATTAATAATTAATATGCCAGCTCTTTCATTTGCAAAACAGTCACTTAGGAAATTGGTATTAAGCACAGGAGGCCGTGGTCGTGTCTGGGTGCATGTGCCTATATGTCTGTGTTGAGTGTGGGGAAGGGGTGTGGGAGGGCCCTGGACTGAGCCCCAGCCAGAAGAACCCTTTAAAAATACATGTAAAATGTCCATATCCTAGTTCAGGCCTGGCAGCTCATGCCTATAATCCCAGCACTTTTGGAGGCTGAGGTGAGCAGATCACCTGAGGTCAGGAGTTCGAGGCCAGCCTGGCCAATATGATCAAATGCAGTCTCTACTAAAAATATGAAAATTAGCTGGGGGTGGTGATGGGAGCCTATAATCTCAGCTACTTGGGAGGCTGAGGCATGAGAATCACTTGAACCTGGGAGGTAGAGGTTGCAGTGAGTCAAGATCATGCCACCGTACTCCAGCCTGGGCAACAGATTGAGACTGCATCTCAAAACAAAAACAAAAACAAAAAAACAAAAGACTATATTCTTCTAGGACTCTGAGGATGCTGACCATAGCCCTTCCCAGAGCCCTCGAGTCCCTGGCTGCCCCTGCCCCACTCATACCACCTGCTCTTCCAAACACAGAGAACTCCACCACTATAGGCTCCCTTTCACTTCCACAAAAGCATGAAGTGTCTTCCTGCCCCAGGGCCTTTGCAAATGCTGTTCTTTCTAGTATGTTCTTCCTTCAGTCCATGCAACTCATACGTTCAGATCAGGTTATCTGTCACATCCTCAAAGAAGCTATCTTTTTCACCCAACATCTAAATTAGACCTCTTTCTTTTTTTTTGAGATGGAGTTTTGCTCTTGTTGCCCAGGCTGGAGTGCAATGGCACGATCTTAGCTCACTGCAACCTCCGCCTCCTGGGTTCAAGCGATTCTCCTGCCTCAGCCTCCCAAGTAGCTGGGAATTACAAGCATGCACCACCACGCCCAGCTAATTTTTTATATTTTTAGTAGAGATGGGGTTTCTCCACATTGGTCAGGCTGGTCTCAAACTGCCGACCTTAGGTGATCCACCTGCCTCAGCCTCCCAAAGTGCTGGGTTTATAGGCGTGAGCCACCCCACTTGGCCTAGGCCTCTTTCTTATACTGACTGAGTCCCGTACTTTTCTTTCCTAACACACATCCCAATCTGCAGTTACCTACCTCGACCACTGTTTAGCATCCACCCCTCTGACCAGATCCATGAAGGCTGGGCACCTGCCTGACCTGTTCACGCTGAACTCCAGCACCTAGCCCAGTGCCTGACACATAAAGAATGTTCAGTAAATGTTTGTTGAATGCATGATGAAATGAGCTCTGAATCCTATGACTGTGAATCTCATCTCCAGAAAACTGACTCTGAGCCCATAACGCAAGCAGAGGGCCAGCCCCTAAAGGTAGTGGCCCTGCTATGGGCAGCTGTCCCCAGGGCTGAAGAGGACCCACGTTCCTGGCCATGTGCAGCTCCCGGCACTGTGGGAGCTCCTAACATTACCCCCACCAGGACTCTCCTTTCAGCTGAGTGGAAAGAGCCACTGTGGAGCCAGGATACGCACCAGGGGGCCAGGGTGGAAGAGCAGGCCTGAGTGGGAGCGCTGCCCTGAGTGTTTCCCATGGGGCTGGGAGGCTTTGAGCCATGCTGACCCCGGGGAGCTGGAGCGCTTTCAATCGCATGCCCACAGGCCAAGGCCCTGCCAGCATTCAGCTCCTGCCAATGCCCCTCCCCATGAGGGCCATCTACTCCCACTGCAGGGGCCGGAGAGTGGGGAGGCCCAGAGCTGGCAGAGAGGTCTGCTGTTGCTAAGGGCAGGCTTACACAAAGGTCCCACAAGCCGAGCCTGGGAGAAGGAGCAGGGACTCTATTTCATAGAAGGGTGAGGGAAAGGCCTTCAGCATGGCACACAGTCACCCCCATGTAGTTAAGTGAAATTCACAGAATGGCCCCTAAAGGAGACTTCTTTTTTTTTTTTTTTAGACAGAGTTTCGCTCTTGTTACCCAGGCTGGAGTGCAATGGCGCGATCTCGGCTCACTGCAACCTCCTCCTCCTGGGTTCAGGCAATTCTCCTGCCTCAGCCTCCTGAGTAGCTGGGATTACAGGCACGCGCCACCATGCCCAGCTAATTTTTGTATTTTTAGTAGAGATGGGGTTTCACCGTGTTGACCAGGATGGTCTCGATCTCTTGACCTCGTGATCCACCCACCTCGGCCTCCCAAAGTGCTGGGATTACAGGCTTGAGCCACCATGCCCAGCCCAAAGGAGACTTCTTAGTGAGAGAGGACCAGAGTGGGAGCTGGGATCAGGGCTGAGTCCTGACTGTGCTCTCGTATAGTTACAGAACTTAAGTATGGTGCCATGGCCGCCTGAAATTTACAAACGGTGACCCTATCGGGCCTACCTCCCAGACAGGGTCCTCAGGGGGTTAGAGAAGAGCAGGAGTGAGTGCAAATGGGATGCTGGCAAACTGTGCGAAGATGCGCCCCTCACTGCTCAGGCAGAAAGGGAGGTCTGTAGGGTCCCTTCCAGAGCACCTGCAAGGATCTGTATCATCTTTCCAACGGGACAGAAAAAGGATCTTTAGTGTGCTAAGGTCAAGGATGATTTTTACTTTCTTTAGGCTTCTTCTGTATTTTGTAACATAATGAGCAAGTGGTATTTTTAGAAAGAGAAAAGAGCAAAACCAAGTTTTTTTTTTTTTTTTTTTTTGAGACAGAGTTTCGCTCTTGTTACCCAGGCTGGAGTGCAATGGCGCGATCTCGGCTCACCGCAACCTCCGCCTCCTGGGTTCAGGCAATTCTCCTGCCTCAGCCTCCTGAGTAGCTGGGATTACAGGCACGCGCCACCATGCCCAGCTAACTTTTTGTATATTTAGTAGAGACGGGGTTTCACCATGTTGACCAGGATGGTCTCGATCTCTCGACCTCGTGATCCACCCGCCTCGGCCTCCCAAAGTGCTGGGATTACAGGCTTGAGCCACTGCGCCCAGCTAAAACCAAGTTTTAAAAGCAGACCAATCCAAAGACCTGTGAGCATTTGGAGGCAATGCCGTGGTTTGCTCCAGTGTAAGGGTGAGGCCTCTCGTCCTGTCTCACCCGCTTGCCCACCTCCAACGCCACCTTCAGCTCAC
The DNA here is from genome assembly GCF_048565385.1 of Saimiri boliviensis. Taxonomy (NCBI): domain Eukaryota; kingdom Metazoa; phylum Chordata; class Mammalia; order Primates; family Cebidae; genus Saimiri; species Saimiri boliviensis. The sequence goes on from NC_133469.1 coordinate 9,946,288, forward strand.
CTTGGCCCGGCGCAAGTCTTTCTCGCCCCCGAGCTGGGCCTCAATCAGATGGTCACAGTGGATGGTAGATGGCACGGCCACCTTGGGCAGCCCACTGCTGATGAACTGCAGCATGGCCATCTGGGCCGTCGCATCCTGCATGGCCACGCGGTCCGGCCGCAGCCGCAGGTAGGTCTTGCCCCGCTCAATTTCCTGGCCGGCCGGGTCATCCAGGTGTCCATACACAATCTTCTCCGACAAGGTCAGAGGCCGGTTCAATCTATGAAGAGAAGAGCAAGGGGTGGCCTGGTGCCAGCTGCATGACCTCCTCCCACCCTGCCTCTCCTTCTCAGTCCACATGGTAACCTCGACAGTGGTCAGGGACAGGGAGCCTGAACTCAGGACCTCCCGTTCCACTTGGGTGGGGACTGCTGGGTCCTGCTGACCACAGCACCGCCTCACCTCCTGTAGCACCTGACACTCAGGTGCTCCACAATTACTTGATGAGTAAGTGAATGACAACAACACAAGAGGGCAGGGCTGGTTCTCTTCAAAGGATCCTGGCTTTCCCAGCATATTAAATGCTATTATCTAGTAAGTCCCTATAACACACATCTCATCATTCTTGCCATTTTACAAAACAACCCAGAAGAAAAAGGCTCAGCAGAGTGACCAAGTTCACAGGTAGATTCGCTACTTCCCTCTGTGCCCTTTGCCCCACTAAGATGCAAGGAATCAGGACCAGCACCTCCTTCACCTGCCCACCCCATTAGCCATCCACAACCCTCCACGCCTCAGGCAAGGGATTCCTGGTTACCAAGCTATGACACTAAAGCTTTGCCCATCAGCCCCGCTCGCTTTCACTGCGTAGACAGGAGTATGTGTCAGCTTTCAAGAATGGAGACCCAGTCACTGCCACCTGTCTCTCACTGCTCCTCCTCTTCCTAGGCCCCACTTCCCCCAAGGCTCCACCCCTCCCTTCCTCATCAGAGCCAAAATGGCAGTCCAAATCTGCCCTGGGGTCCAGCCCTGTCAGGACTCAACGGCCTTCTCACCGCCAGCCTCCCACCCATCTAGACTGAGCTCTGCGCAGGTCCACTCCCCCAACCAGGCTCGACATTCCCCACTGACTCCCAGCTGCACCTACACAACAGAGCAGCTATCCCACCTGCCACGATAGCCCCTGCTGGACCTCACGCTCTGCCCCCCAGAATTCTCAAAGCCTAGGCCAAACTTGAGATGTTCCTAGGGAAGAGAGTTTGACCCACACCTGACAGGCTCTGCCCTATTGTTTGAGGCCAAGAAAGAAGTGTCAGACTGGGAGTCAGAAGTGCTGTCAAGGAGTCGAACCCTGACCTGGGGGCCTAGTGTAGTGGCTCACACCTATAATCCAGCACTTTGGGAGACCAAAGCAGAAGGATCGCTTGAGGCCAGTTCAAGATCAGCCTGGGCAACAGAGTGAAACCTCAACTCTATGAAAAATAGAATGAACCAGGTAGAGTGATGAATGCTTATAGTCCCAGCTACGCAGGAGGCTGAGGCAGGAGGATTGCTTAAGCCTAAGAGATTGAGGCTGCGGTGAGCTGTGATCACACCGCTGCACTCCAGCTTGAGCAACAGGGCAAGATGCTATCTCTAATAAAAGAAAATAAAACAACAACAACAACAAAAAACCCAAACCTAATCTATCACTGAAGCCGCTATTTAACAAGATAAGCAACTGCTCTCCTCAGTGAGCTCAGTCAGCCCATCTCTAAAGTCCAGGGCTTGTGCTTCTACAGCTGCTGCTGCTTTTTTTTTTTTTTTTTTTTTTGAGACAGAGTCTTGCTCTGTTGCGCAGGCTGGAGTGCAGTGGCATGATCTCAGCTCACAGCAACCTCCCCTCCTGGTTCAAGCGATTCTCCTGCCTCAGCCTCCCTAGTAGCTAGGACTGCAGGGGTGCGCCACCATGCCCATTGAATTTTTGTATTTTTAGTAGAGATGGGATTTCACCATATTGGCCAGGATGGTCTCAAACTCCTGACCTCAGGATCCGACTGCTTCAGCCTCCCAAAGTGCTGGGATTACAAGCATGAGCCACTGTGCCTGGCTATAGCGCTTCATTTTTAAACAGGTTTATTGAGGTATAATTGGCATATAATAAACTGCGTATTTAAGGTACAATTTGCTAAATTTTGACAGTGTATACACCTGTGAAACCAGCACCACAATCAAGATACTGACCATATCCATCTCTCCTGCACGTTTCCCCGCCCCTTGGTGACTCCCTCCCACCCCTCTGCCCGGCCACCACTGATGTGCTTTCCATCACTAGAGACCAGCGTTAATGTAGCATTCACTTTCAGCTCAGCATTATCTTAAACATATTCATGTATAAAACTCATTTTATCCTCACAGCACAGATGACGAAGCTGCAGCACAGAGGGACGGAGTAGCTTGCTCCAGACCACGAAGCCAGCAGGGGGCACAGGTGGACCACCAGGAGGCAGCAGTGTGGACCTGCCTCTGTGCTCCTGATGCTAACCTACAGTCTCTCCACACCTGGAACCTAGAACAGGCCGGCACCTGGTGAATGTCCAGTTTTCATTGTTATTATTACTATTCAGACAGGGTCTTGCTGTGTCACCCAGGCTGGAGTACAGTGGCACAATCATAGCTCACCTCAGTCTTGACCTTTCAGGCTCAAGCGATCCTCCTGCCTCAGCCTCTGAGTAGCTGGGATTATAGGCACATAACACCACACTGGTTAATTTTATTTATTGATTAATTGATTTTTATAGAAATGGAGTACTGCTATATTGACCAGGCTGCTCTTGAACTCCTAGGCTTAAGTGATCTTCCTGAAGAGCTGGGATTACAGGTGCCAGCCACCTCTTCCTGCCTCTGTTATCATTATTGTTATCAACAATATGAATGCTGAGAAGGTAGAGCAACTTCCTTCTGCAAGCTGGGTTCCAGTCCCTCACCCCCAAGTTTACCTAACCTCTTCAAAGTAAGAGTTTCAGGCCGGGTGCAGTGGCTCACGATTGTCATCCTAGCATTTTAGGAGGCTGAGGCGAACAGCTGACCGACCACTTGAGTTCAGGAGTTCGAGACTAGCCTGGGCAACATGGCAAAACTCCACCTCTACAAAATATAAAAAGAAGCCAGGCATGGTGGCATGTGCCTACAGTCCCAGATACATGGAAGGCTGAGGTAGGAGGATGGATTGACCCCAAAAGGTCAAGGCTGCAGTGAGCCATGATCGAACCACTGCACTCCAGCTTGGGTAACAGAGCAAGACCCTACCCAAAAAAAAAAAAGAAAAGTTCCCTAAGGTGCTGGATCTGCCAGCAACAGCGGGCCAACTGGCCATGCTGAGCATCTCTACGAATAAAAATAGCACTAGCCTGAGGTACAGCCTGCGCTGATCGTGGCAACACCGCCAGTGCTGGTGTACAGGCAATGACTCACTGCAGGGAGCACAACCCCTCCTTCTGGGCCCCAAGGCAGACAAAAAATAGCACATGGGCTCAAAAACCCAAGGCCTTGGAAGCAAATGACTGAAGCTGTATAAAAAAGCTCAAAGCTTTAGGATGGGTTCATCCTTGAATGTCCCTGAGGATTAACTGAAGATGACAAAATGGGTCTTCATGTCCATCTGTCCCTCTGCTCTCCAGATGACACAAATCCAGTTCTCAAGAATAGGTTTAGACCCCTTCTGCCAGAGACATAAGGTGGAAGACGAGTCTCCCAGCAAGTTCCCCTGGCTTTCTAAAAAATTCTTAGAATAGAATGCTTTTTTTTTTTTTTTTTTTAAAGTCAGAGTCTCTTCCTCTGTCGCCAGACACCACTCTGGGTGGAGTGCAGTGGCATGGTCTGAGCTCACTGCAATGTCCGCATCCAGGGTTCAAGTGATTCTCATGACTCAGCCTCCCGGGTAGCTGGGATTATAGGCATCTGCCACCATGCCTGACTGATTTTTTGGATTTTTAGTAGAGATGGGGTTTCACCATGCTGGAGGCTGCTGGAGATACAGACTAAGGAAGTCCCTACCGTTAAAACCAAAGTGGGGGCCAGGCATGGTGGCTTATGCCTGTAATTCCAGCACTTTGGGAGGCCGAGGTGGGCGAATTCCTGAGACCTGGCTATGGTTCACATCTAGAGGCTTCTTTTTTTTTGAGGCGGAGTTTCGCTCTTGTTACCCAGGCTGGAGTGCAATGGCACGATCTCGGCTCACCGCAACCTCCACCTCCTGGGTTCAGGCAATTCTCCTGCCTCAGCCTCCTGAGTAGCTGGGATTACAGGCACGCGCCACCATGCCCAGCTAATTTTTTGTATTTTTAGTAGAGACGGGGTTTCACCATGTTGACCAGGATGGTCTCGATCTCTCGACCTCGTGATCCACCCGCCTCGGCCTCCCAAAGTGCTGGGATTACAGGCTTGAGCCACCGCGCCCGGCCGTAGAGGCTTCTTAACAACACAGATTCTCCCTTGGCAGAAAAGGGCAGAAATTCCACCACTGATCTGGAATGCCTTTCCTCAGCAGAAACCTTTGTACTCTGAATACCTTGACCCTACCACCATCACCAACCATCTGTCACGAAACACCTCCTTTGCTGCCTGACTGGGGCAGGCAGAGGCAGTGCCCTTCAGCAGTCATAGGCTCCCTTCTGCAGCCTTACCGTTTGCGAACAATGTTAATGTTCTTCTCTAGCAGGTCGTAGTGGATGTACTCATTGGGCTCAAAGTGGCTCATTGCCACCTTGGCCCGTTGGCACAGGACTGAGGCCACATGGTACTGCCGCACACCCAGGGCTTTCTGCAAGAAGAAACATGACAGCCACTGTCAATGGAGCATTTGGGAGAGTCCATACCTGAGGGCAGCTCAGCATGGTGAAAAAGTACAGGAATTAAAGTGTCAAGAGCTGTTCAGGAACTGCAGCCTCAGTTTCCTCATCTGCAACACAGGGATGCCACAAGGAACACAGCCTGGGGTAGGAAAAAAGTGCAAGGGGTTTATAGGCAAAATCGCTGGGATCAAAGTCAAGTTGTATCAGTATAAGAGAAGCCCTGATGGTCTAAAACCCAGATGAGATAGAAAATAAGGATATAACCAACTCTCGTGATCACACAAGGGTACTGGGAAGGTTAAATGAGACCACAAGTGAAAGTCCTCATTAAGCTGTAAAGCACTACCCAAACAATAGTGCTAGTAGTCTACTGGTACTATAAGCTCCTAGAGGGTTGAGATCAAGCCTCATTTATCTTACTCACCTCTATGTCTGCGCTACCTGGCACATACTGGAGATTCAACATATATCTGTGGGTCAGAGGGAAGAATGAATGAGGAAAACCCTGTGCATGAGCTTTGGATGTTTCCTCATCCCTTCAAAAGGTAATGCCTAATTCCCCGCCCTTTTCTTTTTTTGAGACAGAGTCTTACTCTATCACCCAGGCTGGAGTACAGTGGTGGGGTCTTAGCTCACTTCAACCTCTGCATCCTGGATTCAAGCTTCAGATTCTCCTGCCTCAGCTTCCAGAGTAGCTGGGATTACAGGCACCTGCCACCACACCTGGGTAATTTTTGTATTTTTAGTAGAGACAGAGTTTCACCATGTTGGCCAGGCTTGTCTCAAACTCCTGACTTCAAATGATCCACCCGCCTTGGCCTCTCAAAGTGCAGGAATTACAGGTGTGAGCCACTTTGCCTTGCCATTACCCTCCCTTTGAATGCATGGTGGACTTACTTCTACTTTATAGAATGTAACAGGTGATGCTATGAGACTTGGAGACTACATCAGTAAAGAACAGCTTCTGCCTGGCTTTCTCTCTCTAGGACTGCTCTGGGGGAAAACAGTCCCCATGTTGTTAGCAGTCCTGGGAGAGGACCACCTAGACAGGAACAGAGGCCTCTTGCCAACAGTCAGCACCACCTTGCCAGTTGTAGTGAGCCACCTTGCAAGCGAATGCTCCAGCCCCAGTTCAAGCCATCAGATAACTAGCCCTGGCAGACATCTTCACTGCAACTTCTGGAGAGGCCTCAAGCCAGAACCACCCAGCCAAGTCACTCCCAGTTTCCTGGCCCACAGAAATATGAGATAAATGCTTGTTGCTGTTTTAAGCTTCTAAGTTTGGGGGCAATTTGTTACACAGCAATAAACAAATGATTGTTATGGTGGGATCTGTGTTATTCAATTTAATTTTTCTTTCTTAAAACACAGCATCTCATTCTATTCCCCAGGCTGGAATGAAGGGGCAAGATCGTAGCTCCCTGCAGTCTGGAACTCCTGAGCTCAAACGATCCTTCCACCTTAGCTGCCTCAGTAGCTGGGACTACAGGTGCACACTAGAAGACCCAATTATTTTATTTTATTTATTTATTTGTTTATTTTTGAGACGAAGTCTTGCTCTGCCACCAGGCTGGAATTCAATGGCACAATCTTGGCTCACTGCAACCTCTGCCTCCCAGCTTCAAACAATTCTCCTGTCTCAGCCTCTTGAGTAGCTGGGATTACAGGTGCACACCACCACATTGGGCTAATTTTTGTATTTTTAGTAGAGATGGGGTTTCACCATATTGATCAGGCTGGTCTCGAACTCTTGACCTCAGGTGATCTACCTGACTTGGCCTCCCAAAGTGCTAGGATTATAGAGCCACTGCACCCAACTCAACCTGATTATTATTATTATTTTTTTTTGTAGTGACAGAGTCTCACTATGTTGCCCAGGCTGGTCTCAAACTCCTGGTCTCAAGTGATCCTCCCGCCTCAGCCTCCCAGAGCACTGAGATTACAGGCATGAGCCACTGTACCTGGCCTGTATTAGTTAATTTTAAACTATAAATGATAACCCTCAATGGTAACCCTTTGTTACCAGAAAAGAATAAATGAATCCAAAGAAATAATAGAAAGAGGCCAGGCGCGGCGGCTTAAGCCTGTAATCCTAGCACTTTGGGAGGCCAAGGGGGGTAGATCACCTGAGGTCAGGAATTCGAGACCAGCCTGGCCAACATAGCAAAACCCCGCCTCAACTAAAAACACAAAAATTAGCCAGGCATAGTGGCAGGCACTTATAATCCCAGCTACCTAGGAGGCTGAGGCAGGAGAATTGCTTGAACCCAGCGGGTAGAGGTTGTAGTGAGCCAAGATCATGCCACTTCACTCCAGCCGGAGTGACAGAGCAAAACTCCGTCTCAAAAAAAAAAAAAAAAAAAAAAAAAAAAAGAGGGCCGGGCACGGTGGCTCAAGCCTGTAATCCCAGCACTTTGGGAGGCCAAGGTGGGTGGATCATGAGGTCAAGAGATCGAGACCATCCTGGTCAACATGGTGAAATCCTGTCTCTACTAAAAAAAAAATACAAAAAATTAGCTGGGCATAGTAATGGGCACGTGCCTGTAATCCCAGCTACTCAGGAGGCTGAGGCAGGAGAATTGCCTGAACCCAGGAGGCGGAGGTTGCAGTGAGCCGAGATCGCGCCATTGCACTCCAGCCTGGGTTAACAAGAGCAAAACTCTGTCTGAAAAAAAAAGAAAAGAAAAGAAAAGAAAGAAATGACAGCAAGAAGGAAAGAGCTGCTTCCTTTCGAGATGGCTGGTGTTCCCCGTCATACCCTGGGGTAAGGAAAGAGGCAAAGCTGAAGCCACTGCCCCTGGCTCCCTTCTTTATGTCACCTGGATATGTAATCCAAACCCTGTTCAGCAGCTGAACCCAGTATGTACCCACAGCAGGCATTCCTGGTTCCAGTCACCCAGTAGTGAGAATTGGCCACATTCTGAAACAGCGCCCCCACAACCACCATCCATTCTAACCTATCTATGGCAGGGGCGACATCCCCGGTGCAGACTTCACACCCATTTCCACTCAAGCTCAAACCTAATGGCTCCTCACTGCCTGCTCACTGGGTAGGTGCAAAGAACCCACCAATGACATGATGTCAAAGGACATTCCACAGTGCATGTGCGTAGAAGAAGGTAGTACATTTCAGCTGCAGTGATAAACACTACCCTGTGACAGGGGGAGGAGCCCAGCACATGGGATGGATGGGGTAGCAGAGCCCTGGGTTTAAAGAAGGCCCCGCAACTTACCAATCCTGGGCAATTTAACCTCTTCAAGCAATCATTTCTTCACAGAGCTATTGTGAGGATCTGGAAAGATTAGTACTAAGTGCATTTCTATTATTGACCTGTGCATTCATAAGTGTATACACAGCTAACCCCACCATGTTCTTCACTTAAATGAGAAACCATACAAGTTGTTCTGCAACTCATCTTTTTCTTTTGATTTTTTTTTTTTTTTGAGACGGAGTTTTGCGCTTGTTACCCAGGCTGGAGTGCAATGGCGTGATCTCAGCTCACCGCAACCTCCACCTCCTGGGTTCAAGCAATTCTCCTGCCTCAGCCTCCTGAGTAGCTGGGATTACAGGCACGTGCCACCATGCCCAGCTAATTTTTTGTATTTTTAGTAGAGACGGGGTTTCACCATGTTGACCAGGATGGTCTCGATCTTTCAACCTCGTGATCCACCCGCCTCGGCCTCCCAAAGTGCTGGGATTACAGGCTTGAGCCACCGCACCCGGCCCTGATTTCTTTTCTTTTTTTTTTTTTTTTTTTGAGACAGAGTCTCGCTCTGTTGCCCAGGTGAGAATGTAGTGGTGCGATCTTGGCTCACTCAAACCTTTGCCTTCCAGGTTCAAGCAATTCTCCTGCCTCAACCTCCCAAGAAGCTAGGGACTACAGGTGTGTACCAGCACCCCGGCTAATTTTTGTATTTTTTTGGTGGAGATGGATTTCACCACATTGCCCAGGCTGGTCTCAAACTCCTGACCTCAAGTGATCCACCCACCTCAGCCTCCCAGAGTGCTGGGATTACAGGCGTGAGCCACCAAGCCTGGCCTGCAACTCATCTTTTTCATTTACTAACACATCTTAGATATATTTCCAATGTGAAATTACCAATCTGTTTCTTTATTTTTACAAATTAATTGCTCTAAGATTCAGTTTCCATAAAAATAAAAACAACTGTAACAATATTTATTGCCTAGGCCAGCCGGCAAGGCAATAAATTATAATCCTATCTATAGTACCAGGAAAAGCCAAGGGGCCAATTCCCACAAGCCAGGGCACAGTTAAACAAACTACAGACTACATATCAATACCTAGAAATAGGCTTAAGAAATAATGCTGGGCCAGGCGCGGTGGCTCAAGCCTGTAATCCTAACAGTTTAGTGGGCCAATGCAGGAAGACTGCTTGAGATCGGGAATTCAAGACCAACCTGGCCGACATAGCAAAAGCTCTCAAAGACAAAATAGGCCAGGCTCACACCTGTAATCCCAACACTTTGGAAGACTGAGGCAGGAGGATCACTTGAGCCCATGAGTTCCAGATTGCAGTGAGCTATGACCTTGCCACTGCACTCTGGCCTGAGCAACAGAACAAGACCTCAAAACACAACAAGCAGGGCATAGTGGCTCATGCCTGTAATTCCAGCACTTTGAGAGGCTGAGGCAGGCGGATCACGAGGTCAGGAGTTTGAGTCCAGCCTGGCCAACATGGTGAAATCCCATCTCTATTAAAAATACAAAAATTAGCGGGCTGTGGTGGCAGGCACCTGTAATCCCAGCTACTCAGGAGGCTGAGGCAGGAGAATCGCTTGAATCTGGAAGGCAAAGGTTGTAGTGAGCAGAGATCCCATCATTGCACTCCAGCCTGGATGACAGAGACTCCATTTCAAAAAACAAAACAAAAACAAAAAAACAAACAAAAACCCAAAAAACAAAATCGTATGTTGACACAGAATACAACTTATGGATAAAGAAAGACTATGGTGTACCTATGTGAGACAAGCGCGGTGTGACCTGAAATATATTACATGGTCTAATCTTCACAGCCACCCAGTGAAGCGGCTCCTGTGATCCTATGATTATCCTCTTTTCCCAGTCAGGAAACTGAGGCTTACACGGAGGATCAATGACAAGGCCACACTGTAGGAAGAGGGACCCAAATCCAGCCTGACTGACCCACGTGCCTACTGTTGCTCCAGGCAAGTTGTTTAACTCCTTAATGGAGATACACTTCACGGTGTTAAACACAAATGAAATCAGCTACACGTTTCACCCTTAATCCCCATGCCGTTCTGCTTTCCTGCTACGCGAAAGTGTCTGTTCTCTATACCCACCACCATCCAAGAGGACTTCCTGCCCTGATGAACGTGTTCTAGATCTGTGCTGTCCAATACAGGAGCCACTAGCCATGCGAGAACTGTGGCCGGTGCACGTGAGAAACTGAACTTTTTTTTTTTTTTTTTTGAGACGGAGTCACGCCCTGTCGCCCAGGCTGGGGTGTATGGCATGATCTCAGCTCACTGCAACCTCTGCCTCCTGAGTTCAAGTGATTCTCCCACCTCAGGCTCCCAAGTAGCTGCAATTATAGGCACATGCCACCATGCCAGGCCTTTTTTTTTTTTTTTTTTTTTTTGAGACTGAGTTTTGCTCTTGTTGCCCAGACTCGAGTGTGCAGTGGCGCAATCTTGGCTCATTGCAACCTCCACCTCCTGGGTTCAACTGATTCTCCTGCCTCAGCCTCCCAAGTGGCTGGGATTATAGGCCTGCCACCTCACCCAACTAAATTACCTCACTGCAACCTTGGCCTCAGGGATTCAAGCAATTCTCCAGCCTCAGCCTCGTGAATAGCTGGGATTACAGGCATGTGCTACCATACTGGCTAATTTTTGTAGTTTTAGTACAGAAGGGGTTTCACCATGTTGGTCAGGCTGGTCTTGAACTCCTGACCTTGTGATCTGCCTGCCTCAGCCTCCCAAAGTGTTAGGATTACAGGCATGAGCCACCTTGCCTGGCCTTTCTTTTTACTTTTTTTTTTTTCTTTTTTTTTTGAGACAGAGTTTTGCTCTTGTTACCCATGCTGGAGTGCAATGGCGCGATCTCAACTCACTGCAACCTCCGCCTCCTGGGTTCAGGCAATTCTCCTGCCTCAGCCTCCTGAGTAGCTGGGATTACAGGCACACGCCACTATGCCCAGCTAATTTTTTGTATTTTTAGTAGAGACGGGATTTCACCATGTTCACCAGGATGGTCTCGATCTCCTGACCTCGTGATCCGCCCGCCTCAGCCTTCAAGTGCTGGGATTACAGGCGTGAGCCACCGCGCCCTGCTCTTTTTTCTTTTTAAATAGAGACAAGGTCTCAGCATGTTGCCCAAGATGGTCTGGAACTCCTGGACTCAAGGGATCCTCTGACCTCGGCCTCCCAAAGTGCTGGGATTACAGAGATAAGTCACCGCACCTGGCCAAAGAATCAAATTTTTTATGTCACTGAATTTTAATTTAAATTGCCAGACTGAACAGCTTAGGTTTATAAATTAGTAACTATGAAACACTCATTCTTACTAGTCTTTCTGCTAATTGCGACAAAAAAGTAAAAGATAGCTAGACATTCTGCTTCAGCAATTCACCTAACTTCTCCAGGCCTGTTTTTCACACCTGTACTGAGGGAAATCTCAGCTTGGCTCCTGGCTTCAGAGCAATGAGAGGCTGAAAGTGCACGAAATGTCACAAGGAAATTGTGAAAAGCTGGGCCATATCAATATGCTTACCCTGTATTTTTTTTGGTGATTAGGTCAGAAGGGCTCTACCCTCCTGAATGGATTAATGCTGTTATTACAGGAGTGGGTTAGTTGTCATTCGAGTGGGTTCCTGATAAAGGGATAAGTCTGACTCCTTTTTCCCCTTTCTATTGCCCTTACACCTTCTTTTTTTTTTTTTTTTTTTTTTTTTTTGAGACGGAGTTTCGCCCTTGTTACCCAGGCTGGAGTGCAATGGCGCGATCTCGGCTCACCGCAACCTCCGCCTCCTGGGCTCAGGCAATTCTCCTGCCTCAGCCTCCTGAGTAGCTGGGATTACAGGCACGTGCCACCATGCCCAGCTAATTTTTTGCACTTTTAGTAGAGACGGGGTTTCACCATGTTGACCAGGATGGTCTCGATCTCTCGACCTCGTGATCCACCCGCCTCAGCCTCCCAAAGTGCTGGGATTACAGGCTTGAGCCACCGCGCCCGGCCTTTTTTTTTTTTTTTTTGAGACAGAGTTTCACTCTTGTTACCCAGGCTGTAGTGCAATGGCGCGATCTTGGCTCACCGCAACCTCCGCCTCTTGGGCTCAGGTAATTTTCCTGCCTCAGCCTTCTGAGTAGCTGGGATTACAAGCACACGCCACCATGCCCAGCTAATTTTTTGTATTTTTAGTAGAGACGGGGTTTCACCATGTTGGCCAGGATGGTCTCGATCTCTTGACCTCGTGATCCAACCGCCTCGGCCTCCCACAGTACTGAGATTACAGGCTTGAGCCACTGCACCCGGCCTTTTTTTTTTTTTAAGACTGGGTCTTGCTCTGACATGAGGCTGGAGTCCAGTGGTATGATCTCGGCTCACTGCAACCTCCACCTTCCAGGTTGGAGCAATTGTCCCGCCTCAGCCTCCCAAGTAGTTGGGATTACAGGTTTGGGCCACCGCACTCAGCTAATTTTTGTATTTTTAGTAGAGACAGGGTTTCACCATGTTGGCCAGGACGATCTCCATCTCTTGACCTCATAATCCACCTGCCCAGCCTCCCAAAGTGCTGTGACTACAGGCATGAGCCACCTCATCCAGCCTGCCCTTACGCTTTCTGCCATGTAATGACAAAGCGTGATGGCCCTCACCAGATGCAGCCCTTCAATCTTGGACTTCCCATCCTCCAGAACTATAAGAAATAAATTCCTAGGCTGGGCGCGGTGGCTCACGCCTGTAATCCCAGCACTTTGGGAGGCCGAGGCAGGTGGATCACTAGGTCAAGAGATCGAGACCATCCTGGTCAACATGGTGAAACCCCGTCTCTACTAAAAATACAAAAAAATTAGCTGGGCATGGTGGTGCGTGCCTGTAATCCCAGCTACTCAGGAGGCTGAGGCGGGAGAATTGCCTGAACCCAGGAGGCAGAGGTTGCAGTGAGCCGAGATCCCGCCATTGCACTCCAACCTGGGTAACAAGAGTGAAACTCCGTCTCAAAAAAAAAAAAAAAAGAAAGAAAGAAAGAAATTCCTTTTCTTTCCTTTTTTGAGACAGAGTTTCGCACTTGTTGCCCAGGTTGGAGTACAGTGGCGCAAGCTCGGCTCACTGCAATCTCTTCCTCCCTGGTTCAAGAATTCAAGCAATTCTTCCATCTCAGCCTCCTGAGTAGCTGGGATTACAGGACCCCGATACCATGTTCGGCTAATTTTATTTTTCTTTTTTTTGAGACGGATATTCGATCTTGTTGCCCAGGCCGGAGTGAAATGGCATGATCCTGGCTCACTGCAACCTCCGCCTCCTGGGTTCAAGCAATTCTCCTGCCTCGGCCTCCTGAGCAGCTGGGATTACAGGTATGTACCACCATGCCCAGCTAATTTTGTATTTTTAGTAGAGATGGGGTTTCACCATTTCAGTCAGGCTGGTCTCAAACTCCCAACCTCAGGGAACTGCCCACCTCAGCCTCCCAAAGCGCTGGGATTACATGTGTGAGCCATTGCACCCGGCCTAATTTTTTTGTATTTTTAGTATAGATGGGGTTTGATCATGTTGCCCAGGTTGGTTTCAAACTCCTGACCTCAGGTGATCTGCCCACCTCCGCCCCTCAAAGTGCAGGGATTACAGGCATGAGCCACCTTGCCTGGCCTAAATTCTTTTAATACATTACCCAGTATGTGGTATTCTGTTATAGCAACACAAAGTGAACTAAGACACCATGTGTCATTCATTCATGGACCACATATCTCTCATATGTTAAAAAAAAAATAAAAAAATAAAAACGACCAGCTTTGGGTCTTTACCCTACTCTTAGAATAAAAATAAAAACAATCACTTATAAAGCACCTGCTTTATGCCAAGCACTTTCTGGGCCTATTTTGAATTCCCAATATAACAGTGCAGGAAACTGTTATTCTCATCTTATAGATGTGGAAACTAGAGATCAGGGAATTAAGTCACAATTTGATAGCTGGTATGTAGTGACTCCAGGATGCAAGCTCAGGTCTCTCTGTGATGGACCATTCTTTGGATTCTGCTACCTCTAGAATCTTGGCCAGTCCCTCCTATGTCATATAGCCCATCCTTTCCCGGCACAGTATAATAGTTCAGGCAGTCAGATTGCCCAACCCAGCTCCAATACTTAACTGCTGTGACCCTGGGGAACTTATCTGAGCTCCCCAAGTCTTAGTTTTGCCATAAAGACAATGAAGATAAACTTCATAGCATTGATATAAAATGAAATCATTGACATAAAATGCTTGGCACATGGCCTGTTCATAGCAGAAGTGTTCCATGTGTGTTACAGTGTTATAAGGAAATTAATGTAAAACTAGAAGTGGTGACATTGTTACTTCTCCGGATATTGCCAGAAACAGCATGCCTCTTTGTATTTTTCTTACCGCAGACAGTTAAAGGCCCCTGTGGCTGATTAGCATTTTCCAGAAGCCTTAGCTCATCGAGTCCTTTGGCATTCCTGACCCCCTCTGATGTATTCCAGCTGCTCTGTACTGTTCCTCCTTGGTTACCTGACCCCCTTCCAACTTCGGACAAGTCATTCTAAAACTCTAAACTGATTTATTTAGGTGCCTCTCTTTCACCTCTCCAGATTATTTGTAATTTGTTAGAATCTGCCTTGGAAAGCCTGCCATCCCTCTCAAACCCCTTCTGCTCATAGAGTCCTGGCAGTGGGATCTCACATATCTGTTATCTGTGAAATTCAGAACCAGCCTTCTTCAAGGGCACTGAACATAATGAACTTCCTCGGCCAGAACAGATTCTAAAGGGACCTGCCACAGGGCTTTACAGATGCAGTTTTTCTTCTGTTTGGAATGGTCTCTGTCCACCACCATTCCCAGTCTGCCCTTTGCCTAGGGAATATCCAGTTGGTCCTTCAAACTCCAAATAGATTTTACTTTCTCAGGGAATCCTTCCCCGAATCCCTATCCCTATCAGAGTCTCTTATTATATATGCCCTTTGCCTCTTCTTGACTTCATTTATGAGAGGATGTCTGTCTCCATTTTAGTCTGTGAGCTCCACTAGGGAGAGATTGTGTCTGTTTATTCATAACTAAATTCCCCCAGCCTGAACAGCAAGCCTGATACACGGGAGGTGTTACATAAATACCAATTAGTTAAACAAAGGGATGTTGCTTCTACTTTCCCAACCAGCTCTTCCTTACTAAGGCGGGTTAAATACAGAGCAGGTTCAGATAGCCTTTCGAGAGCAGTTACCAAAGCAAATCAATACTTTATCAGTCTTAGATGCTTTTAGTAAGACTGTAAAGAGGATCAACATTTTTGAAAGACAATTAGGCAATACATATTAAAATGCAAAGTGTATGCACTCTTTGACTAGCTTTCTTTCTTCCAGGAAACTAATTAAAATACATGAAAGAGCAGAGAGACAGTCAAAGACACTGTCTGCAGCACTGTTTTTAACAGAACAACCCAATTGTCCATACACAGGGCACTGATTGAATAAATTCTGGCTCATGCACCATGGAATGCCACTCAACAGCTGTTTAAAAACAAGATAATGGTGATGGTTGTGCAACATTATGAACGTAATTAATACTAGTGAATTCAACACTGAAAGTGGTTTAAATGTCAAATTTTATGTTAGATTTGACCACAACTTTTTGTTAAAGAGTAAGCCAAGTCATCCTTTACCAGCAGGAAAACCTCCGTGATAGATCAAATGAAAATAATAACTAGCAAAACAGTATTAGAATATGAGCCCATTTCTTTTTTCTTTTTTCTGAGATAGAGTCTCACTCTGTCGCCCAGGTTGGAGTGCGGTGGTGCGATCTCAGCTCACTGCATCCTCTGCCTCCCGGGTTCAAGCAATTACTTGTGCCTCAGCTTCCTGAGTAGCTGGGACCACAGGCAGCTGCCACCACGCCCCACTGATTTTTGTGTTTTCGGTAGAGATGGAGTTACACTATGTTCCATGTTGGACAGGCTGATCTTCAACTCCTGATTTCAGGCGATCTGCCTGCCTCAGCCTCCTAAAGTGCTGGGATTACAAGTGTAAGCCACTGTGCCAGTTAATTTTTTTTTTTAAACAGAGTCTCGCTCTGTCGCCTGTAAGGAGTGCAATGGCGCGATCTCAGCACACTGCAACCTCTGCCTTCTGGGTTCAAGCCTCAGCCTCCTGAGTAGCTAGGATTACAGGTGTCTGCCACTACTTCTGGCTAATTTTTATAGTTTTAGTAGAGACGAGGGTTTCACCATGTTAGCCAGGTTGGTCTCAAACTCCTAGCCTCAAGTGATCCGCTGGACTCAAGTTATCTGCCAGCCTTAGCCTCCCAAAGTCCTAGGATCACATGGCCACTTCAGTAGCTTTTTTTCTTTTCTGACAGAGAGTCTCACTCTATTGCCTAGGCTGGAGTGCAGTTGCACAATCTCGGCTCACTGCAACCTCTGCCTCCCAGGTTCATGCAATTCTCCTGCCTCAGCCTCCCAGATAGCTGGGACTACAGGCGCATGCCACCACGACCAGCTAATTTTTTTCATATTTTTAGTAGAGACGGTGTTGACAAGAATGGTCTCAATCTCTTGACCTCATGATTCACCCGCCTCAGCATCCTAAAGTGCTGGGATTACAGGCAAGAGCTGGGATTACAATTGTGCCTGGCCAATTTTTGTATTTTTAGTAGAGCCAGGCTTTCACAATGTTGGCCAGGCTGGGCTTGAACTCCTGACCTCAGGTGATCCGCTTGCCTCAGCCTCCCAAAGTGTTAGGATTCCAGGCGTTAGCCACTGTGCCTGGTCTGTAACTTTTAAATGTTATATGATATATGTTTCTTTTGTAATCAGAAAAAGAAAAAATAAGCCAGGCAAATAGATGCAGAAAAGCACACTCCCTGAAGTGTAGAGTAGCATAATTGTTTGGTGGCAATTTGACAATAATCAAAAGCGTTTTGGTTTTTTGAAATGTGTAAACCCTTTGTTTCAGCAAGTGTACTTACAGGAAGTTATCATTGTGAAGGAAAAGGAAAAAAATGTACCTTTATAATAGCAGGATCTGGTTACCACCGCTTTAACCCAGAGATCAAATGTGGCACCACCGACAGCAGGACCACCCAACACCGGTGCCTCCTGGTGACACGGCCTCACCTATGCAGAATTCTTGCCCAGAATGTTTAAACTGAATCTAAGCAAGCTTTGGAAACTTACCTCCAGAGTAAGTGAAATGCAGGGGGAAAAAAAGAAAACAATCAAACCCAAAAAGTGAACATTCTATAAGAAAACTGGCCTGGTCTCTTCAAAGAGTCAATGTCATGGAATAGAAAGGGCTGAGGCAGGAAGTCGGGGTGCTGCTGTAGATTAAGAGAGATAGAAATGGAAAAACCAATGCAGTATATAATGTTTTTTTATTAGATCTTGATTTGGAAAAAGATAGCTGTCAAAGACATTTTGGAAGAAATTAAGAATGTAGTCTGGGTATTACTACTATGAGTATTATTAGGCTGGGCACGGTGGCTCACGCCTGTAATCCCAGCACTTTGGGAGGCGAGTAGATCACAAGGTCAGGAGATCGGGACCATCCTGGCCAACATGGTTAAACCCCATCTCTACTAAAAATACAAAAATTAGCCAGGCGTGGTGGCGTGTACCTGTAGTTCCAGCTACTCAGGAAGCTGAGGCAAGAAAACTGCTTGAACTCTTGGAAGGCAGAGGTTGCAGTGAGCCAAGATTGCACCACTGCACTCTAGGCTGGGTGACAGAGCGAGACTCCATCTCCAAAAAAAAAAAAAAAAAAAAAGAGTATTATTATTTATTTGGCCAGCGCAGGGCTCACACCTGTAATCCCCAGTACTTTAAGACCAGCCCAGACAACACAGTGAGACCCAGTCTCCACAAAAAATAAACAAAATTGGCTGAGCATGCTGGCACACACCTGTAGTCCTAGCTTGAGAGGCTGAGGTGGGAGGATAGCTTTAGCCTAGAAGGTCAAGGCTGCAATGGGCTGTGATGGTGTATACCACTGCACTCCCACCTGGGCCACAGAGCAAGACCTTATCTCAAAAAAAGGGGGAGGAAGGAGAAGTGCATTATTCCATCTGTATCAAAATTACCTGGAGGTTTTATAAAAACTCAGCTTCTAGGACCTATCACTCCCAGAGCTCTGAACCAGATCAACTGCAGTAGGGCCTAAGCATCCGTAAAAGATTGCCAGGTTACTCTGAGAAAGCCACATCTGGTAACCACTGGACCTGATGTTCTCCAAAGTTCCTTCCAGCTCACAGTCTATAAATATTCCTTCCCAGCAAGCAGACTCTCCAATAAACCCCTTTAATCCCCAAAGGCCTGGAGGAAAATGCACCAATGTCAGAATGGGTTTATGTGTATCAAGGAAGAACCTCCCACAACCCAGGCCCTTCTGGCTTAGCCACAGCCTTCACCTTCATGTACACGTGAGTAAGCAACAAGCTACATGTGTGCACATGTGAAATGCAACCCAGTGTGGTGCCCCAGGATGCACGAGACTCAGAACAGCACTCAATTACGATTAGGCCCCTGGCTGGTCACCCAGCTTACTCTTTCTTCTATAAAACAGGGAGAATGATGATCCCTCTAGTCTACCTCACTTACCGAAGAATTCATTTAACAATGAATACCTTCCTAGGGGCCAAACACTGTTGCCACAAGGCTTCCAAGCTTTTCCAAGTTAAGGCACATGAACACCACAAGCAGTAAGCAGACTAGCCTGCTGCCGGGAGGCAATGGGCAGGCTCAGCACGTCACCCTGCTAGGGTGGGGTGGGGCCAGGGCTCATCATCTTGGCACACCATGTCGCATCTGAGGGATGCTTAGTTGTACCACACTGGACACTGGGAACACCACCATGGGGTCTCTACGCTCAAGATTACCTTCTGCTAGGATAAGACACCAAAATAAAAAGCGTTGTAGTGTTATAGTTGTTATTTTATACATTAGGTGCAAGATTCAGTGAAGCCACAGAAATATGAGCAATCAAAGTGCAAAAGAGGCCAAGATTTTATCCAGGCTCAAACTGGAGCAAGTTTGAGTTCAAGTTCAAAAATACTGGCTACAGAGGCAAAAGCCTAACAGAGAGAAGGAGCAACCTGCTTCAAATTATAATGGGCATTTGTGGAGAGGCTTCAGGGAAGTATGAAGTCATTCAAAGCCCATTAAATCCTCATCAGGCCACCTCAGAGAACACCCTAGAAAAATCCAAATATTGGCCATAGGATGTTCTCAGCCAAAAGGAACCTTAGAGTGAGTGCTTCCAAATTTTGACTGTTATGCATACACACAAAATATGTCTGATATTTTGATCCAGCAGAGACTCTGTCGCTACAAAAACAAAACAGGCTGGGTGCAATGGCTCATGCCTGTAATTCCAGCACTTTGGGAGGCCAAAGCAGGCAGATCACTTGAGGCCAGGAGCTCGAGACCAGCCTAGCAAATATGGTGAAACGCTGTCTCTACTAAAAATACAAAAATTAGCTGGTCAAGCTGGCACATGCCTGTAATCACAGCTATTCAGGAGGCTGAGGGATGAGAATCGCTTGAACTCAGGAGGCAGAGGTTGCAGTGAGCTGAGATTGTGCCACCACACTCCAGCCTCGGCAACAGAGTAAGACTCCATCTCAAAAACAAAACACTGGGTGTGGTGGCTCACGCATGTAATCCCAGCACTTTGGGAGGCCAAGGCGGGCAGATCACCTGAGGTCATGAGTTCAAGACCAACTTGGCCAACATGGTGAAATCCCATCTCTACTGAAAATACAAAAATTAGCTGGGCATAGTGACACGTGCTTATAATCCCAGCTACTCAGGAAGCTGAGTCAGGAGAAATACTTAATTGCCTGAACCCAGGAGGTATAGGTTGCAGTGAGCCAAGACCATGCCACTGCACTCCAGCCTGGGTGACAGAGTAAGACTCCATCTCAAACACACACACACACCAAAAAACAAACAGTGTATGATTCCACTTACATGAGATACTCAGTAGGTAAATGCATAGAGACAGAAAGCAGAATGGTGGTTGCCAGGGGCTGGGTGGAGGGAATGGGGCGTTAGTGTAGAATGGGTAGTTTCAGCTATTCAAGATGAAAAAGTTCTGGAGATGGATAATGGTGATGGCTGCATAACAATGTGAATGTACTTAATGCCATTGAACTGTGCACTCACAAATGGTAAGATAGTAAACTTTATGTTCCACATGTTTTAAGCAATGAAGCCAGTATGGCTAGAGCAGACAAACAGGGAAAACAGTAAGAGGGAGATCAAGAGCGAGCAGAGAATCAGACTATATAGGACCTTGTAGAATACAGTTAAGATGCTGCCAACTACGAGTGGGATGGAGAATGCTGAAGAGGAATTACATAACCTTACTTCACTTTTCACAAGGACCTGGGGCTGCTCTCAATAGAACAGAGGGAAGCAGAGAGACCAAGTAGGAGGCCAACACAACAGCCCAGTGAAAGATGCTGAAGACTAAGATCACAGAAGTACTGGTGGAGGTGGTGAGAAGGGGCTGGAGTCTGGATATATTTTGAAGGTAATAACAGTATGATTTGCTGAAAAGTTGGCCAAGGGGTGTGAGAGAAGTAGTCAAGAATATCGCTTACATTTTGGACCTAAGTACCTGGAAGAATGAGTTGCTATAAACTGAAATGGGGAAGGCAACAGGAAGAGCAGGCATGCAGGGTGAGATCAGGAGTTTGGTTCTGGACATTGGTCTGATACCCAAATAGAGAGGTCAAATAGGCAGGTGGATTCTCACCTTGGATAAGCAGCCCTCTAGAGCTCTGTTAATTAATTCATCCAGAAGTACAGATTATCACAACCCAAGATGACCTCAGATCATCAAGAATTTTTTCTTCATTTGACAGATGAGGATATGAATGCTAAGGTCACATACTTAGTTAACAGTAGTTAGAGGCAGAATTCAAGCCCTCCAATCTGCAAGTCAGTGCCTCCCCAGCCATACTACCTCCTCAATTTAAACTAACAAGTTCCTGATTCATTAAATATTTCTCCAGTCCCAGACTATGTGTTGTGGTGCTGAATTTTAGGTGAGAAAACATGTCAAGTAATCACTCAAGGGACTGTGTAAGTGACTATGTGAGAGAAGTGCTATGAGAGAAAAGTTAAGCTGCTGTAACAGCATAAAGCTGGCCAGCCTAATCTAGAATTGGGGAAGGGCTTCTCCAAGAAAGTGATGTTTGATGTGAGGCTAAACAAATGGGCTTTAGGGGAAGGAGACCAGGGAACTGGGCACAGAGAGAACAGCACCTGCAAGGTTCTCATGGCAAGAAAGCATTTGCAAGTGAAAGAAAAGAAAACCAGCCAGGCACAGTGGCTTACGCCTATAATCCTAGTACTTTGGGAGGTTGAGGTGGGTGGATCACCTGAGGACAGGAGTTTGAGATGAGCCTGGCCAACATGGTAAAACCCCATCTCTACTAAAAATACAAAAATTAGCTGGGCGTGGTGGTGCATGCCTATAACCTCAGCTACTTGGAGGCTAAGGCAGGAGAATCACTTGAACTCGGGAGCCGGAGGTTGCAGTGAGCTGAGATCGCGCCATTGCCCTCCAGCCTGGGCAACAAGAGGGAAACTCCACCTCAAAAAATAAACAAATAAATAATAAAAATCACCACAGGACTTTGGGATGCAGAGGCGAGAGGATTGCTTGAGGCCAGGAGTTTGAGACCAGCCTGGGCAACAAAGTGAGAACCTAGCTCATAAAAAAATCAAAATAAATAAATAAATAAATCACCATACTTGCTCTCTAGAGAATGCATCTGAGACGGGCAAAGCTATTAGAAGAGATTGATGGTTACTTATCGTGTAACCTCTTTCCTAGCAGTACATTTGTCCTCTATTATATGCTAAGCAAAAGGACTCAGATACCAAGAGGAGTGAGATGGTCCCTACACTAATACACCTCAGTCTGGCCAAGATCAGGAAGTAAATGCAAAACAACCCTGTAACCTTTGAAAGAAGGACACACACATGACGGGCAGGAGTGGAGCACAGGGAATGAGGAGCTCTGCCTGGGATGTCTCCACAAGGCTTCACAGAGAGGGCAGTACCTGGTGGCAGAGAGCAACCAGGCATTTGCAGGGTAGGTGAAAAGAACACACAGCATGCACAAAGACAGAGACTCACGAAGTGAGGTGTGCAGAAGCTGCCAATCTCTCAAAAGGCTGGGAAGTAAAAGACAAAGCAGGAGGCCAGGAGTGGTGGCTCACACCTGTAATCCCAAGACTTTGGGAGGCCGAGGCAGATGGATCACCTGAGGTCAGCAGTTCAAGACCAGCCTGACCAACATGGAGAAACCCCATCTCTACTAATAACACAAAAAATAGCTGGGCATGGTGGTGCATGCCTATAATCCCAGCTATTATGGGGGACTGAGGCAGGAGAATCTGCTTGAACCTGGGAGGCAGAGGTTGCAGTGAACCAAGATCGTGTCACTGTACTCCAGCCTGGGCAAAAGAATGAGACTTTATCTCAAAAAAAAAAAAAAAAAAAAAAAAAAAAAAAAAAAAA